>NC_044346.1:14398405-14998405 GCF_007364275.1 Archocentrus centrarchus | reverse complement strand
GGCTGAAACGCATCAAAACGACACCGTTTCCAGTGAAAATGGCTTCGTGTAAACGGCACCTAATTTCTTAGTCAAATAAACAAGGGGAAAAAAATTAGACTAACTGACTAGTCTAAAACTAAGAAGCACTCAGATATCAAGTTATATTTTATGACTGTTTAATGGACAATGTCAAAAACTGTTTAAACAAAAGCATTTGAAACCATTAATGGCAAACATCTATAATAAATTGCACTTTAAATGCTGCTTAACTGTGTGGCATTGCACATTATGAACAGTAGTTGTCTAGTCGACTAATCGCGCACGTCCCTAATTTATAGTGTTTTGAGTTTGTCTCCTTGTTGGTATTCTGTTTGGTTTTACTATTGTATTCTTGAGTTTAATTAGTTTTAGTTTCACCTTCCTTTACGGTCTTTTTTCTGTTTGTAATTGTTTTTAATTCCAGGAGTTTCAGTTTATCCCTGCTTTTCCCTGTGTTTCCCCATTAAGTCTCGATTCCCTTGTTTCATTATCCCTGATTTGTCCCTGTCGTGTTTCCCACCTGTTTTCCCTTAGCCTTGTGTATTTATTGTCCGAGTCGTCCCTTGCCCTTCATCGTGCTGTCTCACTCTGCTGTCTGCTCCCCTGCTCCAAGTTTCTTGATTCCATGGTTTCTAGGATTTCTCTTTCCTAGCCCCATTTCCACATGTGTTTTTGAACTTTGTTTACCGGACAGCAATAAAGCTGGTCAGAAGAGAGGTACAGGAGTGAGTGTCTACAGCCATCTGTAAAACATAGTGGAGGCGCTGTCATAGTTTGGAGCTGCATTTCAGCCCGTGGTGTTGGAGATCTAGTCAAAGACAGAAAAGTACTATCAGATTTTGATCCACATCCAATATCATCTGGAAAGAATCTGATTGGCAGCAGCTTCATTTTTCAACATGACAATGATCCCAAATACACTGCCAGTGCAGTGAAAGCATATCTGGAGTAAAAAAATAAAAAATAAAATAAGTTAAAAAATAAGGAAACACACACACACACACACAAAATTGAACACCAACAGTAATGACTTTGTTCCTCCTTAGTGAAGAACAAAAGGCAGCCAACATTCAAAGAAGAGCTTTGAATGTCCTTCAAGAAGCCTGGAAAACTATTCCTGAAGACTACTTAAAGAAAATGACAAGAAAGCTGCCTCAGAGTTCAGTCTTTGTTGAAGAATAAAGGTGGTCACACCAAATACTGACTTTCAAGCTTGTTAGAATGCCCATCAACGACTTTTCTGGGAAACTTTAAAGAAATGAGGAGCGGCTCGAGACTTTTGCACAGTACTTTAGATGATGCATGAAAGTGGTCTAGAGTTGCAAAAAGAAAAGACTTTGAAGTCAAAGAAACAACTTTGACTGTGATGTCTTGAAACATATTCACCGTACCTTGTTAGGTAGAAAAAAGTACAAGGGCTCACAATCACTGAAGTCTTGTTCCATAACCTTAACAGCAAAAAAAACTGTTTTTAAACCCTTGATAGTTATCATAAAAAAACATGACCAGCCAGATGATGTGGGCTGTAAGAAGATTATTCCTATTTATACAGTTCTGAGGAGAACACTTTGTTCTCAGAATATTCTTTTCTTATTGTACTTGATCATACATATTCAAATGGCTGGAATAAAACATTTTGGAGCAATACCAGTCAAAACAACAACACACACCACAAAGACTAAAGAGCTATATGGAGTTCATATGTGCTCTTAGGGCACCTGGCCTGGGTTGGGACTGGTGCCAAAAACCTAAATGAAGATAAATTGGTCCCTGCTGGAGCAATAAGATAGAAGATGAATCCACTCTGCACAAGGAGGTTTCTTCTTCACTTTCTACAACTCTCTCCATCCTTATGCTTTCATCCCTTTATAGCCACACATTCTCCTTGTTTTCTACCCTCTTTAATCTGTAAAAACCATCAAGATAAATGTTGTCTTCTTCTGTTTTAATGAAAATGTGGTGGTGCACATTTACACATAAACAAAATGTGTGTGTGTGTGTGTGCGCGCGCGCGCACGCACGCACGCACGCGCAAACTCAACCCAGCAGAGTCAAACAGGTCCATGCAGTGGTCCATTAACATTCTAATACGTTTCTTTTAAAAGCGACATGTGTTGTCTTATTAAAGCCTGACTGATAGAGGGGGCTGGAGAAAATCAATAGACAATGCACTAGAGATGGTGAATAGTACAAGTACACCGAGGAGAGGAGAAGAAAATAAACATGCCCTTTTTAGCTATTCCTCCCCAAAGCCTGAAGCATAGATCTTCACATTTACCCATTCCAATAGCACTTGAAGCCTATTACAATTTGAGATACACTCCCTCACAGTATTAACTTAGAAAAGCCAACAGCTTGATTCACAGTTGAGTTTGGGATGCATATTGCTTTGCCTAGGGTTACACAGCTGTACTGCTGTAAAGGCTGCAGTGGGAGACATCCTATTCCAAAGGTATAAGTAAACACTGTAGCTAAAAGGAGCAGTGCAAATAATTACTGGAGTTGCTCTTTCCGTCCGAATTTAAAGCCATTTCTTAAATCTCACAGCACTGATTTACAGATACCACATACATTGCAGCAAGTTTTGTTATATTTTCAATATCTATTATGAATTAATGTTTAATTTGTGGTTATAGAAATCAGTACCCTGACTGTGGCAACCACAGGAACTCTAACAAGAACATTAAAGTAATCACTGTCTAGACAGTCACCCCTGCTGGGCGCCCTTTCTTTGATTTGAAAATGTTTGCGCCATAAATGTTTTGACATGGCAAAGAAATGACTCCCTGTACAGAGTGGGTGATAGCACACAAAAAGACTAAGAATCAGTAGAAATCTCCTAGCCTTGTCAGGTGAAGCTAGTGGTTTGAACAGTTGAATAAAAGGCTGGGGACAGTGGCTTGAGCTCTTTGTTGTGGTAAATGGTAAATAATGAAACAGTGAAGCTCTTGCATGCAGCATCTCTCTCTCACACACATAATGTTTCATTTCTTCATGAAAACACAGCCTGCTGGGCAACCACGATATATTAAAAAAATCCCCACTTGAACTGTGGGTGGTCTTTGTCCTTCAAGCCCAGGTTGTCTACCAGAGGACCACTGTTACCCTCACCTTCCACATCCTCTCTAAAGCTTCTCTCAGCCCTTGGTATTTCTCAAGCTTCTCGTGTTCCTTCTTCCTGATGTTGCCATCACTTGATATTGCAACGTCTATCCCTGCAGCTTTCTTCCCCTGCTTGTCCACCACTACCATGTCTGGTTGGTTAGTCATCACTAGTTTGTCTGTCTGTATCTGGAAATCCCACAGGATCTTAGCCTGGTCATTCTCTATCACCCGTGGGGGCGTATCCCATTTTGACCTTGGGACTTCTGGGATATACTCGGCGCAGATGTTCTTGTATACTATGCCAGTCACTTGGTTATGGTGTTCTATGTATGCCCTGCCTGCTAGCATCTTACACCCTACTGTTATGTGCTGGATTGTCTCAGGGGCATCTCTGCACAGCCTGCACCTGGGGTCTTGCCTTGTGTGGTAGACCACAGCCTCTGTCAATCTTGTGTCTTGTGTTTAGAGTTTGCTCCTGCGCTGCCATGATAAGTACTTCTGTGCTGTCTTTCAGCACAGAAATTTCACCCCAGGGTTTTAGCTGTCCTCAGTGTCCGGAATGTTGCCCCCTGGTGTCACGGTTAGGCTGCATGGCAGGAAGGGTTGGACTCAAATGCAGGACGCAAAGCAGAGTTAAACTCGAACATAATACTATACTGCAGTGATCTAGCAACAGAAAACAAACCAGTCTGGTATCAGCGACAGGGTGCAGTGCGCGGGGTGCGAGCCCACTTGCTTAATTGCCATGATAGAGAAGAGTTCCAATAGAGGACAGTTGAAATTCTCAGCCCGGTGCAAGACGACCTCAACATGGCACAGCACCGGGTGATCAACTGCTGGCTAAAACCCTGGCCAAACATCTCAATGATCACTGTTGCTGATAATGATATCTCCCCCCTGACCCGAAGTTCTGACTCCCTCTTGCTGTAGCATTTGTGTTGTATCTCGTCAATCTCTAGTTGAGTTAGCAGTGGCTTCTTGTTTCAATGTCGGTGTGGATGTTGGGCATTGAAGAATCCATAGGTCCCACATCCTCTTCATGTAACCCCTTTCACTGAGATTACATGTGTACAGTAATCCCTCGCTACTTCGCGGTTCGCTTTTCGCGAGTCGCTGTTTCGTGGACTCGCTGTTTCGCGGGTTTTTGCGGTACGCGTTCTTCACATGCGTAGTACATGTTGTACAGTAATGTATATATTTGGTATATAAGTGTATGAGGAGGGTTTATAAAAACTTGAAATAGTGTATAACTACTAAAATAATGTATAAGTATTAAAATAAATATAGTCCCTACTTTGCGCATTTTCACTTATCGGGTGGTCCTGGAACATAACACCCTCGATAAGTGAGGGATTACTGTAGTAGCATTTCAGTAGTATCTTACCTACGTGTACACTGAACAGGTTTATAGTTGCTGTAATTATTCCTATGCTTTAAAGCAAATTAAGGTACAAAATACATATTCTTTGCTCTTTCATAAAAATATAACATAATATTAATGATAATAATAATAAATAACCATAAACATTTTAATGCACATACATGTGTTGAGGCAAAACAAATATTAATCTCTTCTATAACAAGTTTAACATGTTGATCAGCCAAGACTAACTGAACTAGAATATATTCCACAAGATGCTAAAAATAACACATATAAAATATGCAGGATGTATATATAATGCAGTGTTTTCTTCCCACAGAATATCCCTATTCAGCAGTGCCATCTTGTCTAATCACGTGAATCCGCTCAACATTAAAAATGTACAGTCCCCCCCCCCCCCCCCCCCCCCCCCACCACCACCTTCTCCTTTCAGATAATGCGCAGAGATGAAGCTATTGATTTCTTATCACATGTTGTCATGTCAGATTACAGCAGGCTCTTTTACAGCACCACAACTGACATCCTAGTTATCAATTTTTAGTATCTTGCTGCACAAAGGTTTTTAATTCCCTTTGTTTTCTTACAGGAGGTGGAAATGACAGCTATTGAAGTCTAGAAATCAAGCATCCATTACAGCAAACCACTGACCAAATCAAGCAGGGATATTTGAAAGAGATGAATTTATAGTAAAGCATGCGTTCTTACATAAACTTATATTGGAGGGCAGATTACACTTTTCACTCTATTTTTCATATATACATACATTAAAAGAGCTACTGGCCCATGTAATCTTTCTCATCTATGCTGGCTGTGAACACATCACTTTCAAGTGCAAGTGTAAGTGATGTACATGACTGTAGACAGAGTTAGCAGGCATTATCCATCAAGAGTTCAGCCAAAACTAACAAGAGGTTTTCAGTTTGTAAGCGAAATCAAATGTGTATCTTCAAAAGTTGCACTTGTTGGATCTTGAAACTCAATCTTTGTTCTCTTTCAAACCTCACTCTGTATCTCTATGGGAAGCGCTTTGTGGTGTGACTAATCATGGAAGCTCCACTAGCATCACGTCTGTCTAAGACAGACCAATCAGTTCAATGACATGGGTCCCCTGACCTCCTTATAATAGCCCCTGGCTCCACACCTGACATTCTTGCTTTCTTCCCTGTGAAGATCACTAGAGCACCTCAGTGGTCCTAGACCTGAATTATCCTTTCAATTTTTCACAAACAGAGCCATCAAAGTAGTCCCTGAACATGTTTTTTTTTTTTTCTGGTTTCAGAATTAATTGTTATTACACTGTAAATATAGTTTCATTACATGAATATATTTTTCTGCTAAGCAGTTGTTGCAGACCCATGCCTTATCAAGCTAGCATGTCAAGTGAACTTTTGCTTGTGCAGCTATTTGCTAGCTGTCAAAGCTGAACGTTAGTGGTTATGGATACCTCTAATGGCCATCCTGGATTCTCTAAGGGGAACGCTGCTGGTGGCAAGGTTAGGGATGTTGTGTTCCACCCCAGATGCTTGTGGGTTGGCTAATTCAGGGAAATATCACATATCACACACACACACACACACACACACACACACACACACACACACACACACACACACACACACACAGATAGCAAAGTGACACTGAAATTGATCCGCCCCAGATGTATCACAGACTCCGTAATGGAGCTGCAAACCGGGTCCAGATTGGAGTCCACTTGCACTGCCGGATGGATCTGGAACGGATCAGGATCACAGATCTGGAACAGAGCAGGACCGGATCCGTTTTGGATCCAGTCTTTTCCCCGCTCATCCGGCACAGATCTGTTTATGTAACAATAGTGTAATGTAAAAATAAATTCACAGAGTCTACTACAAACTGCCATGACCCGCTGTGTGGAAGGCAGGAATTGGACCCCAATGCAGACTTGTGAGACAAGACTGATCTTAGAAACCTGGCTTTATTTGTTGTAATCTCAGGGAAGGCATACAAAATATAAACTGGGCTGGACAGGAGCCAGGAATGCACTAACCAGGAAGAAACTAGGAAACACAACAGAACACACAGCGTTGGGAAATCGCCGCAGACATGACAAAGAACTGAAGGCAACACAGTCAATATATACACAAGAGGCAATGAAAGGAGAGTGGACCCTAAGAAATAAACAGAGACAACAGAATCTGAAAGCTCATCCTCCTTTTTCTTCTGGCTCCTCCATAGCCATCCACCTGCATGTGCACATGACATCAGATGAGACACCACAACACAGTGTTAGCACTGCATAGCACATTTCATATTTTACAGGTGGAAAAACAGGCCCACTGCTGAAGAAAGAAAAGACTCCGTGCCTGAGACTGGTGGTGTTGTAGTTGATTAATTGTTGAGATAGAGTCCAGATGTTACACAGAACCTATTCACGCAACATTTGAACAAAGAGTTGCTGAAGCAAAGTTCAAATTGTATTTACCTTAATTGGCAGCCTGCAGATATGAGATGGCCCTGAATAAGATCAACAGCAGTGAGCTGCAGGCTGCAACACAACACAGACGTATAATATTAATAAGTTCTTTGCAGATCTGATGACTTTGCCAATTTAAATTGTTACATTTGTTTCTTCAGTGTAGAAATCAGAGGGTAAAGGCTAACTGAGAACTTGCTGGAGAATAATCAGATTTTACATTTTCTTTAACATCATGAAATGGAGTAGCAATCAGGATAATTTTATGGCCAAAATATGATCAAATGTCTGCCAAAACTCGGGCTCAAACTCTGAAATTCAGTAATTGAACTGATGAGACCCATTTTAATCCTATGAATGAATTTGAAGAAAGAAACAGGCTGTTACCTTAACTTTACCTGCAGTTAGTTCTGGAGAGGGTCAATAAAAATCCTTCATGTGCTCAGATGCTACTTTCCCACCACCGAGGAGCTGGTTCGCGTGCCACTGCTCGTGCTGTTCCCAATGAACCGGCGAAACGCTTAAGAACGGCTCCGGCTCCGGAACCCTGTTGGTGGGAAAGAGGCCAGAGTAACATCACAGCTAGCGTGCGGGTAGCTAATGTGCTATAAGCTAAGTCCGCCACAATCTCACATTTCTGAATAAAAACAGCAAACAAAGCAGTTTTCTTCATGATCTCCTACCAGGATAATTTCACTAAACAGGTAACACCATGAATGAAGAATATTTGACAGAATAATTTACAGTATTTACCCTAGAGAAGCGCTGCCTTCCAGTCACTGCTTTCTGTGTGAGAGCAGCTGGCATGGCAGGTAGGCTCCAAAAGTGGAGTTCTGCAGACCCACCTGTGTTTTTGTAACATAGATTAGCAGAGGATAAATTCTAGCTAAGTGGGGATTGTCAAAGAGGTGTTTTCTTAGCAGTTTTAATTGAAAGAAGATCCTTTATTATGACAACTGCCAGAGCTGTTGTAAACAATTGAGGTACAATTGTTTACAACAGCTGGTGACGTTTGTTTATTTAGTCCACGTGGGACGAAAGTTGGCAGAGCCTCAAAAGGTCATTGGTTGGGGTTCAAGTTTCAGGGGTTGAGACTTTATGTAAATTAGGAGAGGTCAAAGGCAAGTGGGCAGTTACCATCTTTAAGCTATAAATGATGGGCCGCTCTTTGTCTCGCTCTCTTACTTTTTGCTCTTCCCTTTCCTGTCCTCTTCTTCTTCTCTTCCTGTCTCTGCATCTTTCGCTGTCTCTGTGTGTGTGTGTGTGTGTGTGTGTGTATTCTAGTCTTAGTTCTGTAACTGTCTGTGTTTTGGTTTTTGTCTTTATGTAACCAAGAGGTCTAATCAACAGTCTGCACCAGAACCTGCTCATCCCAGTGATTTTTTGGAAACTTTGGTTTTAATTGAGTTTAAATTGTCAGCCAAAAAGAATGGGCTAAAATTATAACCCAACAGTACCTCCAGGCCTATGATTTAGGAGGAGATATGTGTCATTACAGACCTTATTCTCCAGGTCTCTAGGGGTACAGTGCAGGGGTGTAGCCACATCATAGACCTGGCTGTGGCAGAGGAGAGATTGCTGTGGCTCACTCTCGCCAGCCTACCTGAGCAGTATAGGCAGGTCATTATGGATTCCTCATGTGATTCCTCATGATTCCTCACAGGCTAGGGGAGGCAGTAACCTCTTTGTAGTAGACTAGAAGAAGCAGGGTGAGGCCCTCACCTGCCCTCTGGAGGGAAAGTTGACTTAGGAACTGTGGTGCCTGCAGAGACTCAGTAGGGAGCACTCACAAAGATCCCTGCCCTGAGCACTCCAAGGACTTGTTCATCGTTCCTTCCTCCCCTAAAGAAGGGGTGAGATGAATATTTTTCCCAGTTCAAATCTAAGCTGTGCAACAGCCAACAATGTTCTCCCTGTTCAGTCACGGAGGAGAACAAGTTGCCCCGACACTCCTCGATTTACTCACCTCCTATAACCCACAATACCTTGTGAGGTCAGTTCAGAAAAAGATGTGTGCAACAATAATGCACTTCACATGTTTTTTTCAATAAAAACACCACTGTTGCATCCAGGCATAATGTGGTCAACAAAGAAAAAAGTTTGCAGTGAAACCACTCACCTTTAATGGTGTGGTGTTTTCTGTAGTTTCGGGGGGAACTACAAGTGCTTTAAAGAGCGAAATTTATTTTCTCTTAAACCAAGGGACAATAAGAATTCTACAAGAAGAAGAAATTAATTTAGGCTTCTATTTTCATTTCAAAAAAGGGGATATTGTTACATCCCATTTTGGATTTATGTCCCATCAATTCTCACCTCATGAAATATAAATTGAGAATGCTGACACCATATGTGCTGTTCCAATCTATTCAACTGGGTGACTGGTTCATGCCAAAAGACAGAAAATTTCTCAGGTTAGTTCTTCAGGACATAGCCTATGAATATTAGACCTGTTCAGGCTAGCATTCACCGCAAGGGTTTTTACCAAGTGTACGAAGCAGCCCTGAACCCCTGGTGGTGGGCTCAGATTGTTTGCATGTTTAGACAATTTTCTAATGTGTGATTCCAGCAAAGAGGAAGCTGAGAAAACACCCAGGTGCTGCCTGTCTGCCTTGGGATTCTGCATCAGTTGTCCCAAGGGTGTGCTGTGTCCCACTCAGAATATCAAATATCTGGACCTTGAAATAAACTCTGTTTGTTTTTGGGCTTTTCTGTCATGAGATCACATGGAGAAATCTCATCAGCCCCTTGATTTGTTTCACGAAGGAAACATGGTCTTAATGAGAGCTTATTTGTGCTTGACAAGGCTGATGGCCTCAGTAATCATCCATCTGTTGAGGATGTCTCTCTGTTGTTGGATGTGAGATGTCATCACAGCTGTATGGTGAGAATTTCCCCCTAATGTCTGCTGACTCTCCGTCACTAGACACATCAGTGAGTTACATGCTTTATCTATCCACAATTCCTGTGTACAGTTTTCCCACAACTTTAGAAAAGCTATTTTACGCTCTAAATATGCCTTCTTGCCTAAGGTTAGCAAGTCTGCCTACAGATGCCTCACATTGGAGCTATTAGCTTTTCACTCCCCACCAGGTCCTGTCTGATTATTACTCATGTATTTAGACAGGGCAAAAGGATTTAGGAAAAGCAACTAGCTCTCTGTATCATGGGCTTCTTGTCATACAGGGAACCCATGTCCCGTCACACTAGATTGTAGAGGCTATTGTGATGGCATACGAGTGCGAGGGACTGCAGCCTCCTGTGTACCTGAGTTCACATTTCACCAGAGGAATGGCTACTTCATGGGCCCTTCTGTGGAGGATAGTTGTGCAGCTGACTGTAGTGAGATAACATGTGAGGTTTGAAAGAAACTGTTTGGTTACCAAAGTAACACCAGTTCTCTGAAAACAGAGTGAGGTTTTTGAAAAACCTAAATTTAATGTAAATATATTAACCTATATCAAATATATTGAGAATGCCTGGTATGGAGCCAGAGGCTTTTATAAAAGGGACTGGGAGGTCCAGTATAATCGGAAGGTGCTTACCATAATGAGATACCACACCTGGTTTTCAGAGAACTGGGGTTATGCTAGTAACCAAACGTTTTTTCTTTCCACTAGTTTTAAGACACAAATAGGGAATTTATTAAAGAAATTACTTTAACTTGATTAGTCATGTGGAGCAGAACATTTTTGCACAAAACAATTGCTGATGCCTTCAAACTGCAGGAAAATTAATTGTAGAGATTAATAAATCATTCGATATGCTATGTATACAAATGGTCTAACTTATGTGTGCCTTGCTGCAACAAGCCATAATAGCATTTTCCAAATTGCAATTTTTTAACAATTTCCAGAAAATTGAAAAGAAAATAGGATTATTTTTTTTCCACCTCAGTAAAAAGCAACTAATGGTGCATATCAGTTCTGAAATGGGTCCAAATTTAACCTTGACATTTTTGGCCAAGACAGTCTCACCACGACTGATCACAAATCAAATAGATGCATAGATGGTTCAATTTAATTTCCATATACTGTGCTGCAACCACCCACAGATAAGCTGCCACCCAGACACATATTTTCCTCAAACAAGCACTGCCAACAACAAACACTGCCAGGTGAATCACTGTTAATGTTGGTGAATAGATTACAAATCGGACCCACACTGAAATATATTTTTAGTTCATTATAAGAGATGGACATTGCTAGGTTACCCTTGTCCAGCTTGCTTAGTTAAGTCCCACTCCCTATGGTTACTGTTGCTAGGCCTGTCAAGCTTTTGAAACAGTCAATGGCAAAGGAAAAATCCCTGAAATGTTAGTTCTAAAATAATAGAGAGAACTGAACAGAAAAGATTAGAATATGCTTTTGAGAGCTGCATTCCCAAATCAAAGTGGCAGCTGAGTATTGTGATTAAAGAGAACATTAAAATAGATGGAAAGGCTCACTACTGGTCCAATTGCAAATGTTACAAACCCCATCCATGACAGACAGACAGATACACAGACAGACACATATTTTTTTAAGCTACTGATAAGATATTATATCCAAAAGCTTTCATTATTTAGTCCACTGTCAGCAAACTTACACTTTACCCCATTTCCATTTGTTTATAGTGAGTCATGATAATGCTCCCACACATCAACTGCACCTGAAAAATGGATGTACCCTCTGTGACATCACCCTAGACTATATTTTTAAAGCCTTGTATTTAGCATTTTGGCTGTCCCCAAACCTGTAGGTTTTACAAATCCATAGTAATGCTGGCTAGAGGTTGGTGAATCTGTTTTTCACTGTGAAATTAGGTGGGTGCCAATTTTAGCTGTGATTAACATGTTCAGAACCAAATGGACTGAACAAAACAGAACAGCCCACACTTTAGTGTATTTCATTGCAACAAATGGTGAACAAGGCAAAATAGAATTCACTTTTCATTTACAGTAAACCTGCCACACCCTTAATTATACATAACTAAACAGGATTTATATCTTTCTATCATGCTTGCTATCAACTCTATGCTAAGCTAGGCAACACTGGGTAGTGTCTTAACCTAATGAGGATGTTGACCCTCATTATTTATATATATATTAGGGGTGGGACTTTAAAGCGTTAATTTCAATTAATTAATTACAGGGAAATTAACGAATTAAAAATTTTAATGCATTTTAATCGCACTTTGCACCGTGGAATGTTTCTCAAGTGTACGAGTTCCCGGCATACAGATTATATCGACGCACAATGTCCAAATTCAGGGGGCGCATCCTTTGAAAGACCCAGCCCACGTAGACTGGGTCCTTCGCAGCCCATGAAGCCCACAAAGATTGGAAGTGAGCGGCTAGCCTTCATATCAGCGTCACCTGCCCTCACCTCTGCGTAGCTCATGTCACCTAGCAAACGAGAGTGTGAAGCACAGCTGTGTAAAAGCAGCTGGTTAAATGAAGAACGAACTTTTGCTCCTTTTTGTGGTTTAATTTTAAGTCTTTATTCAAAATAAGCTGTTAAAACAAGCATGACAACATCAAGGAATACAGCTGAGCGAATGATTAATTTCCAACTATAATTGAGACATTAATGTTGACTAAAACTATCCAGTTATGAAGCTTAACTTTAATTTCAGGAGTTTGTTTATCACAGGAGCACTTCCACCCTTCGTTGGTCTGTGTAGCAGACTGGTGGGAAAATAAAATTTTGAAGTTTAAGCTTAGGTATACTGATTCATTCATCAACCAAACTTAAATTAATATTTCTCATGTTAAATATTAAAATGTGATTAACATGCGATTAATTTCGATTAATTAATTACAAAGCTTCGAATTAATTCGATTAATTTTTTTAATCGAGTCCCACCCCTAATATATATATATATATATATATATATATATATATATATATATATATATATATATATATATATATATATATATATATCCCTGTTGTCATGGCTTGAGTGTGTGTGGCAGGCAGGACAGGACCCCAGAATGCAGACTCAGACAAAAATTAGAACTTAACGGTGGATTTATTGTGTCAACAGAAGAAACCAAAACTCAGCTACACTGGAGCTGGACAGGTGCCAGAACTAACTACAAAACAATGGTGCTGGGACACACACACAACAAGGGAACACTGAAGACGATGCGACAAAGAACAGATGAAAACTGAGGGCTTAAATACACAACAGGTAATCAGGGCAAGAGGAAATAGCAGGGCACAGCAGGTGAAGCAAATGAAACCAAACACAGGGGAAGCAAAACTAAACAAAGCACAGGGAAAACAAGACTGGCAAAATAAAACAGGAAGTGACTAACCAAGGTACACGCAGACGAAACACGGGGGACTGGCACACCGACACGGGACAGAGACGCAGACTAGTCACAACACTAGGAATAAAACTCAGTATGAAAACACAGGAGGTCAGGGTTAAGACAAAATGACAAAACAAACAAGATAAATGCAGGGGAGACAGGGACAAAGGGAACAAGAACATCAAAACAAACTGGGAAATAAAACTCAGGGAAAATAAAACTAAACACAAAACACTGGGCAGACGGCCCAGGACATGACACCTGTAGCCATCATCTCTACTGTATGTGGTAACATTTACATTATAACTTATTATAATCGTATCCTCAATGTTCCTACCACCACTGTCATTGGACACTGATGCTGAACTAGATCCTGCTTCAAGCATGTCTGATTTTCACACATTTGGTAAAAATCACTGACATCTGCAGGGCGTATCTTCTTTGGCCTGTGGTTTCTGTTTTCCTCTCTTACACTTTGTCTCGTCCATTTTAGAGCTTTTTTATCGATTATGTAGACTTTTTTGAATTTGCGCTGTTTGATGAAGGCTATAAAAGTGCTATAAAGATATGACTCAGCCAGTCCATAGTAAAAAAAAAACAAAAACAAAAAAAAAGCCAAAAAAAACCCCTCAGCTAACCAGGAAAGTGCTCAGTATGGTAGATGACTTCTCTGTTGCTGATAACTGCAGATCTCCTCCTCTGCCCAGAGCATTTAATTGAATGTCAGAAGTTTCAGTGGACATTTGAACTCACATGCTTCTTTTACACTGTTATATTTATTATTCATTTCAGGTGTTTTGATGAGTGTGAGAATTTGGTATAAACTCTTTATATGAAATTCTCACACTTTGTCAGGCTAGACTGTCACTGCAGAACCTTCTGTCTTTACTAGTCTAAATAATCTTGCTAATTGGCAGTGTGATCTGACTTAAAAATATACTCGCTTGAACAAGAACCTGTAGCGTAAGTGTTATAGGAAAGGCTACAGTGTACAGACACAGACTAGAGTTATATTTAAAAAAGTGCATGTTGTTTATGACTAAGATCACAAACTTGACAGGTGCTCTCAAAACATTCTGAAATGAGAATTTGCAACCTTTTTACAACTGTTTTAGTACCTACAACATTTATTGCTGAACTACTGAACTACTAGAAGAACTTTACCTTCAGCTCATCATTTTAAATGGAAAACAACAATGCAAGTTCATCAAGGACCATCTTGATACAAAAAATGGCTGCCCCTCTTGCAATGTGAAATTATTCAGATGAAAGCAACAGCTGATGTAATATTGCATCATCAGTCTTATTTGATGCAATGTGTAAGAAATATTTTCATATTTTTAGGTTATTTGGATAAAAACTGCAATATCAAGGCGTAATGCACTTTGAACACCAGCGTACTTTGTTTTAAAAATTTACAAAAGTCTGTCTGACAAAGGAGAAAGATAAGGACACCAGTTATGCTAGCAGCAGCTCTGACACAGTGGAAACAAAATCACTTTGGGCACTTTGGGACCAGCAATGTTGAAAGTACAGGATAGATATGGATTAGCTGCTTCTGAATTACTTGGCTGCCAGAAACACACATATCACTCTGCCAATGTCTGTGTATCGTTCTCAGTATTTTCATTATCCAAGGCTGATTATCTTGAGATTTTTTTTTTTATCAGGGTTGTTCCTCTGTAAGGTAACATTATGTCCATCATTAGAGGCCAATATTGAGCTAACCCTCCCCAAGTGATGTACAACTCATTGTAAAACCAGCTGGTCTATGTGCTTCATTTATTGTTTTCCTATTTTCTTTTTTGACTCATGAGGAACAGAAAACAGACAGTGTACAAGTTAACCAACGGTGATGCTGCTCCTCTGGTCTAAATGATCTGTGCCATAGACAAACCCTTTAAGACTATTAGTCATGGGTAGACATATTACCAGACAATATAAGGAAGAGACATGGTTCTCAAAGAATCCTCAGTAGAAATCCAAGGGAAAATTGCCCAGCCTTCCCACCAGTCATCTGCTTTACTTACTTCCATGGTTCCGTGAGGAACACTGGGGGACAGTGAGTCATCTCCATCCAGACGATCCTGGGTGAGTGTCTTGGCATCGTCCCAAAGGATTCCTCGCTGTCTGAGATCCCCTTGGATGGTCCTCCTCAAGGTCATAGCAGGTCTCCTTCCCCCACTTGAGTGGTAGTGAATCATCTGCTTTAAAACAACCAAAACTGGAAGGATATAATGCACTTTAATTATTGTAGTGATACATAAAAGCACAATTGAGTTTATAAGCTGTTTCAACTGTGTGGCAGAAAGCATGCATCATTTTAGTAAATATCTAAATTAAATACTAATATTTTTCTTGCCTTACTGTATCAGTAAGTTACTACTGTATGTTCTAAAGTAAGTAAATGAGTCAAAATGTAAAACATTGCAAATGTTATTAGAAGAATAAAAAGGGTTTTAGCCCTTTTTTTGAAGGTTGTCACCAAACTTAAGGTGCTTTATTAGCTTTGACTGCTGATTGAATAGACATGTTTTAATGAAATTATGTAAAAGATTTGGATATTCTATGTATACCTAACTTTATGAAGCTTGTGTTTCATCAACAGTGTATGATGGTAAAGGGATATGGGGCTTAAAAGGATTGCAGGCTCTGTAGAGAGTACACCACTACGTCATGCTTTCAGAGGTTAACAAGTTTGCTGTCTTTGAAACTCAAGACAGCGGGAAAAGTTAGGGCGCTAGCATCTGTATAATGAAAAAAAAGGAAATGATCTGTTTGTAGGCAGAAAACAGATGAGTTAAGAGCGAAAGAGCTTCATTCAATTTTTGAAATGTCTGTTGCACATCTAAAAAAAGTAATTTTTGCTTAAAAACAATGAATCTTACAGTTACATCCATAATTTGTTGGACAAAGACCCAATTTTTGTAGTTTTACTTCTGCACACTACCCACAGGAGAAAAATCAGTGTTATTGAAGGGCAGACTTTTCAGCTCTAATTCGAATGGTTTAACAAAAATATAATTTCTTTAGGAATTACAGCCCTTCATTTTCTGAGGGTCATCAGTAATTTGACAAGCTAATATAATTTTAAATATAAGGATTATTTTTTAATACTTGGATGAATGGAGTCAATGACGGCCTGAAGTTTAGAAGTCATAAGCATGAACAAATGTGTTTCCTCCCTTGAGATGCTCTGCTAGGCCTTTATTCCAGTAACCTTCTGCTGCTGCTTATTTGTGGGTCAGTGTACATTCAGTTTTGCATTAAATGACTGAAAAAAATGCTCTGTTGGGCTGAGATCAGGTAACTGACTTGGCGACTGAAGAATATCCCATTTATTTGCCTTGAGAAACTCTTGGGTTGCTTCTGCAGTTTGTCAATATCCATTTGCACTGTGAAGCACCATCCCATCAGGTTTGCAGCATTTGGCTGAGTCTGAGCAGAGAGTATAGTCCTGTACAATTCAGAATTCATCCCGTTACTTCTGTCAGCAGTCACATCATCAATAAACACCAGTAGCTTGTTTCCAGCGGCAAGCCATACGTGACCATGCCATAATAGTGCCTCCACCGTGACAGATAATGCAGTGTGCTTCAGATCTTAAGGGGTTTCTCTCCTTCTCCATACCTTTCACTTTTCTCTTCACGTCATTCTGGTACAAGTTTTTTACAGAACTGTGCAAACTCTTTTAGATGTTTTCTGACAAGCCCTTTTTATTCTTGAGTGTAACCAGTGGTTTGCTTTTTGTTGTAAACCCTTTTATAAGAAGACTCTATAGAGACGCCTTCGTGAATATATTTATATTCCTGAAGGTGCCTCTTGATTGCAGACTTTGTCAATGATACACCTACCTCCATAAGAGTGATCTTAACTTGTGAGGTTAAGTTTTGATTTTTTTTTTTTTAATGGAAATAATTCTGTCATCATGCACTTCAGTTGTCTTCTGTGGTCTTTCAGGCCTTTTGGTGTTGCTGAGCTGGTCAGTGCATTAGAAGGTAGCAGCTTGTTGAGTTTGCCACTCCTAAAGTTTTTACTCTCTCTGATAGTTTTTTTTTTTTTTTTGCATTTTGCATTTTGCATTTTGCATTTTCAGGCTTCACCTTCACTGACATCTCTTGGGCCTCATATTGAAAATTACACTGAAAGTCTATACAATACAAATTCAACACCGAATCTCCTTCAGGTATTATATGTGCTTTGTTTGTCATGAAATAACAAGGAAACAGACCTTACCTTGCTATGAATGGCCTTGTCAGTCAATTATCTGAGCCTCTGAAAATGGTGGACTATGTATAAAGATAGCTGTAATTCCTAGTAACACAACAACCATGATAATGATAACATGATGGCATCTTTTTTTAAATAGAGATGAACAAATATGAAATGTAGGAGAGTAAATGCACAAAGCATTTTCACAACTCAAGGTTACTGTCAAGGTAATCTTTACTATCCCTGATGGCCAGTTTGTTACAGAGACAGCAGTGAATACAAACAAAAGTCAGCATTCAGCACACATCAAATAAATAAATAGATTGCTAGATAAATAAAATTGCATCATGTTTTTCATTTTCCTCTTTTAGATTTAAAAACTGTACATAGAGTTCAGAAGTCAGGATCTAGAATCCAGAGGATTTGATCTTAAGAGTAATGCCATGATCAAATCTGCCAGTGAACTACTGACGTATAAATCACATGTCTTACAACACTTATACTGTCACCTAGTAATGTGCACAGTGTAAAGTTAGCCACTAATCATAAATCACACACCTGCGCCCTGAAATCAGCTGCCTCCTCATTCTGCACAATGCATGCAAGTCCTCACAAGGAGCTACTGTATGTTTAAAAGGCCAAATTCCAGTTTTTAGGCACCAACCAGTTTAAATGATTGTCCCAAATTTCTACTTCCAAACTAAACAACTAGAAACAGACAAATTTGACACACAATGTCAAAATTGTGTGTCAAACCAGCACCATAGGGAGTGATACAGTTGCAAGAAAAAGTTTGTGAGTTCTTTTTTAATCTATTACTCATAAAAATGAGTCCAAAATGCATCTAAAGTCAAAATTATAGACCTACCCTTTTGACCCTACCATCTGAATGTTGCAGCTGAAATCAAGACTCAGACCAGCCTTTCTGGCACCAACAACCATACCACATTCAAAGTTACTTAAATCATCTTTCTTGCCCATTCTGATGCTCAGTTTGACCTTCAGCAGGATGTCTTGACCATGTCTACATGCCAAAATGCACTGAGTTGCTGCCATGTGATTGGCTGATTAGGTATTTGTTTTGACAAGAAGTTGAACAAGTGTACCTAACAAAGTGGTGGGTTAGTGTACAATGTAATTTTGTGTGATAGCTTTGCTACCTCTGGGCATTGATGCCTTGTATCTCCAAGGGAACGATGAGTCAAAATTGTATTGGATAACTTTGCAGGAGGATGTCCGGGCAGTACTTCATGACCTGAGTTTTAAGGGAGGTTGGTAAAGCAAAACGACCACAGCCCCAAGCACAGAAGTAAAATCAATAAAATGCCTGACACAGAAGCAAATTCAGGTTTTGCAATGGCTCAGTCAGAGCCCATATGACATACTGTGGCATGACCTGAAGAGGGCTGTTCAATCAAGACATCCTATAAATACTGATGAGCTGTAGGAGGGAGGAATGCTTCACAATTCCAGCTAATTGTTGTGCAAACCTCATTAGCAGCTACAAGAAACATCTGATGGAAATTGTTAGTGCTAAAGGAGGGTCGATTACTTTTTTCAGCTTGCACTGCCGAGTGATTATTTAATTTGTTAACAAAGACATAAAAAAAAAAATTGGTTTGTGTTGGTTTTTTTGTGTTATTAGTTTAGACAGACTGTGACTGACTTTAATTATAACATGGATGAAGGTTAAGCCACACCTTACCATGCAAAACTAATGGTTTCACACACTTTAGAAGATCTACAGTATAAGACGGGATCAGCAGAAACATGAGTTTTATCTGAAAGTTAGGCCTGAGGAGGAAGATGAGGATAGGATGGAGAGTAAGGATACTGTAAGTAAAAACATAGATCTAGTCTAATTTATAGTTGTCACTTGGCGCAGTGATAATATGAGAGCCTCACACCAGACCAGCAGGATATCTTTCAAAGACACAATTGTAAATACAGAAAAAAAACATGTGTCAGTGCAGTCCATTTTCCCTGCATTCCTTCATATTTTTGTTTAAAAAAATAGATCCTAATTTAAATGCATGGCACTAACTCACATGGGATGTGCCAGCTCTTAGCTCACGCCAGCCTGGTGCTTAGGATAGGGCACAGAGACAGCTGAGAAGAGTAGCCTCCTGATCTGGTACTCTGTCAGCTGTGTGTGTCTGCTGTCATTCTCTGACAGCAGACACACACAGCTCCATGTGATCCTGTTGTTTGTTTGGCCCATTCTCAGGGTAGGGCATGTCTCTTGCAGCAGCTAGCTCACAGAAGCATTACACACTGCAATCCAGATTAGTTAGGCCATTGATGGGTAATTACAGACTGGCAACAGGTTTGCTCCTGCTCTGGCTACATGAGGGTAAAACTATTAATTCAGTTTTCAGTTTCCTATAAAATGGACTGAATTATGAATGCCAAAGCCAACAGTTCTGGTGGCAGATGGACTGCTGATGCAGGTCACTGTTTTCCTCTTTTTCACACTAGCAAAGGGGCACAAACAGGCAGACAAATAGACACAGAAATATCTCTGTGATCAAAACTAAGACCAGAAAATATCATTTCTTTTTTAGTTTTTGGTATTTATTGATAAACTTATAAAGCCAATTTTGGTATCAAAACAAAGTTCTGATGAAAAGAAAAGTATAAGATTTCACTTAAACCCTGTGAGACATGGTCATTAAACTTTAGGATCTTTTGCCAAAGCTGGTCAGATATGTGCATTTCATTCAATTTGCACTCATAATCTGCGTGTAATTAGTATCTGATTTAAAAAGCTGCAGCTAATTATGCTATCAGTGATTATGACAGCCATGTGGGGTTTGCCGAAATTAACACGATCAGAAAGAGAAATCAAACTGAGCACAGCTACGCAGAAAAGATATACTCATTAAATTGTAATTGGCTAAATAAATTTGTGGGTGTCTAAAATGAAGTTACTTTATGAAGAGTGTTTTGTAGAATCTGTTGATCAATTAAACAAAAGAAAACCACCAAACAAGAGATTTATCTTTCTCCTTCACTATGTTTTTCTTAGGTTGCCTTTTAGTTAATTTTGGGGGGATTTTGAACTAATCCAAACCAGCTCACACGCTGTACACACTGTCAAGTCTTTACAATGTTTAGGTTAATAATTAGGTTAATAATTAGGTTAATAAGAATGTATTAACCTATTTATTAACCTAATTAGGTTAATAAGAATGTATTTGGTCTAAACCTCCAATAGGCTTATTATACCTCTCCAAATCTGCATCTACCTTTGAAGAGGAAGAAAATTTCCCATACAAATTAATGCATGTGCAATTAACAGCATGCATGTACTGTATATCTCCCATTATTTGGACAATGATTTTGAAATAAATATTTCACAACTCTGCTCAGTGAAAGACAGTTTCCATTGGGCTACACATAAACCATACAGAAAATCCTTTTCTCTGATGAAATTATATAGGCATCTGAAAAAGAAGGTTTTCACAGGACACATTCCTGTGGACCCCACAGTGTACATGCCATGATTAAATAGCTTGTAGTACCACCTTTAGCAGAGGTTTCTCTGAGAATAGCATGGTCTGATCTTTTGGGGTGAATTTGCTGGGACATCCACTCTGGCAACAGTCTTTGCTGTTTTCCACTTGTGGATCACCATTCCCACTGTAGAATGATGGACTTTAAATTGTTTGAATCTGGCCTTATAATCTATACGAGTTTAATGGGCAGCAACAATTGCTTCTCTAAGATCATTGCTGATGTCTTTTTTCCCTGATGTTGTGTTAACACACCTGAATGCTCCAGACCAGCAAACTTCCAAAACTTTTGCTTTTAGAATAGAATAGAATAGAATGCCTTTATTTCTATTATACAGATGTATAATGAGAGAGGCGGTCACACTTACTGATGATTCGCAGAGTGCATTAGATCAGCAGCACATGGCTGTTATTTAGCTTCTTAATTCCTATGGAAGCAATATGAGTGTACTTAGTTTTTCACAGGGCCACACAGAGTCCTGTGCATATATTATGTTACAAGATCATTGTCACCTTCTTAAAATAATGGCCTAAGTCTTTTTTTTTCAGGTTTTTCAGAAAAAACACACACAAAAAACAGAACCAAACACTGAAAATGTGATGATTTAGGCAAAGATTTACTTTTCATTAAAAAATGACAGGCCATTATTTTAGGAGGGTGATGATATATTAGTTATGTTGGAGCCTCTGCATTAGCGATTTGGCAAAGAAGTGGTAAGTCATTTTTAATGTATTAATAAGATTGTTGGATTTATCTGTTGTTTTATATTTCTTGGATATGCTTTTTCACTGATGACATATTTTGTTTTAGTGTTTGTTGTCCCAAATGAATGTGTGATATCTGACTCTAGCTACTAATTCAACTGTCATATTTACATTGTGATTCAAGGTTTTTAATGACCTTTTTATGCCATTTGTGTTACTGAAGTCTGGGTCACCAGAATGCGCTTTACTGTCTATAATTAAATACTTTTTTAGCAAGCCCCGTCCTGTTTTTCTGTCATGATTCTTGCTGCTGTTAATCTATGTCTAAACAGTGCATCTATTAGTCAGCCGTTTATTTTCCCACCAGTCTACTACACAGACCAATGAAGGGTGGAAGTGCTCCTGTGATAAGCAAACATCTGAAATTAAAGTTAAGCATCATAACTGGATAGTTTTATTCAACATTAATGTCTCACTTGTTATAATGGGAATTAATCATTCTCTCAGTTGTATTCCTTGATGTTGAAATGTGTTATGCTTGTTTTAACAGCTTATTTTGAATTAAAGACTTAAAATTAAAGCACAAAAAGGAGAAAAAGTTCATTCTCAGTTTAACCAGCTGCTTTTACACAGCTGTGCTTCGCACTCACGCTTGCTAGGCGACATGAGCTACGCAGAGGTGACGGCAGGCAATGCTGATATTTTTTTTTTTTTTTTTAATTAAACATTTGAACAAATGTACAGAATCATGTGGCATGTATACACAATAAACACATCAGGTTTTACATATTTAAGGCACACAATGATATATAAGCTAAAGATAATACTTCACACGTTAAACGGGGAAAGAAATGTAAAAGGATAAATTAATTATAAAAAAACAAAAAAAAAAAACAAAAAAACAACAAAAAAAAGAGAAGAAAAACGGCGACGCTGATATGAAGGCTAGCCGCTCACTTCCGGCCTTTTGTGGGCTGCGAAAGATGTGGGCAGGGTCCTTCGCAGGATGCAGCCCCTAATTTGGACATTGTGCGTCGATATAATCTGTATGCCTGGAACTCGTGCACTGAGAAATGTTCCACGGTGCAAAGTGCGATTAAAATGCGTTAAAAATTTTAACGCGTTAATTTCCCTGTAATTAATTAATCGAAAGTAACGCGTTAAAGTCCCACCCCTAATATATATATATATATATATATATATATATATATATATATATATATATATATATATATATATATATATATATGAACTAGGGTACTTGTTGCATTATTTAGAAATAGTCACGTTATGTTAATGTTATTTAAGACGTAACACGTGTGTAGAAAAGTTGTTGAATGCTTTTTTAGAGAATCCTGGCTAGTGCTTTACTCCCACCTGATTCCTGTTTCTGGAAGGGAGGTGTCAGACAGAACAAAGCTACTATTCCTAAACTTTGCCACTGATTGTTGTAATTAAGTCGTAAGTTGGGTAACCAGTGAACAAGTGGACACTCAACTAGGTTAGGTATTTGTTTTGCTTTATTACAACTGCCATCAGACCAGAATTGTAAACTCTGATTGTTTGAACAATGTGGCACACAGACTAGACAGTTCATCCTCAAATACTAAAGTAAATCAGTACACATATTAGCAGAATGGGGGATAATATGATAAGAAATACTTTCTTTATTGCATATTTGGGAACTTTTGTTACAGTACTTGAAATGACCATATGTGCAAAGCAAAATGGGTTTGCCTATGTTAAGATAAGATAAGATAGTGTTTATTCGTCACATGCACAGTTATACACAGTACAATGCACAGTGAAATGCACAAAGTACAATGCAGGTACAAAATACATTTTGTACCTGCAACCATGTTCCATGTAATCATCATTTAAACAAAAGCCATTAGACTCCAACTCTGCATAGCAGAGTGCATCTAAACATGCTCACTGTGAATCTAATTTTATGATCCCTGTTGAGCTCTTCAGTGGGTGCCATCTAACAGATAGCAGTAAATTACACATGGACTTCTCCTGCCTTTTTCCCTCCTTTCTATTCATCTTCCCATTTATAAAATCTCTACCTCAGAACATGCACAATTTTCCAACTTTTCCAACAAGAAGCAGAAGATTAGAAGACGTCAGGGAGGCTGGGTCTCTGTTTGAGACCAGCTATATTGCTCAAATATTCAAACTTGCACCGAACCATTAACTCTTTAGAGAAAACTCTTTAAAGAAAATTTCTTCCAAAGGCAGCACTTTATGGGAAAATGAAATTTAAGATGGAATTTTCTTTACATAAGATCCAAAAGACTGAGCAGCAAATGAGTTTGGCTGACTCACTACAAGGTGCATATTACTATGAATTGCTGTAATGCCATTAAATTCTTCATGCTATTTACTGCAGTTAATCTCCACTCTTTACATCACTGTCACTGAGACTAACACTGGTGGCACAGACAAGCTGTGGCTGTCAGACCTTGCTGATTATCTGCTAACACTGTGAGTGTTTATTTGTGCTTTTCTTGTCATGCAACTTAATCTTACACAACATACACCTTCACACATTTTAAACTTCATCAGAGTGGCTTCTCATTACTCTTAATTAAGTCTGAACATTGCTGGCTTCATCAGTTTGTTAATGTGACGGCACTTTTACATTAATATTTCTCATCGTCTCATTCTTGGCACATTTTGGGTCCATTTTTGGTAAGCATGTCCATCCCTTTATGACCACAGTATATCCATCTTCTAATTGCTGCTTTCAACAGGATAGCACACCATATCACAAAACTCTAATTATTGCAAACTGGTTTCTTGAACATGACAATGGCCTCCACAGTCACCAGATCTTAATCCAAAAGAGCACCTATAGAATGTGGTGGAACTGCATGATGCTATCATGTCAATGTGGAGCCAAATCTTGGAGGAATGTTTCCAGCACCTTGTTGAATCTGTGCCACAATGAATTAAGGCAGTTCTGAAAGCAAAGGGGGGGTCCAACCCAGTACTAGTGTGTTTGGGTACTAAAGGGCTGCAGAGTAAAGAAGCTGGTTTAAATGGAAAACCTCAATTGTATGGTGCAAAGTGCACTTTCATAGGAAAATAGCTTTAACCTGGCCTGATTTGTTCAGGTTTTGTAAAATAATGTTGTTGCTGTTTTTCATGTTGTTTTTTTTATCGAAACGAGGATTCATTTATAACACGAGTGCATATGGAGCATTTATCGCAGGAACCTGTGTGATAAGGGAATCTAAAGGAGGAAAATTCAGTTAGGAGGTAGCCAGCCCAATAGAAGCAACTAAGCCATGGAGAAGAAAAGACAGAGCTATACTCCCAGGACCTAGCATGGAAATTCACTCCTCACTAACACAAGGCCTATTCAGGCCGATAACCTTGACTTGACTGTGGTGTCCGGACTGTAGGCCAGAATCACATTTCCAGCCCACAGGGTTTCTTTGAAAAAAATGAATTGCTGTGTGTTCTACTTCCAGTGTAAGAGTAGTGGTTTTCTCCTGATCACTACTTGAACATTTTTTTTAGCACTAGCAAGGTGTACCTAATGAAGTGCCTGGTGAGTGTAGCATATAATGTTTGAGGTCAGAGTTAACTTAACTTGCTGGCTATATTTCCATAGTTATTTGGATAATTAGAGGCCACCTTCTACTGTACATGTAGTTATGAGATTACTACCATAAACACTTTGGTGAACACATCTGACAGTTATTAAAATTGTAGCTTATAAACTGTGACAGCTCACCTGTGTGCAGTGATCTTGTGCTAATTTCTATTACTGCTGGGATTCCATTGTGCGATGATGGGTCAGTGGATTCTAACTAACAGATAGCTCAATTCATTTCAATTCAATTCAATTCAATTCAATTCAATTCAATTCAATTCAATTCAATTCAATTCAATACAATTCAATTCAATTCAATTCAATCTTATTTATATAGCACCAAATCACAACATACCTCAAGGTACTTTATATTGTAAGGTAAAGACCCTACAAAAATCCAGAGAAAACCCAACAATCAGATAACCCACTATGATCAAGCACTTGGTGACAGTGGGAAGGAAAAACTTCCTTCCTTCCTTTTAACAGTTAGGAACCTCTGGTGGGGGGGGGGGGGGGGGGGGGGGGGACTGAAAGAAAAGGAATTGAATCATGTATCTCAATAAATCATGTTTTCTTTCTCTAAATGATCTTTCCTTATTGAAATAAATAAAGTTATTGTGCTATGCCCAACTATGGAAATGCTCATGGCAGAAAGGTTCAGCTGCTAGCTGATGGTGCAGGTTTGTAATTAAGCCAGAATAACAACTTCCAGAATATGCTGGGAGCAATGAGCTAAGTTTAATTCCTGTTAACAATTTGCAAAAAACAGATTAAAAGCATTGCTGGTGAATTTCTCCAATTTAAATCTAAAAGACTTTACCTTGAACTGTGTACTAGTGCATACTGTACTTCAGGCACAAAAAAAAAAAAAAGGCAAAATCTTTCCTTTTTTTGCCATCTGTGCATGCACAGTGTTAGTGCTGAAATGTGGAAAAAGCCTTTTTGCAGCAAAAAGACCTGTTTGACATATGTAACTATTTTTCCACAAAAGGATTTGGCTTCTTCTTATTTGGCAAGTGATTAGTCTGGTCTGTGAAAGGCTGTGAGACAGTGACTGAAGGCAGGTGTCTAGTCAGAAGCATTAGAGTTGGCAGTACTTTTTTTTTTTCTTTCATATTATTGCTGTTTAAAGCATTCTGGAAAAAAACCTAACCAGCTCATAAAGATGCAGTAAAAACACGTGCAGCTATAATCTTTTGCATGTCTGTCTGTATGAGGATATGAATTCTGGCTTCCCATATTGAAAAAGATGCTTAAACGCTCCAGTGTTGAAAAGGAGTGGATGGCTGAAAGAAGCTTTGGTAAATGAGGCACAAGGCCATTAGTATTTAGGTGGGTCAAGGGTCAAATGGAATCCCCTACTCTACACTTTCTTAAGGTACTGCACCAAATTGTATCAATAGCAGTATCACATTTAGTGTTATACCTACTGACCTAATTACCTGCATATTCATCTCAACACACTGGTTTGGTTACTTGTGCGATTACCCCGAGGACCATTATAAGGGCAGTCACAAGAAGACAAGACTCAGTGAATGGAGTCCAAGGCAGAAGGGCAACAGGAGATTCTGAAAGACAACAGGAATTTGGGAAATGTCTCCAAGTTCCCTCAACAAATTGACAGCTAAAAAGGCTTTGACTGCTGCAAATGGATGACTCTTTGAAAAATCAAAGTTTGAAGGACAAACTTATTAATTTAATGAAAAAAAATCATTACTTCTTACCTCGGCAATATCTAGACTGTATTTTTTTTTCTATTTATGAGTAAATAAGTAGACGTCTTCATTAAAGAAAAAACTTTCTGAGTGACTTAAAACTTTTCTAAAAAACATGAAAATAAAAAATGTAGACATACCGGTAGTTCTAATTAAACTAGTGATTTATGAAATGCTCATGCAGTAAATTAATTAATATAGAGGCATTATTCCTTAGAAAAACAATGGAATTTAATATTGTTTGGTAGTACAGTTATTAATGTAATGCTAATCATATGGGATAGCTTATTGAAAACACTATGCATAGAATATGCAGACAGTTTAGGGATTTATTTCAGTGTTTTAACAGTTACAAAAGGACATATTGTTCCTCATTTCAGGTTTTCTGTCTGTTGGAGGCCTTGGGGTAGGTCTGGAGCATGCTGTGGAGATTAAAGGTATATCTCATTGGACCCTGGAATGACTTGAGATCTCCCAGAAGGGGCTGAAAACATTGTCAGGAAGAGAGACATATCGGGCTGTCTGGCTTAGACTGCTGCTCCTGTGATACCTCTCCCAGGCAGAAATGGAAGGATGAATGGATGTTGTTTAAAAATAGAGTTCCAAAAAAAAAAAAAAAAAGTTGCAACACTGTTACTGGTTTAGATTTTTATGGACCCTGATTGAAAATTTGAACATGAAATGCTATATTCAATAATGAACAGTAAAGAGATTTATAACTTTATAAGAGCGTTATAAGAGTAATGCTCTTATAAAGCACAAATAGTTGTTTCCTTTTAACATTTTGGGACTCAAATCATTTTTAGCATTTATGTATCAGATGGAGCAAAATCTCTAATGTGAAAATCACCAGAACAAGAAAAAATCTGGTGCACAGCCACTTCAAACTGAAGGTTAAGAGAAATTATGCCGCTTGTGGTCTGTTAGGAGTTCTTATTTTCCCTAGCAAACACAGGCCTACAGACTGGTCGGTGACCCCCCCTGGCAACCACTGTTTGCTAGGTAAAATTGTGTTTCACCTAGCAACCTCCAGCAACCACTTGCCAACTGGTTGGGGAATTTTTCCCTAGCAAAGGATGGTTGCCAGGAGGTTGCCTGCCATTCTCAATTCCTGTGTGACCAGGGCCTTCCAGAGATTATTTCATGTAAATTAGAAAACAGCAACAAAAACGATTAAGCCAAATTTCCTTCTGAAGATTAATGAACTTAACCAGTGCATACTGACAATTCATTCTCCTCATGTAGTAACTAAATTCAGCTCAATACATCCTGCCGTGTACTCTTCGACACTTTATGCTGCATCTTTCTGAAGTGAACATTTGGCCCATTGTGAGACAAGAGTGCTGAGATACACAGTGTGCTTCTCTCCACTGTCATTCCTTCCTCTACATTGCCAGCTCCAGCTCTGAACCTTTGGCTCTCTCTGATAAAATATTTAAGATCTGCCATGATTAAAGTGCATCCTCCTCACCTTGGCAGCAAAATCCATTAACCTCAGGAGAATCAATCCCATTGATTTCAATGATAGCTGGAAATGTGCATGTGAGTATGAGGTCAAGATAGAGGGTGTTGGGAGGTAAAAGATACAGTATGTTGTTGAGAAGGGGGAAGGGGGAAAAAACTTTTCACTCACTGAAGGCACAGTCAAGTTGTGGTATGAAAAATGCATGGGACATCAGTCAGGTACACAATTATTTGCATGGCTCAGAGAATTGAAGTGGTGTGTGCAAGCATCCTAGACACAGGCACTCAAGATGCTCCAGCAGTACAATACAGCTTAACACACCATAGTTTAACACAAAAGGAAAGAAAACAGGCAAGGAGAGGTAAGAAAAAAAAACAGGACAAATTCAGAGAAAGGGCACATGCCAAATAATTTATGAAACTGTCATCTTCAGCAGTGTCACAATCATCACTTTAATGTATAACACGAAACTTCCACGCACAGTGCTGCAGAAAACAGGTGACTGAAAGCATCCTCTAACCTGCAGTTCACCTGCAGAGCTGATAATTCACATCACAGCTGATAATTTTTCTTTTAATGTACTTGATAACATGCAGGAAGGTATTTCTATCTGTGGTGAGCGGGGATAATTACATTGGCAAACTCAGTGAGTGTTTTCAACAATGACAGCTCTGTGTACCGTGAATGTTAAAACAGATAAAGCAGTCTGGGCGTGCTGCTAATTTGCCATTCCCTTACTCAGAGGCGGAGGGTTGAAACTTTTGAAATATGTTTTAATCCAGAGCTGTCAAACCAAATAATAAGAGCCAGGTCCACATGGACTTTCATGGCTCCTTTTTAATTAGCCTAGAAGAAACCAAGGGCAGATCATCAAGTTGAATTTAGTTTTAGAGACACTTGACTCAGACACAGTTAAATTTCATATATGTGTTTAATACTGTGTATATGTATATCTTTTGTACTATTAAGAAAAAGGAATCACTTAAAGTCTATAACTGCAGCGACTGCTTGTGTATGTGCAAACCTCTGTTAGTGCCGTCAGCGCTCACTGACAATTACAACAATTGTTTCTAATGCAAAGAAGAAAATACCTGTGAATTTAGCATCAAAGTGTCACCAGAATCCTATTATTGCCAAAGTGTGCACATTTACAGTACTGTGCAAAAGTAATGAGTCACCCCTTATTTTTTTTATATTTTGCTTCAAGGAGCCAGAATTCCTTGGAATTTTTGTAAGTTGTCTTGAGCAGTAGTTCTTCAGGCTTTAAAAGTTTTTTTCTTTTTTGGACATTGGCTGCTTTTTCACTTAAGTCCCATTGTTGCACCTGACTATTTTCAGAGGAGAGTTTGTTGTTTGTTTGTTTGTTACGCCAGTTAACATTGAACCATAAAAATCCATAAAAAAGGTTGAACCAGTGTTGTGTCTGCACATAGCAGAAATTTTGTCAAAACCGCTGGAATTGTGAGCACAGAAAAGTACAGTCAGGTTTTGATTCACCATGTAATACCATCTGGAAAGCTTCTGATTGGCAGCTGCTTCATTTTTCAGCATGACAATGATCCCAAAGCATACCTGGATAGAAAGACACACAGTGGAACACTATCACTATTTCCCATTTTCCTTGCAAAATCTAAAGAAATAAGTTGTGACTCAAAAGTTTTGCACAGTACTGTATGAAACTGTAATTGTCAATCTTTGTGTTTTGTGGCCTGACAAATGACACTCTTTTGGCCAGTATTTTTTTTAACCAGGTTTTAGAATGTTTTTATTTGTTTTTCTTTTTTTTCCCCTGCAAGTTCTGGGCTTCATCATATTCAGTTTGGCATAAAATTGAGCACTGCAATTTTCAGGCAGGCCTCTTGCCAAATAGCATGCACTCTATAAGCTGATTTGGCCTGCTTTCAGTTGATGACACCTCTTCAAACTGCTTTGTAACCCTCTTCCACTACAGCTCAACCATTTTATAATGTCTGACTTCATCAATGTAATGTCTGTTGTTGTAGATGCCTCTTCTATTAGGATGGGTGGTCTTGGTGATGCTTTTCAAAAACAAATATAAATCAGTGTAGCTAGAAATTCTGTCTAAAATGGCAGCTTTAAATCTGTGTTGCAAGAACTTTCTGTATGGCTCTTTTAAAACAAAAAAGAAGAATCATACCTGTGGCAACTAAATACTTTTGAGCAGCTGGATTACACACAAATGATTTCCATATGGCTCATACTCAACTGACAAAGTTTTTACTTTTTGTTTTGAATAAGAGCAATAAATAGATGACTGTGCAAGTACTGAAGACAAGTCCTGCAAAAATCTATGGTAAATATAAATGTAATTTATTGCAGCACATTGTGTTCATCTATATTTGTAACTTTAGACTAAAGATTGTATTTCTGCAGACAATCAGAACAATATAAATATGAAAATATCTCTGCATTGACAAATTACTTAGAAATAAGAAATACCAAACAAGCAAATTACACTGATTTCTAACATCACTGGATAGGGTGTGTCATACTAATTAGCTTGAATGAAAAGAGGGTGCATTGTGGAAAATCTTTTCATAATTCCCATTGCAAGGAAAGCCTTCAAAGAGAAGACTGATATAAGCAAGATAGGGCCTTGATAAAAATCAGCACTAAAATTTTTTAGATTAGCATATAAGAAAAAAAAAGCTTGGTTGACAAGAAGTATTAAATTAAAAAAGTTGTTTTGCTGGCATTTTGTTCTCAATTAAGAAAAGAATTAAATAGTTCAAATTGACCTTGTACAGAGCCATGCAAAACATGGGAGCCTGCCTGAAAACTATCAACAGCACTCATGTGGATCTACACAGGCCAGGTCTCACATTGATGCAAAACCTGGAAAGAAAAGATCACAAGTAATGTAGAAGTGCTTTGGAATGTTTTTGATCTGTAATGTTTTTGGGGAGTGCATTTGGTAGGCATCTTAAGGGAGAATATTTCTTTAACTAAAAAAAAAGATCAAAATTATTTGCCATGGGACTCATCAAGATAGCTGCCATGTAGACGCGTTTATGCGGAGCTCCTCCGGGCACAAAATTTCAGTGTTTGAGAAGAACCTTTTCTGACTTTGTTTTACTTTAGATCATATTTTAAGAGTTTGTTACTCTATCCCTATTAAAACACGACCATGTCTGGCAAAGGAGCGAGAAGTGGAAAGGGAACCAATCCGCCACTAACTGAAGCTACGGCTAACTGTAACCAGCCCAGCAAAAACAGCTCTCGACTATTAATTGTGATGAGGACGAACTGCCAAGTTTCTGGCAAAAGCTGGTGATCATCGACAAGGGCACATGCTGCAACCTGAACCACCTGAAGACTCCAGGCCCCGCACAATCATCACGGGGCTGCATCGCCCACAAAAAAAAAGGAGAAGATTCTGCGGCTCGGGAAACAGCCCAAGTTGGAATACAGAAGTTAGCAGATTTTTATCTTTCCCAACGACAACCATGCAGATTATGGAGCACGACGGTGTTTCCGCAAAGTGCTGCAGGCGCTCAGAGAAAAGGAAATTCGGCACGCTCCATATTTCCCGGCTAAATTTCAACTACACCACCAACGGCAAGTAAAAACATTCAGCAGCACAGCTGAAGTGAAAACTTTCATAGACCAGCTCATGGTCCTAGGGTAAGGACGTGGGCACCTCTGCTTCATTTAGGGAAGTGCAGTATTTTTTTCCCCGTATTTGTTGTTTGTTGTTTTTGTTGCCAGATGAATCAGTAACATTAAGAGGTGTTGTTATGATACTGTACATACAGTCCACATACTGCTTAACTTCTGGTCCTTCTCAAAATTCACAAATGAATAAGGTTTTGGACGCTTTATCTTTGGTCTCCTGGAATATTTGCGGTCTTGGTCATCCAGTTAAATGTGGTAAAGTTTTTGCACATTTAAATCGCTATAGGCCGGCATCATCTTCTTACAAGAAACAGACGTTAAAGCTACACAGAACAGGAAATTTGAGACAAACTGGATCTCTCAGGTGTGTCATTCACCTTTCACATCTAAAGCAAGGGGTGTGGCCATTCTGTTTCAAAAATCTGTGCCCTTTCATTTCCATTCATCAACAGTTGACCCTAATGGCAGATTTCTTATTGTAAGAGGACACATAATCTCTCTTTCCCCATCATATTGCTAAACATTTATGGGCCAAATGCAGACAATCCTGACTTTATTCACAAAGTGTTTGACTTATTACCAGATGATTTATAACATCACAAAGTGATAGAAGGGGAATTCGACTGTTATCTTGACCCATATCTCAACAGGCTGTCATCTACACCTCCACCTAATATTCTTGCTGTCCAAGCTCTTAATAATCTGGTGAAGTGAAAGGGTATAGTAGACATTTTGAGATTACAACATCCATCCGATCGTGATTATTCTTTCTGTTCCTTTGTACACAAATCATATATGTAGATTGATATTTATGTATTTATATCTTCAATACTAAATATCACAATATGATAATTTCAAAGTGAGCTATCTACAAAATTAAATCTAAATTCGGGCAAATATTCACAGAAAACAAGAGATTTAGTGATTTCTACTCAGAAATTTATTCCTCGAAATCTATAGCCAGAGAGCAAGATTTTGAAATTCCACAACTGGATACAGGTCTTTAGGGATGAACTGGACTCCAACTTTATGCCTTCTGAGCTGCAGGAAGCTATTAAAAATCTTTCCGCTCGAAAGACTGCTAGGCCGGATGGGTTTGGCCCTGAGTTTTATAAGGCCTTTCGTGGCACCCTCCTTACTACTAAGAATGATTAATGACACCTTCAAAAACAAAATGCTTCCTCCTTCTCTCAGTGAGGCTAATATCTGTGTCTTACTGAAAAAAGATAAAGATGAAATGGATCCAGGCAATTACAGGCCCATTGCCTTGTTAAACTGTAATCTTAAAATAATCTCAAAAGTACTGGCTAACAGACTGAGTAATCATATTGTGGATGTTATACACCCCGATCAAACAGGGTTTATCCCTGGCAAGTACTTCTTTTGAAATGTTTGTAAAATTCTTAATATTTTGTATGCCAACAACCACAGAGGGTATGGGGCTGCCATATTATCTCTAGAAACTCACAAAGCATTCGACATGATTGGGTGAACATACCTATTTACAACACTTAAAAAATTGGAATTCTTATTGAATGGGTAAAAATATTCTGCACTAAGCCAAAATCATTCATCCTTACATAATCAGATCATAACCATTTCATTTGGAACGTGGTGTCTGGCAGGGGGACCCATTGTCCCCTTTGTATTTTGGCGTAGCACTGGAGCCTTTAGCAATAGACATTAGAGAACATGCAGAGATCAATGGCATTGAAGTGAGCAGTACATAGACCTGGGTGACCCTTTACACGGATGACCTTCTGGTCTGTCTGGCCAATCCCAAATTTTCAGTCCCCAGCCTTCTAGAGTATGTCAGTCTGTTTGGTAATATTTCAGGATATACTATAAATTGGGGGGGAAAGCAAATTTATGGCCTTAACAGACAACCTACCAAAGAATTTTCTTACAAAACCAACTTTTTCATGCTGTTAATGACTATTTTACATATTTGAGCCTTAAATTGACCAAGAACCCAAAGCAGCAATTTAGTTTTAACTTTGTTGAATCAGTAGATAAGCAAAAATCAGATATTGATTGACTGATGACTGGACAGGTTAATGCAATTAACATGGTGAGCTTACCTAGGTTTATGTTTTTAGGTTTTCTTTCAAAACTTACATATATTAAATCCTCCTTTTTAAAGAAGCTGGACTCTATAATTATTCACTTTTGTGTGGGGATATAAAACCCGGATATTGATTTCTGGGTGAATTTAGTTGGATGTGCAAAAACCCTCTTTCTCTGAATATCCCATTAAAACTCATTAATTTGATCTTCCTTCAGCATCATGTCGAGATGATGCTGGAAAAGAAACACATTGGGCTGCATCAAGAAGTTGAAAATGCCTGAAGCTCAGGATAAAAGTGACTCATCTACATAAGCTAATATCCACCTGGACCAAGCTAACAACAGCAGGGTGAGTCGTGGGAGCCCCGGCACCAGCATGGACTGCTCTGATGTACTAAATGCAATAAAGGAGCTAAAAACAAAGCTCAAGGGTAACAATGAAAGATTTAAACAGAACACTGAACACCTGGAACAAGAGATCAATGAGAAATTAGACAAAATTAAGACAGAAATGCAGAATCTATCACAATGTCTGGATGACACTGAGACTCCCGTTAACCAGGTGGAGAGCTGGGCGAAGGGGGAGGAGGAGGCGAACAAGGCACAGTGTATCTGCCTTGAGCAACAGAGATGGCTACAGCTCAAATTAATTGACTTAGAATCTCAGTCTTGAAGAAAAATATACTCCCTCCTCACCTTCAGGGTTACCGTGAATGACTTTACTCACTACTGTCTGAGATACCTTCACTCTAGGATCGATTTCTTCCTGATGAACATTGTAGATAGAAATAGAGTGAAAGGTTGCTCAACTGGAACATCTGATATATCTGACAAAAACATCTATCTATTCAGCTATCTGATGAACCTAAAGTTACATTGTGGCGATTAAATTTAGGCAAACTATTGATGGTAGTGTAAAGGATTAAAGACAACAATGACGAGCACGGAAATCCAACACTAGTCTGGGATACAATTAAAGCAGTAATGAGAGGGAGATTAATTTCGAGGACTGTATATCTAAGCAGGATAAAAAGGATAAAATATGATGACTTAGAAAAAAGAAGGATTTAATTTTAACTTAAGATTCTTGAAACAAACATTCTATGAATCGGATCAAAAGCTGCAAAAATGTTAGCAAAACGTCTCCGGAAACTAAATTTAAAGCAATCAGCGATTAAAATTAGGGACCCTCTGCCTATTGGCCAATCTCAATGTGGACTATAAATTGTTCACATGCATAATTTCTAGAAGAATGTTGATTTTCCCCTCACTTGTGATCCATGAGGACCAAACAGGATTAAAAAAAGACAGGGAAATGCATGATAATATTAGGCGAACTCTACATGTTATAGAACAGGCCAAAAAGCAACAGCTTAATGTGACACTGCTCAGCCTCGATGCTGAAAAAGCTTTCGATAGGCTCAGCTGGCCCTTTTTACACAGAGTATAAAATGTTTAGGCTTTAAGGCCAAATATATTGGATGCATACAATCTTTTTATAGCAGCCCAGCAACCAAAATAAAAATGAATGGACACCTAACTAACAGTTTTCAGTTATTTAGAGGGACACACAAGGGTTGCTGTCTAATCTGTCATATTTTGTTCTATTCATATAGCCCATAGCTCAATCTGTCAGATAAAACAAAGCACTTAAAGGCATTACTATAGGAGATACTGATCATATCATTGGACTCTTTGCAGATGACATCATCACTTACATCCAGAACCCAGATGTTATACTCCCTAAACCTATGTTAACCGTGAGAGAGTACAGATTGCTGTCTGGATATCATTTGAATATTACTAAAATACAGGTCCTGACCATCAATTACCCAAATAAATAGGTTGACAGCAAAATAAATTCAAAAAATTAAAATACTATCGTATCTATCGCTGATGATCTGGACAACCTTTTTAATCTAAATTTTTACAATACTGTTAATTCAATACAAAAAGACATTACACTGGGCAATGCTAACACTGGATTTTAATGAAAGAGTGGAGACAGTGAAGCCATGCTCCCATGATTTTTGTATCTTCTTATGGCTTTCCCAATCTGGATAACAGACTCTCAGTTTAGTGCTTGGGACAAATTACTATCATGGTCTGTCTGTTCAGGAGCTCGACCAAGGATAAAATCAAAGCACATGATAGTTTAACCCTTTCTAATGTAAAAAAGTACTATTATGCTTCTCAGTTAAGATATATGGTTTGCTAGTACTCAATGGAAACAAATTGAGCTGAACCAGGGACTAAAGGAAGCATAATTTGGTATCACAAAACTGGTCAGTGCCCCCCTTCTTGCTTTGTTTTTTTTATGTTATTTTCATGTCATTTTTTATATTTGCATAGTTTTACATTCTATAAGATTGTTGTATTAAACTGAAAGAAAAAAAAACATAGGATATCAAAAGTTCACCTACATAAATCTAAGAAGGAGGGTGGTCTGGGTCTCTCATTTGTAAAGTAATACTACTACTGAGCTTAAGAGCTCTCACCTATTGGAAACATGAACATTAGACACAGAAATACTCCCATGTGACCCCTTTTGGAAGCCTCTGCTGCCGATATCACATCACTCCAGTTGTTGTCACTTGTTGTTTTCCAGTTCATCACCATTAGGTAAAGAAATCAAAAAAAAAATAATTAATCATATGGAACTCTTTGCAAATACTGAATCAGATGAAATTGGTTTACAAGATTCCCAGTGGCTCCATATATGCTCCCATATATAAAAAACATTAATTTTAACCTGGTTTGTTGGATGCGAGATTTGCTGTTTGGAGAGAGAGAGAGATTAGGGCATTTGCGGATTTATATCAATGACCACTTTGCATCATTCGCTCAGTTATGTTCTAAATTTAACTGTACAAATTCTCATTTCTTTCAATATCTTCAAGTCAGACATTATGTTAAAGGACTGTTTCCCAATTGCCAATCTGTGCCAACTACTCATTTTTTTTTTAAGCGCGTCTCTCTCTCTCCAGACTCCAGGCACTTGGTGTCAAAGTTTGTAGATTATTTAACAACATCTGTTCCATTATGAATTCTGAGATCACTCTGAATCACTCAGAAATATGGGAGAAGGCCATGTTCTGGATTCACCGCTGCTCTTTTAACTCCTGTCACAGACTTATCCAGTTCAAAGTGATGCACAGGTTGCATTACTCCAAAACAAAACTACACTGCATCTTTCCTTCAGTGTCCCCTCGATGTGACAAATGCTGCTCTGCTGACAGTTCCCTTGTATCTTTTTTGGTTCTGCCCCAAATTGCATAATTTCTGGACTGCTAATAAATTCATCCTTCTAAACTGGAAGTCTGCGAATGCACTCTATTTACATTCTGGCTCAGAGATGGTGTCCATGCTACAAATGGACACCATCTCGCATGGATGACTGTAATATACCTGGGAGATTTGACAAAACTTGGAGACTCTTTTTGACACAATGTGACATAACCAACCACACGCAAGGACTCAAATCTATAGCAGGGTTCTCTGCTGACCTCGTCCAATGCCTCTTATGTTTTTTACTTTAGGAGAGATATTTAGTATTTAACTGTACTAGCTGGAAGCTCCCTGTTTTTTTTTTGTTTTGTTTTGTTGTGTTTTGTTTTTCTTTTGTGTGTGTGTGTGTGTGTTTTGTTGTTTTATTTCCTGCATTTGTTGTCAGGTCATGTCTTTGTAAAGTGAAAAATTGTAAGTAAAGTTTAAAAAAAGATTTGCCATCATATAATCCATCATGTTTCATCATGTTGAACCATATTTTGAAAAGGCTAATTGAATCTTTCAAAGGCTATCAAAGTTCAAACCTGAAAATATTTTTTTTAATATATCATAATTTTGAAATATTTTACATGAGCAACATGTTTTTAAAAACTTGGGACAGAGACACATTTATCGCTGTTTTGCAACACCTTTTTTTCTGAAAAATTATTTTTTATTTTGATTCATCAGACAAGTTTTCCACTTTAGGGTGAACTAGAGTTCACCTTGAATGAGCTCAGGTGGTGTTTCTGGATTGTGCAGGTAAGGTATTCTTTCCATGATATACTCAAATTTGCATTTTTGGATGACACGTGTTTTGACAGTGGATTTCTGTTAGTGAGCCACTGGAGCTTGAAAAAAAGAACTTACCTCTCAGAGTCAATACCCAGACCCTCTGGCCACAAACAGGAAAACACCACAACCAAAGACAGCCAAGATAAGTGGGTGAAGAACCTATCAGATAAGGTCCTCACTAAACAGAAGAGGATGTGCTAGACAAAGGGCTCAATTTTTCCATATAGCCACAACAGCTGCCAATGGTGGAAACAGCAATAAGGATTAAAAATAATAAAACTAACACAACATGAAGCAGAGCAAATCAGGATGAAGGTTACAGCTACCCTCTCCAGTGCAAGAAGTCCTCCTTAGATTTCAAGAAAAGAAGACCTGAGTAAAGAGCAAAGCATCACCATACTACCAGCCAACAAGGGGAGGTGCACCATTGTTCTAAATTCAACTGATTATCACACCAACATTATTACACCTCAGTGACAACAATACCTATGAGGTCTTAAGGTAAGACCCCACAAGCAACTACAAGAAAAAATTCATCTGCTGCCTACAACTTGAAAGGGGAAAAAGCCATTGGCCATTACCCTGGAGACACTACACCATGTATCTATGGACTTCTGAAGATCCACAAAGAAGGAGTTTGACTCAGACCCATTGCTACCAGTATAAACTCAGTCACCTACAACATTTCCAAGCACCTCACCACCATCTTATCTCCACTTGTGGGTAACACACCCTATCATATTGAAAACTCCACGGACTTTACCAACAAGGTCTACAATCTTATGCTGAATCCAGATGAAAACATTGTGTCCTTTGATGTGGTTTTACTTTTATACCTACAGCTGAGGCAGTGGAGACTGTCAGAAAACATCTACAGCAAGACGGCTCCTTTCAAAACAGAACCAGCTTTACCTCCAATCAGATTTCCCTATTATTAGACCTCTGCCTTACTACCACATATTTCAAATACAATGAGGGTTTCTACAGACAAAGGCATGGATATGCCATGGGCTCCCCAATGTCACCCGCTGTAGCCACCCTGTACATGGAAGAAGTGAAAAGTAAAGTATCCTTTCAAAGGGATAGCACCTAGACACTGGTACAGATATGTGGATCATACCTGGTTCAAAATCAAAACCCAAAAAGTCAAAGCCTTCACTGACCACATCAACTCAGTAGATAAAACATAAGGTTCACCAGGAAGCCAAGGATAATAGGTTTACTCAACACTGAAGTTTACCAGAAACCACACATACACACACATACCCACACCAGTACCTACACTTTGACTTCCACCACTGAAACAAAAAAATAGGGGGATCAGGACCCTGCAACACTGGGCCAAAACAGAAAGGAAGACAGAAAGGAAAGAAAAGGAACTTGCACATGTCAAGAAAGCTTTTACAATGTAGTTATCCCAACTTCATCCCAAGGACAAAGGACTGCAGTGCAGTGAGGAGTGCTCGGACCTCTACATTGAAGAAACCAAACAGCCACTCCACAAACGCATGGAGTAAAAGAAGCCATCTATGTCTACTGTGAGCGACCATCACTGAACAGAGGTGGTGACTTAAGACACCAACTGTCAGCTACCTACAATGAAGTCTTGAGAACTCTTCCCAAGTGCCTCAGCCCACACTCACACCTTGCTTCAGGTGATCTCAATAGTTCACATGAAAGAGTGGGACAAGGTCTCACAGTGGTTTCACCCGAATGACCAACACCTGCTCTCACACCTTGGCTCATGTGATGATGAACAACCGCCTCCAAGGGGAAAACCTCCACTGGGATTTAAACTGGAACTCTCCACCCTTTAGTTTTAGAACTGAAGAAGTCTCTTGGATAAGAGGTGAATTGTCTACAAAACCTTAAAGAAGTCCAGTCACTTTTTTCAGGTACCAGTCACTACCATGAACTGGATGACTGAGAACCTACACAGACTGTTAGTGAGCCCTTTACAGAATCATGTTTAATTTACAGCACCATCTGAGTGCATTCAGTTTTAATTTACATTTGGATTTGGGAGACAGACATCCTCTCTATTTTTAAGATTAGGCTTAAAATTTTCCATTTTGATCAAGCATATAGTTAGGGCTGGATCAGGTGACCCTGAGCTATCCCATAGTTACACTGCAATAGGCCTAGGCTGCTGGGGACTTCCCATGATGCACTGAGTGTTTCTTCTTTACTGAGCTTTGTTCACTCTCTGTGTGTTTATACACCACTTTGCATTAAATCATTAGTTATTATTAATTTCTGGCTCTCTTCCACAGCATGTCTTTTATTCAAACTCCTCCCCCTCAACCCCAACCATTCACAGTGGGTGCCTCTCCCCGAACCTGGTTCTGCCAGAGGTTTCTTCCTATTGAAAGGGAGTTCTTCCTTCCCATCATTGCCAAGTGCTTGCTCATAGAGAGCTGTTTGATTTTTGGGGTTTTCTCTCTATTATTGTAGGGTCTTTACCTTACAATATAAAGCGCCTTGAGGCCCCTGTTGTTGTGATTTGACACTATATAACTAAAAATGAATTGGATTGGATTTATTGGGGGTTTTTTGTTTTGTTTTGTGCCTAGTCATATCCAGAATTACATAATCAACACCCTTCATATGATATGCAGGTGGAGCTCAGATGTGAAGTTACCCAAAAACCTTTCATCTTTCTGGCGTTAGGTAAGCAGAAATGTTGAATGCCACCCAACTGTGCTGCAGTACATTTCCCAAGAAGGGTGGCAGAGCAGCTTGTCATGGGTTTTTCTGACAGGAGCTTGAAATGCACTGCTGCTGCGCTGTCTCTGTGTGTCTTTGAATTTGTTGATTAACTTGACTGTAGTTCACAGTTATGATAGGAAGGTAGTATGTCTGGAGAGCTGAATGAACTACAGGTCAGGGTAAAGAAAAGGATTTCTTCATGTTCATGTGTGTGTTCTTCTTGTATGGCTGAGCATGAATAATTATTGAAAATTTTCTTTTTAAGCTGGAACTGAGTTGAATCCTTTTTCATTGCATCTGCGAAATAAACAAGGCCATTAGACGGGAAAATGAAAGAAAGATTTCCCATATTTGCAGAAAGTAAAACTATAATTTGAGCTGGTTAATATGGCAAAACTACACTACAGGATCCCTGATGGAGCTTTACAGTGAAGTCAGAAACAACACTCGAGATTGGGATGGCAATTCTGTGCTTCTGTCAAAATTCAGGTTCCTCTTGGACATTTTTGCTCAGGGGATAACTTGGGGTGCCAGCAGTTCAGGTAGTAGAGCAGGTTCTCTACCATTCGAAAGGTCAGTGGATCAATCCCTGACTGCTGAAGTATCCTTGGGCAAGATACTGAACCCTGAGTTGCCCTGACACATTCATCAGAGTGTGTCTGAATGCTACAAAGTGCTTAAGCGGTCAGAAAGATGGTTGGACTAGAGCAATGATGTCAGCAATGAGTTTGACAACATGGGAAATGATGTGAAGAATAGACTAGCAACCAAGCAGGCATGAGCTTCGTTTCTTTGGTGTTCTGGTGTTGGTGTGAGCTCTCAGTTTATCTCTTACATTGACTTAAAGGAATTCTACAGAGCTGACATCGCCCATAAATGAAAACAGCATCATTTTGATTCACCAGTACAAACCTGTCCTACAATGCTCTCATATTCCCTGCTATGCATGTTCTCTCCTCTTTCCACTGCCCTAGTCCACCTCATCATAGCACAAGTCCAGATTTAGTTATTTATACTAAAGTGATGTTTACTAGTTGTCTAATTTACATATTAACCATTAACAATTTGATATAATACTGAATTCTTTGATGTTTGTTCAGTTTTTTTCCTTATTGTATTATTCTTTTTCCCCTTTCAGTTAATCAGAGTCTAGGGATCTTTGTGCAAGAGCTGCATTAAGTTTGAGGCAGGAAAATAGAGGATTCTGCAGTGACACAAGAATAAGTTATTGCCAGATATTTTTCATCAACAAGCTTACCCCATCCACCCACCCACCCTCCAAATAAAAAACCTCAATCACACTTTTACCTGAATAAATAAAGAGCATATCTAGTTTCAGGATGTGTTATATTGTCTTTTATGTTATTGGCACGCTTTTCAATTAAATGCAGTTAGGTCCATAAGGATTTAACCAGATGAAAATGGCAATAATTGTGTCATTGTCCAAATTCATATGGACCTAACTGTTCTTCACATGCAATCTCCTACTTTATGCGCTGCTATCGAGATGTAAAGAAGGAGAAAGGTAAAGATGTCCGGACAGACTGCAGCAAGAAACACAATCTGTTCCCTGAGTAACAGTGGGGTAGGTAGCCACAGTAGGGTATACTGGCGCCTCTTCTGTGGAACCAGCTTCCAGCTTGGATTCGGGAGACAGACACCCTCTCTATTTTTAAGATTAGGCTTAAAACTTTCCTTTATGATAAAGCTTATAGTTAGGGCTGGATCAGGTGACCCTGAACCATCCCTTAGTTATGCTGCTATAGGCCTAGTCTGCTGGGGGGTTCACATAATGCACTGTTTCTCATTCACCTTATTTACTTTGTTTATACTCCACTCTGCATTTAATCATTAATCTCTGGCTCTCTTCCACAGCATGTCTTTCTCTCCCCTCAGCCCAACCGGTCGCGGCAGATGACTGCCCCTCCCTGAGCCTGGTTCTGCTGGAGGTTTCTTCCTGTTAAAAGGGAGTTTTTCCTTTCCACTGTCGCCAAGTGCTGCTCATAGGGGGTCGTTTTGACTGTTGGGTTTTCTTTGTATTATTGTAGGGTCTTTACCCACAATACAAAGCGCCTTGAGGCGACAGTTTGTTGTGATTTGGCGCTATATAAATAAAATTGAATTGAATTGAATTGAATAGGGATATTTTTTCCAAGCTACAAACACTTTGGCCAATTTGTTGACTGGCAGTTCCGATAAAGGGTAACCACAGTGTTCCCTAATTAATGAGAGAGGGTGTCCTCCTTCTATGAAGGAGCTAAATTGTAGCTTATCAGACAACAACATTTTAATATGGTTGATTAATATAGTTACATTACATGGACAAAAGACCACACCTCTTAATCTTTGAATTCGGGTGTTTTCAGTTTTAGCATCACGGGTGAGTAAAATCAAGCACTTAACCATGCAGGCATGTGGTACTGTGATAAGATGCCTCAACTGCAACAATTCAATTTTATTCAGTTTATTTATATAGTGCCAAATCACAACAACAGTTACCTCAAGGTGCTCTATATTGTAAGGTTAAAACCCTACAGTAAGAGCGAAAACCCAACAGTTAAAACAGCCCCTGATTCACACAGCCATACACATTCTTCTCAGTACATACATTCACATCACCCCCCCAACACGCTGAGTGGGAGGAGGGGGCCGGCGGGCCTTCTCACACCCCAGTTCCATGCACCCCGCCTGGGATGGGGACTGGCTCATTGTTCGGGGCTGGGTTGGCTGCTTCCCTGGGTTGCCGCTGGCTTGGTGCTGGTACCCGCTCTCCCACATTAGGTGTCCATGTATGTTACATGTGCGTATGCATGAGTGTGTGACTGGTGCATGCGAATGTGCGTGCGTGTGTATGTGCGTGTGTGTACATGAGGGAACGACTGGTACGTGTGTGTGTGTGTATGTGCGTGTGAGTGTGAGTGTGTATGCATGAGTGTGTGACTGGTGCATGCGAATGTGCGTGCATGTGTATGTGCGTGTGTGTACATGAGGGAATGACTGGTACGTGTGTGTGTGTGTGTACGTGCGTGCTTGTGAGAGTGTGTGTGTGTGGACAGCTGGGCCTGGGTTGGTGGCTTGCCAAGCCTTGGCACCGGTGGGACACGGAGGGTGGGAGTTACCCCTCCCTACCGCTCCACGCTGCTCCCCACTGGTCGTCACTGCCGCCCCTGGGGTGTGGGTGCCCGTGGGTCCCGGGATGTGTGGCCGGATGTCTCGGCATGGTTTTTGGCCTGCTCCCTTGGCGGCCGTGACCTGGGGTGGCTTGGGCCTCTTTGGCGCGTGGGGGGGCTCTGCCGGGTGTCGGGCTGCTCTCGGGCGCTTGGGGCCTCGGGGGCCGCATGCCTGGCTCGTGCTGGGGGTGCCGGCCTGCCGGGGGGGGTGGGCTGCCCGTCGTCTCTGGCTCTCTGGACTCTAGCCCCTGGATTGTGGGGGTTCCGTCTGTAGCCTCCCTCCTTCCTCTTCTGGGGAGTGTACGCGGTTGCCATCGGGATGTGTGGCCCCAAGTCTTCTGAGCTCCTGTGCTGTGGATGGCCTGGGTCCCCTGGGTCCTTCCCTATCTGCCTCTGGATCGCGGGGGTCATGGTTGCAGTTTCTCGCCCTCATTATCGAATACATTGCATGACAAAGGCGCATACACACACATTACTACAAACAATAAACTTGTGTGTGTGTGTGTGTGTGTGTGTGTGTGTATATGTAGGTGCATATGGGTGTGTGTATGGATGTGTGTGTGTGTGTGTGTGTGTGTGTGTGTGTGTGTGAGTATATCAACCCCTTTTATTTTTTTATTTTTTTATTTTTTTTCTATCTCCTTTCTTCCTTTTCTCCCCCCCCCCCCCCCTTTTCTCCCCCCCACCTCTTGTTCTTGCCCCTTCCTTGTTGCCTGTCAGACTTGTCATGAATAACTAAATAAAAAGATAAATAAATAAAAATAAAATTGCAAACATTAACAAGAAGAGCCTATAGGAAACATATAGAGCTGTTCTTGTCAAAGCAAATATGTTTGGTACATCAGTGCATTCGGATCATCATTCCGATTGTGAAAGATGCCAGACATGACAGGCTAAAAAAAAAAAAAAAACAGCCCCTGATGAGCAAGCAGGAAGAAACCTCTGGCAGACCCAAGCTCAAGGAGAGGCAGTCATCTGCTGTGACTGGTTGGGGGTGAGGGGAGGGAGATGGAAGAGAGCCAGAGATTAATAATAACTAATGATTAAATGCAAACAGAAAGTCAGTTTGTGAAATTTCTTCCCTCCTAGATATTCGATGATGGGTATAGGAACCCCAACAGCTCGGCTACAAAGTGGCAGACCACGTAAACTTACAGAGCAGCATTGGCAAGTGCTGAGGAGCACAGCGTATAAAAGTCACCAACTGCAGAGCTCCAAACCTCCTCTGGCATTAACAGCAACACAAAATCTGTGTTGTTTCAATCCATCCATCCATCCTTACAGTATCTTTGTTTTCACAGTTAAATATAAAAGGTTTATCACCGAACAAGAGGAAGGCTCTAGTGTGTCAAAAATGAAAATTATTCATCTTCACAGGGAGAAATAAATATTATAGCATCCTGTTGATATTTTTTTAAGTAACTGTAGCCTGATGTCTACCAGTGACAGTCAAAATAAACAGTTATTATAGGAACACAGTCTGAATAAGTATAAGTCTAAAGGGAATATTTGTTTATTTATTTTAATCCAGATATCAGGATTAGTCCAAAAAAAATTAGAAATAATCATAGTTTTATTAATTTATTTAATCATTTATTCGTGCTAATTCTTGGTGACAGTTTGACAGTAGAATATAAACCATATTATCACATTAGACAAACTGCGACACTGTTGAAATTAAAAAAAAAAGTTTGGCACTTTTTTGTTTGTTTGTTTGTTTTTTACAACTTTAAAAGATACAATAAACACTAGAAAAGCAGGAAATGCAGTGAAACTTCTCACATATGCAAAACTAAATTTGTTCCCCTCTTACATTGCAAAGTAGATTTACAGCAAGAAAAAGAACTGTATGACTAATTTTGTATAGATAAATGACAGTCCTTCAGAACACACAGAAGTGAGAATTGAGACACTTTGATTCTTAAATTAGGCTCATGTGTACTCAGTACACAATACCTTTCAGTAATTTTGACATTAAGAAATCAGGTTGCATGTAAAAAGTTGCAGTTAATAATTTATTATCCAGAACATGATATTACTTTAATGTTACACAATAAATTGTACAGATGTTAAGCAAACCATACCCTTCTGTCAAAGAAGAAATAACTTGAAACTGACAGAAGTAATAATAAATAAATAGTTTGTTGAAACTTAACTAATGAAAATCAGACATTGCTTTTAAATTGTGGTTCAACAGAATTATTTTTTAAAATGAACTAATAAAACTGGCCTGGAAAAAATGATGGTACCCTCAACTTAATATTTTTCTGCACAACCTTTTGAGGAAATCACTGCAATCAAGCAATTTCTGCAACTCTCAGTGAGACTTCTGCACCTGTCGACAGGTATTCTGACCCACTCCTCACGAGTAGACCACTCCAGCTGTCTGAGATTTGAAGGGTGCCTTCACCAGACTGTGTATTTCAGCTCTTTCCACAGACATCCAAAAGGGTTTATATCAGGGCTCATAGAAAGCCACTTCAGAATAGTCCAATATTTGTTATTAGCCATTCCTGAGTGTTTTTAGCTGTATTTTGCATTGTCATCCTGTTGGAAGATCCATGACCTGTGACTGAGACAAAGCTCCCCGACACTGGGCAGCACATTTTGCTCAAGAATCCTCTGATAGTCACTATTTCATTGTAACCTACAGAGATTCAAGACCGTCTGCACCAGATGCAGCAAAGCAGCCCCAGAACATAATTGAGCCTCCTCCATGCTTCACTTACTTCATTTTTGCATCTGTGAACATAGAGCTGATATAATTTGCCAAAAAGAGCCAGTTTTGTCTCATCTGTCCAAAGGATATTCTCCCAGGAGAATTTGTGGCTTGTCAATATGCATTTTGGCAAATTCCAGTCTGGCTTTTTATGATTTGCTTTGAACAGTGACATCCTCCTTGGTCATCTTCCATTAAGTCCGCTTTGGCTCAAACAGTGATGGATGGTGCGAGCTGACACTGATGCACCTTGGCTTCTTTGGTTACCGTTCATATAATTTGTCTCTTCAATTTGGCACAGTTGTAGCATGTGGGACCAATGTACACAATGAATTAAGCAAATTCAAATGATTTTTTTTTTGTGTATTGGTGCACATTAGCAAGAGTTGGGGTATATTATGGACAGGGCAAAGATATCAAAGTCAATTAGCATCTGTTAGGGCATGCCAAGCTCCAGTCAAGTATACAGAGTAGCAATTAGGCCTTCTACTCTTCCTAATTAAGGCCATAATTAGTTAAGCAACTTTGTTTGACATGATCTAGTTTTAATTCAGGTTTTTACTCATTAACCTTCAAACAAATAAAATAAACACCACGTACCACTCACCAGTGGGGGGTTTAATTACACAGCATTTTTCTGTAATGGAAGAATGCAAAATATTACTGCTCTAAAATTAGTAATCACATTACATTTACAAGCAAACAATTATGTAGTTAATTGAGTTAATTAATTTCTTCAATTATCTGTATGATGGACTGATAGAAAAATATAAAATGTGCTTCTTTTTTTTTTTTTTTTTACTTTTCCACTTTTACTTTTATTACATGATGGTTTACATTTTGCTATCATGTTCTTGGAGAAGAACATGAACCCATTACTTTCTGAACATTATCATAAAGTGTAAACTTCAAAAGGTCAGAGGCCACGTGAGGAGACTGAAATTGAGATTTAACTACTCTGGATTCTGTATAACAAGTGAGAGAGGGAAATTTTCCAAAGCTATCAATAACTACAAAAACAAGTAAATAAGTCACCTTGCAACATTGTTAAAGCAAGTTCCCAAAGTCAAAATTTTTTACCGCTCTATGTGTTTTTAATCAGGGCTTTAGCAAAAAAAAAGAAAGAAAGAACTCACAGAAATCCATCACCACTTTGGCCTTTACCCCTTAATTGTCTGCTAAGCAACAACAATGAAGAATCAAAGCCTTTGAAGATAAAGAGAAGCCATTAAGCTCATACTGCTGCACCAATCATTATCAACCAAATCCCAGAAACAAGGCTCATCGCAGGGCTACAATAAAGAGTAGATAAGACAGAAGCTAATGATGATTTTTTTTTCCTCCCAGCATCCAGAATGAAAGGCAGCAAATGGGCAATAAAGATCCCAAAGAGGTGTCACTGAAAGATTTGAGGGAGCTGACAGAGGCTAATCACCGGGGTTAAAAGCTATCGGAAAAGACAAGACTGAAACAGCCCCATCGCTTTTATGACTTGCTCAGAATGTTGGGAGATGGATTACATTTTTCTCATGGTTGAAACTGTATAGGAATATTTGGTATACTGCTCTACATGCTAACAATTTTAATATGATATTAAATCACAGAAAGAGATGTGCAAATAAAAAAACAAATGTTTCCTCCAATTGTTTTCCATCCATCCATCCATCCATCCATCCATCCTTCCATCCGTCCATCCATCCATCCGTCCATCCATCCATCCATCCATCCGAGGCAATTCGCAAAAGGGCGGACTTTAAAAGGAGTTGAAGTCTCATGACATAACTATTATAACCTTGATTTAATTAACTACATTGTTTCATAAAGCTGTCAGACTCCACCACAACAGACATATTTGTGTAATATACAACACAGTGCTCATTTATCAGACCTATTTAGAACCCTTTTGAGTTATCGCTGCCTCTTGTCTTTATTTGTGTTAAATTCAATCTGCTGCCTCAAAGTGAATTTAATATAAAGCTTTGGGACTCCCTCAACAGGCCCAACATGCACAAGGCATAATTACACTCTAACAAAGGATCCATCGTCAAAGATTTACTGCGGAATCAGGCAAGTCAAGCAACTTGAGTTTAAACAATATGCCAGTGTGTGTGTGTGTGTGCACGTGTGTGTGTGTGTATACATATATATATATATATATATATATATATATATATATATATATATATATATATATATATATATATATATATATATATATACACACACACACACACACACACACACATATGCAGCATGCCATGTTGGCCACTGATGTTCTGGAATATGCAGAATGTTTTATTTTGTCATATCAATTGTCTTTTTGGATGCCTTTAAACATTTTTCTCCTTATTCTGTTTTGTTGTAACAGTGGAGGATTGAGCCCTGCTGGGCTGAGCCTTTTGCTACTAAAGCTTTGATCAGACGGTTCACACGGGCGACAAACTATGCCACCTAACAAGGGAAGTGCTATAGTGCTTCCACAGCAGGTGGGGTTTTGTGCAGGGACTTTTAATGGTAGAGAAACTGTGCAACTTAAGAAAAATAGGACTACCTCATGTATTTTGACTTGCTATGAGTGCTGGGAGTTTTTTAAGATTGACATCTCACAGATGTCACAGGTTCAGATATGATTCAGAATCTCAGAAAGGCTACATTTATTATTATTTTTCATTAAAAATGCATCTAAAGAGCTTTAGCTGCTTGGCTTTAAACACACTTCAACGCTCTAAACATGAAGGTCACATGGACTGAAGTTTAGTCCAAAAGAGAGTGAATATTAGATGTTTCCACTGGATGAACACAGCAGGGTGTCATGGTCTGTGAGTTTTGTTCTTAGTATTTAGTTTGGAGTTTTCTATATTCTTGTGATTGTAGTTGTTATGATTTTGGGATTATGTGTTCCTTTGAGGGATTTTTTTTTATCTCTATCTTTGATTAAAGTCTGGTTTTGATTTTCTAGTAATCAGGTATTATTTTTTGGTATTTTGGTATTGTAGTTTATGGTAGTGGTGGTAAACATCTAGACTCATATGATCTGGGTTAATGGAGAACTCGGATTCACGATTCACGATTCACGATTCATGATTCATTTGGAAGATTCGGCTCATTTAAACAGGTGATTCAGGAACTGATCAGCATTAGTTTCTGTGTAGAATTATAGGTTTTATTTAGGTTCCTGAATTTCAGCTTATCCTACCTCCCCTGTGTTCCTAGTATCTTGTTGCCAAGTTTTAGCCTCTATGTCAGGTGTTTTTTCTTTCGTTACTTCCTGCTTCATTTTGATAGTTAGGTGCCGTTTACACGAGACCGTTTTCATTTTGAAACGGTGTCGTTTTGATGCGTTTCGGCCTTGCGTTTACACGACAACGGTGTCGTTTTGATGCGTTTCGCCCTTCTGTTTACACGACAACAGAGTGAAAACAATGTGTTTCAGAAACGGGGTCCAGAGTGGAGCGTTTCAGAAACGCACCGGCTTGCGTTTTCGTGTAAACACTTGAAACCGGGGTGATTTGAAAACGCTCGACTCGCACATGCGCACTATGGTTGCGACGGCCAGTTTTTCGCGCACGCGCAAACTAAACTGTACTCGCGGATTCACGAGTGCTTCTTATGCTTTTCCTGTGTTTTTACCGTTTTGTAATTCAGCGTTGTGTGCAGCAGCGATCCAACCTCATCATCTGTCCACACAAAACCTCTCACATTGGCCGTTTTGTAAGTAATGAACAATTTGCCGCACTACCTACTGTGTCACTCCACGCATGCGCGTCTTGCGTAAACAAACTTTGCAAAGAGAAAACCAACGCCAACTTGTGGCCTGGCATGAGAACTACATCGTTTTCATCGTTTCACATGTCCTCGTGTAAACGCTGATCGTTTCTGAAACGCCATCGTGTAAACGAAAGGCTGAAACGCATCAAAACGACACCGTTTCCAGTGAAAACGGCTTCGTGTAAACGGCACCTTATTTGTCTCACGTAGCTTGCCTTTATTTTTTACTTCCCTCTTGTCTTGTTTTCTGATTCAGTTCAGCTGTTTTGTTCAGCTGTGTCCTCTTCACTTGATTCCCTTTCTGTCTATATATAGTGCTGTTTCCCTTTAGCATTTGTTAGCGTGTCTGTTTACATTCCTTGTGTATTCCTAGTGCCTGCAGTTACAGTTTGTGCTCCCTGTTTGGACTTTTGGTAACTAGGTCCATTTGCCCAGCATTCTGAGTTTTTGGACTTTCAAGCTTTGTTTTATAAATGTTAAATTTGTGTGTTAGTCTTGGTCTCAGTGTTAGTTTTCCTCTCTTATTTTGGTAGTCTCGCGTGTTTTGTATTTTCACGTCACTTGTCTCATCTTCGGTGATTAGTTTCAGCTGTGATCCCCTCCCGTTTCCGCTCCCCTTGTTACCTTGTGATTATTGTCTGTCTTCTCTTTTGTCAGAGTCTCAGTTTCCATTCTATGTTCCAGTGTTTCCTCACCCTAGTGTTTTCAGTTATAGTCCTCCCTGTCCTTATGTTCATGTCTGGTATCAGCTGCAATAAAGGCTTGCATTTGCCCTGCATTTGGTTCCTCATTTCCCCACTCCACACGGTTTGACAGCAACAGCCTAAATAAACATCTCACTTTTAAGTTCTGCCTGCTTTCCATGTCTGCATTTGGGGCCCTCACCACAGTCTGCACAATCTGCAGACTGTGACATTTTTAATGTCCTGAATCGCCTGCCTGAGGCCAGCAGTTCAAAAAGAAGCAAAAACTGTGGCCCAGTAATCAAGATATTAACTTAACTGTGGTTTTGGAGAATTGTAACACTCCTAAAATCCTGTGTTTGAACCATTCAAGTACATTTTCAGTGATTAAATGAAATGCCAGTGTTGTGCAAATCAATGCTATAAATTTCTTTTTCAAAGCGGGCATGCATACCAAAAACTAGTGCGTGGGAAGCGTATCCATGCACTTCAGTTTCATGTGAAAACTAACCACAGCAAACAAGCCCAGATAAAACATGTATATCCACTCAAGCTTTACTAACAATCAGCATGGCTGGGTGCTGTCAGACAAGTGCAAAGCGCATGTGCATACACTCACGCGTTTTTTCAACTTTCTTCCAGGGAAAATTAGTCTTCTGTAGCTGCAACTCAGAAATCCTTGTTATACAGCTTTGGAAAAAAAAAAAAAAACATATGAGGGCAACTACAGGGTGACGTTTTTTTGGACTGACAAGCTTTAGCCTGTTGCCAATGGCAAATCTTTATTTCTAAGTTTTGGGCTCAGCAATTACTACCTGTTATTTTTACAGTACAAGTGGGCTAATCTTTGATCCATCCACATCTACATTTTCTTCGCGGGGGTGGAGCCTATCCCAGCTGTCATGGGGTGAAAGGCAGCGTACACCCTGTACAGGTCACCAGCCTGTTGCAGGGCTAACACAGAGAGACAGACAACCACTCACACTCACACATATGGGCAATTTAGAATCACCAATTAACATAACCCCACTAACTGGATGTCTTTGGACTGTGAGAGGAAACCCACGCAAACACGGGGAGAACATGCACACTCCACACAGAAAGGTCAAGGTGGATTCGAGCCCAGACCTTCTAGCTGTGAGGCAACAGGGCTAACCACCGCACCACTGTGCTGTCAAAGGATATAATGGCTCTTGCAGATTTTGTATTGAATTTTGTATTCGTTTTTAAGGTTCTTCAAAAGTTAAAACTGCTGCTGTGTTTTTTTTTATTGCAGCCTGGCTTGTTCTGAACGTAATTTCGTTATATTATGATGGAATGTCGTTATATAATTTGTTGTATAATGATTAATTTCGTTGTATGTATAATGATGGTAAATGGTAAATGGACTAGTTCTTATATAGCACTTTTCTACTCAGTCAGAGCACTCAAAGCGATAATAAAGTTCTATTCTATTCTATTCTTGTTAGCTAGTATCCTCTGAACCAGCTCTCCAGTGACAAGCTGCATCCAAACATTGCATGAGCTGATCCTTTATTCTCTTTCTCACAGGGCAGTGAACACAAAGGAAGAACATCTGTTCCAATGAACTTGTGCATCTCTGCAGTATCAGGTTTGTTCCAGTCGCTAGATCCCAGCAGATAACTCACTGTGGCTGCAGCTACTTCTCACAAACTGCCCACATCACAATCAGGCTTCTTAAAGAAGACCTGGCCTTTAACAAGAGTCTCACTCAGCCTCAGACTTCAGCATCTCTCATCGGTTAACAACAAGCGCAGCGCAGTTTATGTGGGTAAATGAATGCTCGCGTCTGATCATTTTAGATTGTTATCTTTGACGCTTTTAGGGGACAGCCCTAGCACAGTTTCTTGCTAACAAGCTCTCCGTGTCAATATTGCGTTCAGTGCTTTTCTCTGCCGCCATCAAGAATCCAATAAAATCAGTAACTCAGGAGCTCTAAATGTGGAAATCACAAATATGAACTCAATGCAATTTCCTGAAAGCTAAGAAGTATGAAATTTGTTTTGCCTTTTGTGTACGATGACATTAACATGACCAGTGAATGCTACATGGATCTAAAGTGTATTTTTATGTAGAGGCTCAACAACATTGACATTACTGGGTTATGATCTTGAATTAATAAAACATCCATTTTTAAAAAGAATCACTTGTCGCTCAACAATGAGGGGTAGAGGTACCAAACTGTCACCTGCTGCTCTTAACACCAAATCTAATTGATTCTAAGTGATATTCTTAACAGCATTAAACCGACACTCTCTCAGGGCTGTCACAGCAGACTGCGTTTATTGAATAGTAATGACTTGTGCTGTTGTTTTGGTGTTGTTAACCTGACTTCAGAAGGTAGCAGTGGGTTATGCAAGGCTGCAAAAGCAGTCTCTTATTTCTCTTTCTGCTTCACTGCATGTTGTACCCCAAAAAGCACTAGCTCCCTACATAATTGATGAAGCGTTTGGGAGGTGGGACCCTGCTCTCAAAGTTTTTGTTTTTGTTGTTTCTTTTTATGCGGACATTTCCACCTATTTGAAAGTCAATATATGGCTGATCAATGGCGGTTTGAGTGCATCCCATTCCCAAATAGGATGGAATTGCTTGACTACAGCTCTTAGAAGATTAACTTCAAACTCTGTACTGACAAGAGTAACCAGAGTCAGCCAAGATCCTTCAACACAAGAAACTTAATGTTAACATGGGCCAACAGTGATATAACACTTACACAAGGGGGCTGCTGACATTTCTCTGCTGTTGCAAAGGTACAAAGCAGCTTTAGAATGAAATCTCTACAAACTCAATTTTCTCCTTCATGTTCAAACCAATGCATTAGGCTGTAATTTGACTCCGCATGTGTCTTGATATCTGGAGGCACTGATAGAGTGTGCATTTGCAAATGCATTATGATATCTGCATAAAATACATTCTTTGAGCAGCGGCAGTAGGTTCTGAGCCTGTCTTTGACAGGCTTGTGCAAACAACTAGATGAAAGCACACGGAGGAAGAAATTGCTGCCAAAAGGCATCAAAACATTTTTAAATGAATCTCAAGGAGCAGCGCAGGACAAATGACTCTAAAAAAGTAACTAAAGGAATACAGAGCTGTATTGGTTCACAGTGTTTAAAGCACTAAGTTTTAGGGGGCTGTTAGAACAGAAGAGTTTATTACCAGTGCAATAATTACAACACAATTTCCCAATTGAATTTATTATTATAACAAGCTCTGCCTCTAAACTGTGTGATATGGATCATTGCAGCTGTTCTCCATCATTTCCTCCTGTCGGCACCTTTTGAAGGAACATTTACAACTCAACTTTCTAACTGTCTGAGGGGAATTTCTAACCTGACGTGCCAGATGGTTTGTTGCTTGGAACCATCTGGGTAGCCGTCCTTGGAAACTGTTTAGAAACTTAGCAGGTGATTGGATGAACCATATGTCTATCACTACATTATCATGGGCGAACTTCAACCAATTAAATAAATAAGCCACTTCAAACGGAACAGATGGGTGAATCAAACTGTTCCAGTCAATCAGGAGAAAAACCCAAAACCTTCAGTGTTATTTTTATTCTTCTTGTAATAAAGAACTAACCACTTTAGGAGATGCCTGTGCTGTTTTTGCCTGCACAATATTCAAAATTCATCATGAACTACACATATGAACTCATTCATTTCAACCTGTCCTCTGTGACCTTTGACCTTATTAACTGTAAACTTGCATAACCCGGCTGAACTAGCCCAAATAAAAGTGGAGGTCATGATATGTTGCATGCTTAGCTATCATTTTTGAACAGAGCTTTATTTATAACCACAAATGTTGCTTGGCCAGTGGTTCCTTTTGGTCCAATAATGGTGAGTCTTTTAGAGTTAATCACCACTAAAATTGTTTTGTTAGCCCAGTTTAACCTGCAGGAAATTGTGAACGCCCCTGTAATGCGTTTTACTGTCACAGAGGAAATAAATTCATGATGAGCAGGGAGAAAATCGGCTGTCACAGATGATGAGCTCAAAATGACAGTCTTAAAATGCTAATGCATATGCAGCTCTAAAACCTCCAGAAACCTTGGGAAAACACTGCAAAAATGAATTTGTTACACTGGCATATGAAAGGAATAAGGCTATTCAATAAATCGATCCAGCTAACAAGCATTACCTGTGAGCATCTGATGCTGTCAGATTAATGAAAATGAGTGCAATTCTGAAAGGTTCTGAGGAAAATACAAAACAACACCATCCTTATTCTGTAGTTGAGCCACAGTTCGGTTTCAGAGGCTGCAAGAACACCGTGGTGTTACTCAGAACAAAAACGGAACCTTTTTGATCGACAACTTATTCAAAACAACAAAACTAAGCAAAATATGCCTTTAAATTTTGATCAAAGACTGTTTCATCTTCATACCTCCAGTCACCAGAGTATGCATGTTGTTACTTTTTACTACTTTAATTAACTGCATATTTTTTTAAAGAATATGAGTTTGTGTGTGTGTGTGTGTGTGTGTGTGTGTGTGTGTGTGTGTGTGTGTGTGTGTGTGTGTGTGTGTGTGTGTGTGTGTGCGTGCGTGCGTGCGTGCGTGCGTGTGTGTGTGTGTGTGAATGTTAGTGATCTGGCCATGAACAAAGCTAAATGATACGTTTGATATGGATCTTTAACACAAAATTGTTGCTTTTCCATAAATATTCATTCACGAGTCTAGTACTTTCAGCTGCTCCCTTATTTCCCAAGGAGTCACCACAGCAGATGAGTGCTCATGTTTAATTTGGCACAGGTTTTAATTCAGTGCATGGGCTTCTTGATGCTACCATCCCATTTATCTGGGCTTGGGACCAGCACTAGGAGTACACTACTGTAGCTTGTAAACCCCCCTGAGGCTGGGTTTGTGTTGCCTCCCAATCAAAGTTTGTGTGTAAGGTAAATGGGTTAACCACTGGAGCCACTCTAAAAGCCTTAACAGAGTAAGAACAAAAGTTCCCCTACCTACTTTAAAGCTACTATTTGGTCTAAATTCAGTGTCAGCACTGGCTACACTATACCACCATCCACACATGAACACACACACACACACACACACACACACACACACACACACACACACACACAGACACACACATACACACACACACACTGTTTTTTTTCCTCTGTAAACAAAGTGTGCAGTATTAATTATTGGCATTCTTTGATCATGACAGCTACCCTTTGTACCTCTGATACCTTGCTTTTTGCTCACACCGTCTGTTAAAGTAATTAGAGCCAATTAAAGTAAACCATACAAGGAAAGAGCTGTAGTCTACTGACTTAACCTCTGGCGCGACAGGGCTTCCAGTACAGCCAGAGGATATCTGGGCCAAAGTTTTTATTTCTGCAGATAGTTTTTTTTTTTTTTTAAACTATGGTTATCTGATGCATTTAGGCAAATACTGTTCCTCTTTACCCTCCACACTTCCATACAGCCAAAGCCTGTGCCAGAAATCTGGACCCTTGCCTGGATATTCATATGCAAAATCTACTACAGATACTTTGCCACAAAAGTTCCACAACTTTAAATGTCCCAAAAACTCATTTCCACTTCCTCAGGTAAAAAGGGTAAAAGCTCCTCTGGTGCACTGTGTGCTTGTCTTCCCCTAGCATGGCAAAAGCTCTGCAATGATTAGGTGAATCATATCAAAACAGCATAAAGGTTCCCTCAGCATGCTATCCTCTACAAAAACAGACAAAAGCCTAAAATTTAGTTGATGGCCCATTGGCTGTAAAACCTTTTGGGCGGCATGATACAGATTATTTTTGGACACAGACTAAAAGCAAATCAATATGTTTGCAGTTGCAGGTAAAAAAAAAAAAAGAAAAGTTTAACAATGCTGTGGAAAACTACCAGTCAGTCACATTCAGTGCTGCAAGGCCTATGTCAAAAGGTCATTAACCTTCAAAAAATACTGTGCTGTGAGCAGGGATTTTGATTGGGTGAAATAACCTTCCCAGAGGTTGATTTAGCAGTGGAAAGGCAGGTAGAGAACCGTGGAAAGTTCCTGCAATTGCGATACACCTACTGATGCGTATTTTCCCAAGAGCTCTGTAAGACATGTCTGTTAACCTAACCTTGTCGGGTATCAAAAGTCTGACTCTTGGAACCTGCATGAGGATGGACTTCATCTGTCAGCTACAAAGCAGTGAACTGTGTTGATCCAATCTCACACAACAGCATAACAAATCCAGCAACATCGACCAAATCTTCCAGTTCACAATAAAATCTTGGGAAGAATATGACATTCGTGATCTAAGTGCCACAGCTGGAGGACGACGGTCCAGTGGGGAGTATCCTTAATACATTTTTAAGTCACTCACTTTTCACAATCTTAACTTTAATTTGGTTTTTATTTAACTTTTTCTATGTATCTACCTACATACATTTTACTGTTTATTGCACAAGCTCAATATTCCCACATGCAAAGTTTTAGCCTCATATAGAGCTGTTTTATTAGTCCTGTAACTGCAGATAGCTTTCACAGTTTCCCGTCTCCCTCCTTTACTGTGTTTCTGTTCAGCTGTTAAGAACATTACTGCCTATAAAAACCACTTTGTAGAATAATTTAGGAAATGTATCCAATAAAAAAACCCAAAATAATTTAATTAGATACAAGCAGCATGGAACTCACAGGAATCTGTTGATGTAAACATCTGTGAACATCTGTCACTCAGCGTCACAGCGCAGTAAGTGAGCAAACACTGAGCCACATAAACCTTCTGAAAAGAATCACATCTGCATCACAAGCACAGCATTTTCTAGATCAAACCAAAAGTTACTATTTTTGCACCTTACTGTTCATAAAAATTACTCTTATGTTGCTGCATGACAATAATATATTTTTTTACCTTTACAATTGTGTATACGAGGAACATAAACCAAGACTTCTGTTATGTAATCATAGTGGTGCAACAAGCATAGGAAGTGAATGGAGAAGTAAAGCAGGTGGTCTTTCATGTCCATTGATGATCTACATGTTTGACTCTATAAAGATTTTATGCCGGATGCTCTTTCTGATGCAACCCTCCCTATTGGAGATGGTTTGGAACATCATGGAGGCGGCACTGGAGGTGGTAGAGTTTAAAGGTGTTAAGATTTTTGTTGGGAGTGACCAGAATGGACAGCTCAGGCTGAGCATTTTGGAGACGAGGCTGAGATGGTTTGAACATGTGCAGAGGGGGGATCGTGGATGTTAAAGAGCTGAGCTGCCAAGCAAGAGCAAAAGAGGAAGACCAGAGAAGCGATTTCAAGATATAATGAAGGAGGACATGCAGATGATCTGCTGTGGTGACCCCTAAAGGGAGCAGCTGAAAGAAGATTTGTTCATGTCTATTAGTGTGTTTTCCACTTCATCAGTGAATCATAGTTATAGACAACAGCTTTGTAGGAGTACTCTATAATTATTGTAAAACATCAGCATAATAACACAATTTGCTGTGCATACAAACTAAATTAGTGCCAAATTAACAGAAAATAAGTTCATAATCCTGCAATTTTATGACTTTTTGTCTCAAGACACTATTGGAGACTCGCAGACACACAAAATGAGCAGCTGTAAGTTGTACTCAGTAGCTGCATTTAAAAAAGTTTAGTATACAGTATTAGTGAGCTGAATTTAAATTGTGGAACCAATGTGTTAAGTGAGGGAGGGATTGAATTCCAATTGAAAGCTTAAGGCATTGGCTTAGGCTTCATTAAGAATGGCTGGCTCTTCAAAAACAACCGTTCAAATCAGCATGTAATTATTAGGCAAGTGAGAAGAATTCCTAATCTGGGAAGCTGCAGGGCTTCCAGCGCCTATGGCCAAAAAAGCACAGCAGTCCAGCTGTACAGTATGGCTCACTTACACATGATCAGGCAGTCTGCTGAACAGGATGCACACACATCCTATAGGGCTCTGCAGGAGTTTGGTTGGGAAGCACAGGAGAAAGTAAAAAAATAAAATAAAAAAGATCCCCATTATCTCTTTTTTTTTTTTTGTTTTTGATATTTCATATTGTGAGGCTCACAGAGTATAGATGGCAAAGACAGCTGTTGTCAGGTAGTGACAGTAACAAGATGTGCTGAAGCTATCAAATAAACAAATCAATAATCAACAAAGAAAGGAAGAAAGAAAGAAATTCTTTCTATAGATGGCAACTCAAAAAGCCCATTTGTTGACACAGCTCATCCTCATTAAAGAAACCATAAATAAAACACATTCATTAAGGTCCCTCTTCAGTGCACTTGGCAGTACACTTACTTTGGCATCATCATTATATTACATAATATTATATCACATTATGCACACTATATAGCACAGTAAATACATTAAATAGTGTGTCTAAAATACATAAGTTATTATACAATTTTCCAGTTCATCGTGCTGAGCTAAAATTAAGATGGGTGGCTCCTTGCCAGGCTGCCGAGCACAGTCTAGTGAAGGAGGTGTTTGTCAAAGCAGATATCTACAGTCAGTCCATGTTCACTCAGATGTCAAATACTCTGTGTTTAAAGCTCAAACTGGCATCCGCTCTCCACCTCCCTAACCTCAGGCTTGCTGCATTATTCATAAAATTTCCAAAGACGAGTGAATGGGAAAGAGATCTTCTCTTTTCCTGTTTTGTTTTGTAACCAGCAGCAGTAGTTTATTTCCTGCTTGTATTGCATAATGCTGAATATTTGGATTTCTATTCAAACTAAGAGATTCAAGGATATACACTATAATGCCAAAAGTATTCACTCAACCATCCAAATCATTAAATTCAGGTGTTCCAATCACTTCCATGGCCACAGGTGTATAAAACCAAGTACCTAGGCATGCAGACTGCTTCTACAAACATTTGTGAATGAATGGGTTGCTCTTAGGAGCTCAGTGAATTCCAGCGTGGTACCGTGACAGGATGCCACCTGTGCAACAGGTCCAGTTGTGAAATTTCCTCACTACTAAATATTCAGCTGTTAGTGGTATTATAACAAAGTGGGAATGACAACAACTCAGCCCAGAAGTGATAGGCCATGTAAAATCACAGAGCCGGGTCAGCAGATGCTGAGGTTGTGCAGATTGCCAGCTTTCTGCAGTTAATCGCTACGGACCTCCAAACTTCATGTGGCCTTCAGATTAGCTCAAGAACAGTGTGTAGAGAGCTTCATGGAATGGTTTTCTATGGCTGAGCAGCTGCATCCAAGCCTTACGTCACCAAGAGCAATGCAAAGCGTTGGATGCAGTGGTGTAAAGCACATCACCACTGGACTCTAGAGCAGTGGACATATGTTCTCTGGAGTGATGAATCACACTCCTCTGTCTGGCAATATGATGGATGAGTCCGGGTTTGGTTGTTGCCAGGGGAACGGTGCTTGTCTGATTGCATTGTGCTAAGTGTAAAGTTTGGTGGAGGGGGGATTATGGTGTGGGGTTGTTTTTCAGGAGTTGGGCTCAGCCCCTTAGTTCCAGTGAAAGGAACTCTTAATGCTTCAGCATACCAACACATTTTGGACAGTTTCACTATCCCAACTTTGTGGGAACCATTTGGGGATGGCCCCTTCCTGTTCTAAAATGACCTCAGTGCACAACATAAGGACCATAAAGACATGGATGAGTGAGACTAGTGTGGAAGAACTTGACTGTCCTGCACAGAGTCCTGACCTCAACCTGACAGAACACCTTTGGGATGAATTAGAGGAGACCGTGAGCCAGGCCTTCTCATCCAACATCAGTGTCTGACCTCACAAATGTGCTTCTGGAAGAATGGTCAAAATTTCCCATGAACATACTCCTAAACCTTGTGGAAAGCCTTCCTAGAAGAGTTGAAGCTGTTATATCTGGAAAGGGTGGGCAGACATCATATTAAATCCTATGGATTAAGAATGGGATGTTACTCAAGGTGATATGCGCGTGAAGGCAGACGAGTGAATACTTTTGGTATGAATTGGTGAGAGTGTTCAATCTTTTGACTTGTGCTGTATATTGTCTGCATTTCCCTTATGAAGGAGCTGGTCTCACCTGCCACTCACAGCGCTGGTTCATGACAAACACTGTTTACTTACAACAAGCAGCACTAAATTCTTACATACAGTTAGAGTAATAAAGGACCCACTCTATCCTCTACCTGAGAGAACTAAAGCAGTTTTGAATTAGATTTTTTTTTTTCCACTGTTCTCTTCACCTTTTATTTTCTCTTTTGATTAATAAAACATACTTGTGGGATTATTTTTGAAAATTTTGTTCCTTAAACCTCTTCAGGGTACCTCAAAAAACCTGCTACATTATTGAAAACAGGTTTAGCAAAATGTTAAATGAAAAATTTGAACATAATTTTACTAAATAATATAATGCATTAATTAGCAGAGTTGTAATAAATATGCAAATCACCAAAGTATAATTATCAACACAGTCCTCTTTTACTTGTGCGGTTGTATAATGGATTCAGTCCTTTTTTCTTTTACAGTTTTGTTTCACATATTTATTAAATGGTGTATTTAATCTGACTGCAGATTTATAATCACAAAAAAAGCAAATAAAGCCTTCTGGGTTTAATTTCAGAATTTAGTTACAGTGTTTTTATAGATGGATAATGTACCGACTTTTTGACGTATATCAATGTGCTTTCAGTCAAGATTAAAGATGAGACGATGCTGTTTAAATTCATAGAATGAGGCTCTGTTGCTTAAATCGTTTCTTCCATAAAGTGTTTGTATCACTCGTATTCCAGTCTCCATGCAAAATTGCCACTACTCCCCCTCTGCATCTGCACGCCCAGCTCCACTCACTCTCCTCCTCGAGTTCCCATAGAATCCAACTTCTCTGGCAGCTTTTTGGAGCCTTTTGGTGACGTTTTGGATGAACTTTGGCTACTTTCTGCAGAGGAGTCAGCAGTACTACCCCCAAAACCCCAAATCACAGCACAGCAACTGTCTGAAAGTTAGTATGTATGGTGATACTGTCAGACAATATGGCAGCTGTATAGTCTGGATTTTAATGTTCAAACAGCTGATTTGAAATTTTTTAGTCCCCAACTAACACCATGGAAATCAGATGCAAATCCATTTCTCTCTAATATCTATATGCAGAGGAGGCTAGTGATTGTACAGCCTTGAAGAAAAACAATCTGAAACAATTCAAAACACCAGCTCTCAAGATAATGAATATGACATCTTTGAAAGGTGCAAACCTACCAGTCTGAGAGTGTTTGGTCACACAGCTGAAAATGGAAAACATTGTGGGAGGTTAATATTTGTGTAGTCTGTGCTAAAATCTCAAAACCAATCAGAAAATAATGATTGAATTAAAATGGTAATGTGGTACATTCTTCTCATGAGTTGGTATTTACTTTTACTTTTCCAGAATCTTTTGAAGGCTGCCAACAAGGTCGCCAATCTAAGCTCTCCAGATGCCTCCCACATCCAGGGTTTTATGTCTGCATCTGCAACTAAGCCCCATCTTCAGCTGACTCTGAAATCACCCAAAACCAGCATAAAAAAAAATGAAAGCTAAACTGGGCAACAGTGTGATGGTGGAGATGTTCCTCATCTGTTTTCTCCCTCCTTCATTTACCAAAATCTTCTTTCAGACCAGGTGGTAGCAGATTAAAAGGAGATATTATCAGGGCTCAGTCAATAGTGTGTGTGTGTGTGTGTGTGTGTGTGTGTGTGTGTGTGTGTGTGTGTGTGTGTGTGTGTGTGTGTGTGTGTGTGTGTGTGAGAGAGAGAGAGAGAGAGAAAGAGAGAGAGAGAGAAAGAGAGAGGTTGATTCTGGCTGCTGGCTGGCATTTTATGTGGACAGCACAGATTTGGTCGTATGAAAGAGAGCTGTTCAGTGCTGGTGTTACAAAATCTTTTATTTTTTCAAAACTGTAGGCGATCACGTATGTGAACAATCACAAATGCAGTGTCCACAATATATAATTAATAGATCCCTCATGATGAAGACAGATGACAATAAAAAATTAATGCTACCAGGATCTGTTAGTATCAGCATAACATTAGTTTCCCATTCCCAGGTTTTATTTATTTAAAAGAGATGATAATGGTAAATGGACTGATCCTGACATAGTGCTTTTCTACTCGGAGCACTCAAAGTGCTTTATACAACATGTCTCATTCACCCATTCATACAAGCACCTTTTTCTGCAGCTAATTGCTTTCTGTCTAACATTCACAGACATTTATACTCCGACAGTTGCATCACAGAGCAACTTGAAGTTCAGTATCTTACCCAAAGACACTTTGACATGCAACTGGAGCAGCCAGGGATCGAACCACCAATCTCCCAATTAGTAGGTGACCTGCTCTACTTCCTGAGCTACAGCCCCCACTAATAATAATGCTGTGACTACACACTTCCAGAAGCACTAGAATATATGGCCATACACAGAAATGTATGGGCTACGGCTATAACAGATTCAGGGCACTTCTGAAATGTCCTTTCTTTCTTTTGAGGACAGACATGTATTCCTCTCAAAGCCCTGTTAGCGGAAATCTATCCAGCATGCTTGTGACTCAACTAGGTCTATTGTCCTATGCATCAAATAGGAATCAAAGTAGCAACACAAAGAAGGTGAATGTCATGAAAAGTTGTAAATGAATTTAATGAAGACAATGCATTTACAGCATTTATCATTTAGATTAAAAAAGGGTACCATTAACTCCAGCAGTTCTATCCACCCTCTCAGCATCGATTTTATGACACAGGGGACACATTGCTTTGAGTAATTTCACTCAAGAATTTAGTGCATGTTACACTGTAGCTCAAATAAATGTTATTTAATCAATAGGGAAATATAGTGCCACAATAAAAATCTTGAGGTCCTCATATATATAGGGCCCTAAATCATTTTTCTATTTGCTGTGTTCATCAGCGTTATCTGCCAGTAGAAATGCAGCTTTGTTGAGTGTGTGATCCAAGTTTGTGTGAACCTGCTGAGGGCTCAGGCTGATTTCATGGGCACTTTTTTCCATCACACTTTTAGTGGTTTTATTCTGCATCAAGCCATTTGTTTAATTGGTTCATTGTGAAACATCTGAGTGATGTAAATGTTGACTTTGCCCTAAAGGACAGACGAGGTGTGAGAAGGAAAGTCTGAATATGACAGAGTGCCTCGGAAAAAAAAAATGTCTGAAGAATAGCTGGACTCTGATTTCATAGCATGGTCAGTTTTTGTTTTTTGTTTTTTTCAACCTGACAGTCCCTTAGCTCACAGTCTGAAACAACAAATTGCAGCTATGCTTTTGATTTGCTGCAGCCCAGGTCCACTGCTGTCTTGCCAAGTCTGCAGCCTTCCCTGAAGATTCGGTCAATACTATCAGTTTGATACTTTCCACATGAAAACCTACACACTCTATAAGGGTGGTGGTATTCTTAGAGATTTGAATTATTAGGCTGACTGAAACACAGCACCCTGGGACACAGTTGCCAAAAAGCATTTGCATTATTTCTCATCATGCCACAGCAGGAAGACAACATACGCTCTACGTATCGTCGTTGCCACGATGAGTGTGTTCCCTGTGAGGAACGCTGCCTGCTGGCAGCAATCTCACTTGTTATTATCCCTCTCCAACCTGAAGATCGGCAGGACCAGCTGCAACTAAGTCACCTGATTATGCATTATTTTCACTGCTCTGCTTTTTTCCACCAACAGGAGCTGTGCAGTCCAGTAGAAAATGCAAAGTATCCCTATATTAAGACAGGCGAGGGATTATCCTTGCATAGTGTGTGTGTGTGTACCTTTGCAGCCTGCCACCCTCTCTAGACTGCTATTTCAAGCCAAGTTAGAAGATGATGCATTCTTCCTCAGTGTGTCTCAGCCTGAATATGCTGAGCAAACAGAGGGGAGACTGGCCAAATTTAAATCAGGTATGGTTTTTGAGATAGCGAGCGAGTGAGAATGCACAGCGGGTGTTCATGTGTCAAGACTGAGGAAAGTGAGCAACCTTTTCAAATATTCTGTATCGTTATCTATCGCAAAAAATTTACTTTTGAATTTGACACACTATATCAGTTTATCATTGTTTCAGCAGCGCTTGTTCCTCCTTGTAAAGTTAGCAGTGTAAATGTAAATAGAAAAACTGTCTGACACGGTGACCTAATACTGTTAATTTTCTTCAATTACAAATGCTTTTTCCAAATAGAACTCTTGTAAAACACTCAATGAAAGTGACTTTGAGAGCCAAGGATTTAAAAAAAAAACTTTTATCACTCTGTCAGCATTTTTATGTTTTTCTTGTTCCAACAATGTTGAAGCAATGGTAGCGTGAAGGTTTGCAGCAGGGCCGGTGAAAGTGAAAGTTCTGCACGTCACACTGGCGATCATCAGTGAACCCTCAAATTGCAGCGCTGATGTGGTAAGCTTGTTGTTTACTGTTATTCAGTCTGACACAGCCTCGATACCTGCTTTATGAGAAGTATCATGTTTTTTGTCTTAACTAATCACACACTGTTAGAGCACTACTGATGAGCTAATCATAGTCATCACCAAAAGCCTGCAGGTTGACTGAATTTACAAAACATTTTCTCAGCTATAATAACCGAGAAAATGTTTTGTTTATACAAAGCCAAAACCAGTATGATAATTGGGCTGGCTAGCCATTTACAAAAGCACTACAACTCCCAATTAAAACTGGGAATGCTGCAGCCCAGTGAGGCAAATACAGCATGCAAAGATGTAACAAAGGTTCAACAAAAACAACACTAGAAAGGGGCGGGAAAAGCCACAGTCACTGATGCAGAACACTTGCAGGTCACCACATAGCCCGATGAAACCCAATCATATCATTCCCAGTCTGATCTCAAGGCCATTAAATATAGTTACTAGAGAGAAGACAGAACAGAAATACTAGAATTTACTGAAAGGCCATTTGAAGCAGATTCTAGATTTCATTTTAGGGTAAGAAGCTGTCAGAGGCCCAATAAGTTTTGTTGTTGTTTGTTTGTTTGTTTCATTTTTTATCTGAAAGGCAATAAAAAAAGCCAATAATTATGCCTGAAAATAAGAATAAACACTATATGCTACATTTAAAACTTACGTACTGTTTTGAAGGCAGATTCTTGAGGAGGAAAAAAGGCAGTGCAATCTATTTAAATATGCAAAATACACTAAGAATGACTAGCAGCTGTGTTTAAAGATTCACTCTATAGTTGCAGATTCACTCTATCCTACTAAGTGACCTAACTATTGCTGGGGGGGTGTCAAGAAAAGACTTATTATGAAATAATAAAACAATCCAGGAGCTAAAAATCTGAGGCCAGGAGCTGGATTTATATGTTCTCGGTGATAGATGCAATGGGTAATTATTTCTCAGAATACTTTTCCGTGAATATCAGATTGCAGTATACATGTAAGACTAAATAGCATCACTGTAACACTGGTGTGCAGTCTAAAGTCAGAATGGCAGAATCTAACAGCTGGTTATTTAGAGAGCTGCTTTGTAAGTCATGGTGATATTAAAATAAGGAGTAATATTATTGTGGACAAGCAGGAAATACATGAGCCTGGAAATTTATGAAAAATATGAGAGAAGAGGTGATGGTACAAATTTGCCATGAAGAGAAAACATAAGGAAATAAGTCCTTAAAAATGTTAAATAATTCAGCCCTTGCGTGGTTTAGTAGGCTGAAAGGTGTAAATGATGAGGAACATGGCAGGTGCATGTTTGAGGATCAAGGTAACCAAGTTACATTGCTAATGTGTAAATAGCTGGCAATAATAACAACATAAACACACACACAAGCGCACAGACAGACAGAGAAAGACACACACTTTCAAGGGTGATTTATGAGGGTCTGAAGAACAATTGAAAATGAGGCACTGAACCATGTACGACAGGTCTATGGGGATGAGTCTGTGGCTGCTCTGGAAGGCACAGTGTAGCCACCATAACTCTGAATGATGGAGAGTATGGCCACAGGGACACTATGGTATATGTGTGCATGTATGTGTGTGTGTGTGTGTGTGTGTGTGTGTGTGTGTGTGTGTGTGTGTGTGTGTGTGTGTGTGTGTGTGTGTGTGTGTGTGTGTCAATATAAAAAAAGTACAGGCCAAATATCATTTTAAATGTTCTAAATGTAAAACCTGATCCACGCAAAATTACAGTCAGACAGAGTTAAGTGCAGCCAACTGAAAGGGTTTACTGTGAAGCTGCTTAAACCTAATGTAGCTTTGATTGCATATAAGAAAAGAGACCAAAAGAAATCCTGTCTTACGATGGAACAACAACAACAGTCATTAACAGAAGTGAGGGGAGGTACTGGAATCACAGCTATTGTATTTCAGCTCTATCAAAAAAAAATAAAAACGTCTTTCCTGCAGTGGCATTGAGAGAGCGAGCAGTCCAAGGTATAAAGCTGGAGTGGGTTACCACTATCAAGACATAAGAGGCAGAAGAAGAACCTTGAAATCACTCATTATCATCAACATGTGATTCAAGGGCAACACGATTCTTGTTTTAAAACATATTTATTTGGTTTTGATAATCTAAAATATTTGTTTTGAGTCGTTGAATAATACAGTCAGTGCTGCAGTGTACTTGGAAGGAAGTAATTCAGTCATAGATAAGATTCCTGTCTTTTGTTTAGACGTGACCAACAAGTAAGTCAGGCCATTCGCATTCTCAGGGGAAAAAATAAAGCAGTACTGTCAAAGCTGCTGGCATGTCTCATTTATGCAAGACATGTCCCTTAACAATGGTGCATGAAATAACAGGTTATGGAATTAGTGAGGGCTGTCAATCCCAACTGTGATGTAAAAAGGCTACTGGTGTGAAGGGGACAATATTAAAGCAAATAAATGATCATCTTTTCATAAACCTAAATAAATATGTTTTAGTTCCTAATCTAAATCAGCAGATGAAAGAAAAGGTGAAAAAAACATCAGAAACAGAACTAAAAAAAAAAAAAAAATGTAAACAAACGGCAAAACACAAAGCTTGTCATCACTTGGCAGCCAATATTACAGCAACCCCAGAGAACACAAAGGTGGCATCTAACAAAACAGCATTATGCCCCAGGATGAGAGTGTGTTAGAAGTTGCCTTTCTGAGCATCCCCTACACTCAGTCATCCACCAGCTCAGTAAGTCCTTTGGCTCTGCCATGCATCACCTCTCATTCCTACTCATATACAGCTGCTTGTTAATGTAAATATCTAATCAGCAACTCAACGTGGCAGCAACTCAACACATTTAGGCATGTAGACATGGTCAAGATGAATATCAGAATTTGTAAGAAAGGAGGTTTAAGTGACTTTGAATGTATCATGACTGTTGGTGCCAGATGGGCTGGTCTGAGTATTTCAGAAACTGCTGATCTACTGGGATTTTCCCACACAGCCATCTCTAGGGTTTACAGAGAATGGCCTAAAAAAGAGAAAATATCCAGTGAGCTGCAGTCCTGTGGGAAAAAAAAAATTCTTGGCACACTTTGGGTCTCTGAGCATTGTTTAAATACCATAACCTACCTGAGTGTTGTTGCTGACCATGTCCACCCCTTTATGACCAGTATACCCATAATCTGATGGCTGCTTTCGGCAGAATAACACACCGTGTCACAAAGCTCAAATCATCTCAAACTAGTTTCGTGGACATGACAATGAGCAGCTCTCTGTGCTCAAATGGCCTCCACAGTCACCAGATCTCAATTAAATAGAGCACCTTTGGGATGTGGTGGAATTGGGGGACTTGTGTCATGGATGTGCAGCCAGCAAATCTGCAGCAACTGTGTGACGCTATCATGTCAATGTGAGCCAAAATGTGCTTGTTTCCAGCACCTTGCTGAATCTGTGCCATGAAGAATTAAGGCAGCTCTGTAGGTCTATTTGTTGTGGACGTGTATGTTCAGTCCCAAATTTTAATTTACTGTTTGCTTCAAGCACACCTTTACATGTCTCATTGTCTCTCACTAGTCACAGTTGCCAAGGAAGCTGCTTTTAAGTCAAATTTGACCAGACCCACTCATGCAGAAACTCATCTCTGAAGGCGCAGAAGAGAATATGAATGTATAGCTCCTGGGACTTGTTACACACAAACAAATCACACCACTCTAGATCACATCTGAACTCACTAACAAAAGAACCAAAGCCTTTATTACAGGCTAATTTTGAATCAAGAAAATATATTTTGGCTTCAAGTATAACTTTATTGTTCTCTAAGAGATTGATGACTAAGATGAATCAAAATAATCTCATATTTATTTTGTTCTGATGCATCCAGATGAACCCAGAGTCTGTCACTAGTCCTCTCAACCCACTGATGAAGCCTGGTTTATAATAAACAGGTTTACAGGTGTTTGCTGAAGTGAATGTTCTCCTGACACATCAAGTTACATTTCAGCAACAAAAAGTCATTCGCCTCATGATGAAACAATCTTGTGATACGAGCCCTAAGTTGATCCACGACAACAGCTTCTCCCCGGAGGACACTAAAGTTCTTTTGCCAGAGGTGCAGAATCACAGCAAGTGAATATCTGGCACATTAGATGAAATTAGATTGGGAAAGAACACCTACACCAAATTTTACGACAATACTGGGACTTCCACTGTCCCATGTAAGAAATGCTTTAGTATTATTAGGTAAAGAGTGCAACATAACCAGAATAGAGTACCACTGGGACAATTTGGCAGGTAGTCCTTGACATCTATAAAACATGTGGCTTGCATCCACAGTTATTGCTCTGTGCACTGCCATGCATACTGATGGCTTTGTGTTGGCTGGCAACCATTCACACTACTGCTAAGTATGCATATGGCTACAATGGAAAAACAGAGAAGTTATTTTTTACTGTTGGAAGCATTTATATGAAATCCAACTGACTGAAAACATAACAAAACAAAAAAGAAAACACTGACAAAGGGTGCACAATTTTAACCCACTTTGGTGCAGCTCCTTTCATGGTTGTTTATCAACCAGCAGGCAAAAAGAAAGCTCTGCCCTTTTAATGGAGCCCCATCAATCACCACATATGTTCGCAAAACTGAGCAGTGTCTTATTGTCAGTAGTAACGAATCAGTGGTATCAACTGGTAAAGTTAAATATTGGAGGTGCTTATGTTTGAATGTTAAAGTAGAAAAAAGTACAAGATTGTTAAATTGTTTTTGGTGTCAGAGACCGCAAGTAGTTGAGGTGACCATCCAATAGTTAACTGCGCAACACCCTCAACCTCTGGGTGACCATTTTCGATCACAAGGTGATTTCACAGGTCAGCTGTTGGGAGTCTCCAAACAATTTTGGTGTGACTCAAACTGACTGCAGTCACTTTCAGACAGACATTTATAAATGCAGACAGATTGATTGGAATGAGTCTGCACCGATGAGTACAGTCTCTTTGCAGTAGGAAACGTGACTCAACTGATAGTATTCTGATTATGTTCCCATATAAAAGCAAGGTTGCTGAGTGCCTGAGTCAGTTTGCAGTTAAATTGCTGTCCTGCAGCAACTGCGTCACTATTTGTGGAGGAATTTTCAGAATTTGTGTTTCAAATCTATGAGGGTCTGAATGTAATAATGCAAATTTCTGTGTATGTAGATGGCTACAGATGGCAACAGATTTGAAATTTTTGACAGTTTATCACAGTTAATCATTGTATTATCACAGATTGCATGTAATTCCCATTCTGACCCCAAACTGATACCCTCTGAATCAGTTTGATAATCCAAACTGATAGCAGGCTGACTCAGTAACTTTGAAGGTAACAGCTGTGCCGATGGTTGCAGGCACAGTCCTCGTCTTCACAGCAGCTGTTTCAAAGGCAACGAGATTGCAAGTTCATTGCACGCGGTCACAATAACTTTAGTCGTGGTGAAGTCTCTAGCCACTGATTTTACCTAGTGTGACATTAGCATTAGGGGAATGAGACCACAATGCCTTGAAAAGTTAACATTTCCTGAAGCAAGAGAAAAAAGAATGTAATAAACAACATTACATAAACATTTAATAAACAATGACTACATTTTCTAAAATAATTAAAGTGAATTAAATTAAATAAATAAAAGTCAAGGAAATCCAGAAGTCACAAACAGAAACTGTTGCAAAAAAGAGGGAACAAAAAACGTTACATTACATTTTCACTTCACTGAGCATGCAAATTACTATTCTGCATGCATCAGATACAACTCATTGCTATTACATTCATTCATTCATTTATTTACTGTTTACAATCATAATTGGTCAATTTAATTATAGACTTATAGGCAAGTCTGTGCATCCTCAGCAACTTGAGCACATAAACTGAGTCGGTTCTCTGGTGCTGAAATGTGGAAAATGCCTGATGTGTGTCCTGTGTGCATATAAAAAGCCTTTTTAATCTGGTGAGGGTGGGGGGGGTTATGAAGTAGTAGTTTTGCATATTATCAAGCATTGGTTTGAGCGCTGTATTGATTCCATTACGTTGTCCTGTTTGTGACTGACAGTAAGTAGTGCTGTATGTTTATTATTATAATTAAAATTATGTTTTTGTTGATGTTGTCACTGTAAGACTAAAGAATATAAGTTTTTATTGGTATCCCCTTGACTTTTTGTGCCCTAGGCAACAGCTTTATGGCCTGTGGCACAGGCTGACGCGGAGTCGATGAGAGAGAGAAAGGAGAGCAAGTGGGAGAAGAGGGGGCAGCAGTTCTTAGCATCCAACTTCTGATTCTTACTGATTACTGTGAATGCCCCAGTTGGTAAATATTAATAAAAACTGTCATCCCAAAGAAAACAGTTATTAATATTTACCAAAACTGTTTTCTTTGGGATGACAGTTTTTGCTTGTTTTGTTTAGTTTTAACAGGTAGCACAGGGCATCGTCCAATCCGCTCCAGGCACTGTGGATTTATTGATAAGTGGTGTGACTTTTCTCCCTCTCCACAATCTGCATAACAGCCAACTTTCTGTGTTTTGGGACTTCCTGATTTATAAATTAAGCACAGAGCATCAATATGAGTAAGAAAACAGATGGAAAGTACCAGTGTTGCAGTCTTTCAGTGGAGATATAAAGATCTGGAGGAAAGGGAAATGCTGTTATCCATTTTTTAAGCATGATCCATGGAAAATAGGAAAAAAATCATACTGCCAATAATCTGCAAGTCATGTTTTCAGGGTAACTTATCTTATTAAGAGAAGTGTTGTTCCCTATTTACTCTCCTGTAATTTGCACTGTGGCTTTGGGGGGAAAAACTGGTCTTTTGTGCACTCCTCTTTGCCTGCAAATGACTCAAAGCATGCACATAAATTTATCTGAAATGTACAAATAAAACAATCAAAATGTGGGACCAAAGTAATCAAAAATTTAGGAATAATTTGCCAAAGGTGACAATGAATGAATCACAATGTGTAAACAAATGACAAATGGTTTTAAATATTTATTAAAAGAGTTGAATGAATAATCAAAAGACTGGTTAATGGCTCAGGAGGGAATAAGCCCAACAGGTGCAGAGCAGGGAGGTCTGCAGAAGGAAGTTAACAAGGGTCAAGAAGAGTTTGAAGATTTCTGGCATGAGTTTTGATTTGATTCTGAGGTCTTACTAGTTATTTTCCAGAATAGAAGATTTGGAGGGGCAGCGGATGGGCGGGCAGCAATCCAAGGGGAGAGAGAGTGACTCGATGGAGAGAGGTCAGGCAGGTGGATTACAGGTAAGTCCCTGTCTTTGCTGTTGTAGCAGTAGTCCATTTGGATCTGATGACTGAGGCTGGCTGTGCTTAGATTCCTCGAGGAAAGCCAGGTAAGTACTTTGGGAAATAACACACAGGCTACTGGCAGGGATCTAGGAAACAGACAAGAACAAAATATTACTGAGTGGAAAGCACTAAGGCTAGAACAAAGCAATAAAAGCATATTTACCACCATGGTGGCACTGATAACATTCTGGCAGAGAACAGCATCACCAGTGGGTCCTTGAACACCAAATACTGATTAGACAATGCACAACACATGCTTGAGTGCTAGCCCGGGAAAGGGTGACTCCACCCATGGGCAGAGCCACAAGTAACCAACATCCCACTTCTCCACCTGAGAGCAAAGAGATGAAAAAGAAAAGTCGGAGAGAGAAAAAAAAACGAGAAAAAACAAACAAGCATGGCTGCCCATGACAATGACTACAGCCAGGGTCTGTGGATCTCTGTGTGCTCAGGATTGTATATTTAATTTTGAGGAAAGCTGTTTTTCTTTACTCTCATCTAACGTCATTTTTACATGAATGGTTTCTTCAACGTCTTTTCTTATTTAAAGTTGTAGCAACATACCTTAAGACATATTCAGAGCACATAAGGCCTCAGCATATGTTGCACAGTCTGTTTTCCTCTAGTTGTCTTTTCTGTTCGTAACCTATGAGTCCTGTTTTCTTCCTATTTAGAATGAAAAGGAAAATTTCAAGACTGAATATCTAAGGATTCAAATAATGAACGGGTTGTTAATGTAACCCCAGCTTAATGAAGGCATCACTGCACAGGCACCTGTGGGAATAGAAGCTCTTTTGACCCCTAGTTTTTTTTGTTTTGTTTTTTTCCCACTGGTACCTGTAAGATCAGTGAGTACTTCAAATGTTATTAAAGCTTTGGCCTTCTCCCATCGACAAATTCATGTCAAATACACCCCCACCCCAAATCCATGCTCTGTGGTTTACCCAAACCACAAACCAAGAGCCATGAAACAGGCCAGCTATTGTTGATGCCCTTAAGTCCTATTAGGGAACTGCACCTGTGTTTATGACCTAAAATTTCTTTTGACCCATTACAGAAACTACAACAGATCACATTGAGAAGAGTAAAAAGATATTTCATTGTTTCATTGCCACCAGAGTCCCGGGAAAATGGCTCCAGACCACCAGGGAAAGGTTTTGATACATTGAATGGCTCCATGCATTACTGTCCCGGTGAACACACTGAGACCAAATGAAGAAAAATGTCAGTGTCTCAGTAAGGTGTTGGTGTGAAGTGATATTCCTTTATTTAGTGTTTTGATCACAATGGTGGTGCAGTCTTGCATATTGCTCCCAAACTCCAACCTAACCCATGTGCAGTTAGGTCAGGGTTTATTCACTAACATTAGATTCACATAATTTTTCATACTCAAACTTTTTAACCACTCCCCCATCCACCGTAGATGAGAGCCCTGTTATCCTGGAAGGGAACACTTCTATCAGGATACAGATGTTTAAGGGTTAGGATGAAGGTGATCACTCCAGGCAACTTTTTAGTAATTTGCTGAGAAACTTTTTTATATATCAATATGTCTCTGGAAATTCATATACAGAACTACATTTTTTATATTTGTGAACCATCTAAATGTATTTTCAGGGCTTTTATTTCTTTTTCCAAATCTATTCCAAAAATAAAGTCCTTTGATACCTCTGTCAAGGGTTTCTTTTAATCTTTTTCTTATATAAAAATGCAAATTCCTCTCAGCTTAGACTTACTTGTTCTAATCTGAAAAAGTGTCTTTGTGCAGTCTGTAAACATTTTATTTTTCACTTCAATACCACATACATACTTTATAAAGTCCAGTAAATCTATAAATTTGAGCATATGCAAGTCTATGAATAAATTGAATCTCTGGAGAGGGTGTGATTTCCCAATATATTCATCTGTGGTGCTAAACCGAAATCATATACAGTCAAGTGAAATGGAAAGTTTGCCTGTGCAGTCCTGTGACAAACTGAATCCACCTTTACTGCTTCCATAGAAACTGAGATGGTAAGTAGCAGCCAGATGTGGGAGATCAAATGCCCTTGATTAACGGATCATAACCAAGTGTGACCACCTCTATAAAAGCAGATGATTTAGCAGTTTGCTGGTCTGGAGCAAGTAACTAAAATAAAAATCAAAATGCATTGCTCTCCTTTTGTGCCCCAGATTTTGGTAGTTTACTACACACACAATAAAGGCATAAAAAAGTAACTGAGATACTTTTACCAATTTGTTCTGGTCATGCACGTTTTATCTTTGTGGTCTTCATCAGAGTATCTGATCTCATATATTCCTGGGACCCAAGAAAAATAAGTGTCATCAAATTTCTTTTTCTTTCTAATTTCCTCCATCTTTTGTAGGAAATTAGAAAGGGGGCAAAGAAAAATCAACAATTTAGACTTTTTAAAATTTGTTTTGAATTAAATTTTTTAGCATGTTCTGTGTAGTGGACAACAGGACGATCTTCATATGAAACAAACAGCTTAACTGAACAATTAACTAATTAAATCGTTCAATACACAATAAAAACAAACCCACAGAATAACAGAATGTGTAATATCTTACTTTGGATGGACCCCACAAGACGCTAGATCAACCGTGGAGACAATGCCCAGTTGGCTACCACTGACATGCACCCAGCGCCCGCTTTCCAAAGGAAGGACTTGCTGCCACATTAAGAAAGTAAAATCTGGAAAACATGGACTCACATGACCATGTTGCAACCACACAAATGGCCCTCCACAAGACTTGGGTTGAGTGGACCCGTACTCTGGATGGGAAAAGACTCCTGAAAAGTGCACACACCTGCTGAATGGTTAATTCAATTCAATTCAATTCAATTTTATTTATATAGTGCCAAATCACAACAAACAATCACCTCAAGGCACTTTATATTGTAAGGTAAAGACCCTGCAGTTATTACATAGTTAGGCTGAAGGATAACCTCTGATACTTCTGGCAAAAAACCTGCAGCAATCATCATTCAGTTCAGCAGATGCTATTGTGTTGAGTGATCCAATACATCTCTCTGTGAGACAGCTGCTTTGAGAGACTGTCCGCTCTGGATAAAAGAGTTACATGTTTCAAGTCCAATGAAATGCAGAGTTGCAGGGGAGCCATGTTTGGTGTTTGTTTATGCCATACTCCATGTTCCCTGTGTGAATGGCTGTTCTGTGTTTCTTGTTTTTGTTCGAGGCAAGCTTTTCCACAAGGACATATAAGCATATAGATTACTGCTGGTGAATTTCAATTCACAAACAGTTTGATAGGAAACATCTTACCAGCATGTGGATGGGTAAAAAAAAAAAAAAACTTGATATCAGAAGTGTCGTTACACTGACTGTATGTTACCTGCCTAAAATTTCCTTTTAAGCCAATTATAGTTACATTTGCTTGGGTGAAAACTATGTACAAGGTTATCTCTGATTGTTTGTGCTGGTCCACATCATATAAGGGGAGTTATTTTAGTGATTTCACTAAGTGACTATTGTCTATTACCTATGTCCTGAAATTTCTGATGACAGTAGTTCAGTTCAGTGGTAAAAAGCAGTTCAGGAATTGAAGATATTAAATCATGGTTGTAGGCTTTGTCGATTATGGAACGATTATAGTTTCTTTCATGGAATCTTGATTTCATCTCTTCCAGCCACAAGGTTCAATCTATCAAAGCTGCTGTCTCGGAGAGAGATGTATTGGATTTCAGCACTCAACACAATGACACCTGCTGAACTGAATGATGATTTTAGTGTAAAAGCTTTCCTCTGAGCAGGTTTACAAAAAATATACAAATACAGAATGCTGACTACAAAACTTTTAACCTCAGGCAGAATCATCCTACATTTAAAAAAAAAAAATTCATGTTATTGTTAAAAAGATGCAGATGAGATGAGGAACTGAACTTCCTTTTGGCTCTTTAAACCAATCAGCTGACCAATTGCTGCATGTAAATGATATGACCTTTTCGTTTCACATCTTTTTGATGTGCCATCTTGACATGTTCACCAACTTCCTGTCAGGAACAGAGACAAAAAAAAAAAAAGGAAGGTGTCAAGGTGCCCCCTTAAAATTTTTGAACCTCTGATTGAATCTGATCTCATCCCACCAAGAATATTTTCCAAACATCCCGCTGGTACAGACACAATCAAAGAGAATTTCTTTGTCTTCAGTTCAGACAGATTTAACAGTGTGTGGTTTCATTCTCGTCACCTCCTCAGTAGCCACCTGGGAGAGCTGTGATGTAGGATAATGTAAACTGTGCAATGGACCTAATCCAATGTTTTTTCAATTGGGTCAAGGGTTCAAAAAATAATACTGCACACTGTTCTGGCTGGCTTGATCGAGCAGTGACCATGTCAGCCAATATACGTATTCAATCTGTCCAGAGGTAGAGTGAAACCACATAAGCATATCTTGCAGAGGGAAAGATGGAAAGGAGGTGCATCTCTGGCTTTCTACATGTCCTAGCACACAAAGTGATTAATGAGTAAGCATGTAACGGTGGTTATAGTAAACTGACTGACCTTAGAGCTCTACTGCTCCTTAGGTAATGAGGCGTGCTATGAATTTATTGTAACAGAGTTTTTTGTTGTGTCTGTTGTTGGATTTTGAATTCTTAGTTAACATATGAGTTCCAGGTTTCTGCTTGGTTCTCATTTGTTGATCTAGTGTCAACTTTGGATACTTGACTTCATTATGCTTCAGTTTTTATTGTATTTTTCAGTTCTGGTTCTTGTTTTGAATTAATGATAATTATGATAATTATTTTTTCTATTTTTATTCTAGCCCCACAAGTGCCTCTATCTATTTCCTGCTTTACTTTAAAGGTTAAGTTTTGTTTTACCTCTTGCATTCATTTTACCTCTTGTCTATGTTTATGTCAGTCCTTCTATGTTCCCTCTAAATGAGTTAACTCATCTTTAGCATTTGTTATTCAGGTTTCAGGGTTTGTCTTCACCTGTGTTAATTATGTCAACTGTGTCTAATCCCCAATTAGCCTTTTGTGTGTTATACCCAGTCTCACAGCCAAACATGAAATAGTCAAGAAATGCAATCTTTTTTTTTTTTTAATCACATTTTTTCTTGTAATTAAGCACACATTTATAAGCACATATATGCTGTGTCAAAAACTCCTATTTTGTTTAGAAAAATTCGGGGGGGGGGGGGGGGGGGGGGGTCACCATGGCAACAAAGATTACAACACTTTAAATGACGTGGTGACTGTTGTATTTAAACGTATTTAAAAATTAATGAAGTGTGAAAATCTGTGAACTTGGGTCGCTGGTGTGAAACGACTCCAACCACCTAATGCAGACTTTTCTTGCCTCTTAAAAGTGGAAAATATGTATTTTGTGTGCGTAGGCATCAATCAGTACATATCAATCAATCAATCTTTATTTTGAACATGAACATTAATACACATAAAAAAAATCAAGTCCACATGCAATCAGTGATTTTTTTTTTTTGTTCAAAAAGGAGTAGGAGGAAGCAAATGTTTATTAATTCCTACCCCTAACTTGCTCTACACACACACACACACACACACACACATACAGTATGTGTGTGTTTGTATATATGTATGTGTATATATATATATATATATATATATATATATATATATATATATATATATATATATATATATATATATATATATATATATATATATATATATATACATACATACATACACACATATATACATATATATACACACATCCATATAGATAAACACACCTACATGTGTACATACATACATATACATACATTCACCTAGTTTAGTTTAGTTTAGTTTAGTTTTGTTTAATTTGTTTTTTAGAATGTACAGTACATCCATAAAAATATTTAACACTCTACCTCGTCCATATAATGTTGTATAAGTGTTATTTTATATAATTTTTAAAACTGATTTATATTGGTACATGTTTTCAATTTCTCTTCTAAATTATTCCACAAATTTACTCCACAGACCGTTATGTACATACTTGTCATTGTTGTCCTTACTTTATGTTTTTTAAAATTTAGCTCATTCCTCGGTTCATAACCCCCTTCTCTGTCTGTGAACATTTTTTTAATGCTTTCTGGTATATAGTATTTGACCAGTTTTAAATTTTACCAGATCCATAAATTTCAACGTGTTTGACCTTAAGAATAAAGCGTTTGTATGCTCCTGATATGCGACATTGTTAACTATCCTTATTGCTCTTTTTTGTAATGTGCATAGTGGCTGTAGAGTACTTTTGTATGTGTTACCACATATTTCCACACAATAGTTCAAATAAGATAACACCAATGAACAGTATAAAATATGCAATGATTTCTGGTTGAGAACATGCTTTGTTTTTCCTAACAAGGCTCTTTGCTCTTTGCTATTTTGGTTTTTAGATGCTTAACATGAGGCTTCCAGCAGAGTTTGTGATCCAATATTACACTCAGAAATTTGTGCTCATACACCCTTTCTGTACATACATTATCTACTATCACTTGTCCTTGATCAGTTAGGTGTTGTTTTCCAAACCACATAATTTTTGTTTTACTCAAATTTAATGACAATTTGTTAATATCAAACCATTGTTTCAATTCATTCATTTCTATTCATATGAGAGTGGACTTTTGAATTTTTTAGAGTAATTTTTGTGTCCAGAAACACAATTTGTTTGTGTGTTGTTTGTGTGTTTGTTTTTGTTTAAATCATTCAGCCTTTAGCCTCCTGCATTTGAGACCTAACCTCTACACTCCACACACACTGACACAGTTGTCGTCATAAACACACTAATTCTTTGTCTGCCAATAAAAAATAAAAAAAACAACCACAGTTAATGAGCAAAAGTGACTCCTTAATTAAAGGCAAATTGTGTGCATAATTACAGAGACATACACTCTCATACTGTGTAAAGGAAGAGGGGGAGGGTTCAGCACACACAATCTGTTTTATGCATACCCTTTTAATATTACAATGTGCAAATATGCATAACTGTCCAACCCTAAAACATGCCTTTCTGTGTAATGAATTACATTTAAATGCTTTACTAATGAGCTTTTAAAACTGTTACAGCTACATTTCTGATGTCCCACGAGAAATTGCCATTAGTTTCATTAAGCTTACTTTAGTGTATGCCAATAGCCTCCCAACAAAAGCTTGTTATCAGCAGGCAACACACTATATAAACGAAACAGTGAATTTCCTGTGAGTAATGCCTGTTCTCTGTCTACTGCAGGCTCTGCTTAGAAATGACTGGGATGAAACAGGAAGCAAACTGGAGACTCTGATGATTATAATGAATGTAAATTGACACACCACCAGAGAAAATATGGTCTATGGAGAGGAAAACTCATTACAGTTTAGGACACATGGCATTACAAGAGCAAGTCATCAAATTTCACAATCCACTTATTCGTTATTGTTTTTCAAAGGACGGGCGGGCTATGAATCCAAGACTTTAGTAGAGTGTACTTGCCACGTGGCTTTGCTCATGGAGCATAAAGCTGCTGAAGCATGAGTGAATTTGCAGGAGCAGGTACAATTGCAACACCACAGAGACCGAGGAACCACGTTAGAAATAGTCGCACCTAGGACTTTGTAGCATTTCAGATGTAAGGGTAGTGAGATAATGGAGAAATGACAGTCACTATCCCGATCTTAATGGAAGCTCAAACATGAAGATCTGTCACCTGGCAGAAAGATGAATGAATTTTTAAGAGACCAGAACAAGCCAGAAATGACACAAATTACCTGAAATACAGTACAGATTGAGTTAAAATAAAAAGAAGCAGCACTGATTTGTCTTTGTCCTGTCTTCTTTCACACCTTCATCTCCTGAAGCCTGCACTGTTATACATACCATGCACTCAAGCAGAAAATGTAAAAGTCTGTCAATTGAGCCGTGCTCAGCACTGGTGGGCTTATCCTCATGTTCTCCGTGAGGCTGGAGACAAAGTCTATAATAAGATGTGAGACTTGTCAGTTATATTACCTATATTATTTATCTGTTTATTAATCTTTTGTCCCCTACATCCATTTGACAGTAAAGATGATTAGGACTGCAACTAATAAAGTAATTCAATAAGGAGAGCTCATTAAGAGGAACTGATTAATTGAAATACAGAATTCAGTTTAGCCTTTTTGGTGATTATATCTAAGACCAGTTGTGGGGAGAGGAAAGTGAAGCGAGGGGGGGGGGGGGGGGGGGGGGGGGGGGGGGGGGGGGGGGGGGGGGGGGGGGGGGGGGGGGGGGGGGGGGGGGGGGGGGGGGGGGGGGGGGGGGGGGCATAGGGAAATTAAACAAAAAGTCAGATAACTACCAGCAACAGACTTGTGCAGAGCATGTGCAACATTGCTCAGTGTTAACAACACGATTATGAATATGCTCCTCATTAACAAATGTCAGAGAAATTGTTGCATGCATTTTAGAAGTCACATGGCTAACTGAGCAGTGCCACAGATTTCTGACTAATGATTTAAAAAAAAACAAACCAATAACAGCATATCTTGCACTTTTCCATACAAAGACCACTAATCTTTAATTTTTTTTATGTATTACATGTAAACAAGTGGTACTGTTTGCAGTAAACTCATGGCATGACTCCTCAGCCTCTGAATGGCATGCCAGCATGTGCCTTTTTTGTATTGTGTTTCATTTTAATTTCATGTGACATTTATTGCCAGCCTGACCATTCTTCTACAAAGTAATGTGAAGAGTCGTTTTTTTTTTTTTTTGTAGCTTCATTTGATCAAACAACATATTGCTGTAGATTAGTTTGACTGTAGTTCCACAGTAGAAGAACTGTTTTTAAATCTTTTGGTTCCTTTGATTTTTTAATTGCAAGCCAGATGGCAAGTGCTGAAATTCTCAGTTCATTGAGTAGGAACAGACGGGGAATGAGAACTAAGCCTTTCATGGTATTTGAGATGTGAAAAGTGTAGGTAGGCTAAGCAAGGGCTGCCCAATAAGCTTACCGGCTTGTCTGATTTCAGAGCATTTCTGCTTTTGATGGACATGTTTGCGGTCCTTGAAGCAAGAGTAATACCATCTCTCGGCAGCTCTGCTTACCCTCTTTTCTTTCTGCAGCTTAGAAATCCATGAAGCTCCTTGACCAGCACAATAAAGACCCCTCCAGCATGTCATGGATATTTTCCCCAGTATACCTCCCAGTGGGCTTCCTCACTAAGTGTCTTTCCAACTCAACCGGCTCCTGTCGATGCAAGAGAAGCTTGATTCTGACTTTTAGATTTAGAGTTCAGGACCAGTGAGCTGCTTCACAGAGAGTGAGTTCCATAACCCTGGGGACAATGTGATGTGGTCCTTACACCTACCGGTACATTTCACCAGCAGTCAATCATTCCTGTTCACTGAGCGCCACACATGACAAATCCATGAGCCATTCTGAAGGCAGTCCTGACCGATACTCTATAATTTTCCAGGCTACAACACACCATCCAGCAACCTTACACTATTGACTACAAATGTTTGCATGCAGCCTAGGATTTAGGTAGTTACATATTACTTGCATATGACACATCAAAAGCTGGTAACTAAGGTGGAATCTCATCATGTGACAATGACAAGGATATATTTAATTTAAAGCAAAAATGATTGTTCAGACTGCACATTTACTTCCCATAAACAACGCATCATGTTAGGGGTTAAAAAAAAAGAACTTCAACTGCCTTGCAGTTTCCTATGCTCTTATGCTATCTTGTTTGTTAACGTTACAATGCTGTATTTATCATCTTTTTCCCTCCAAAGTGTTGATATAAATTTGCGGAAAATAGCACTACATTGCACTAGGGTTTGTACCTATGAGGTAAGTGCTGGGTAGCGAGTGCTGTGCTGAAAAAGCTTCAATTTCACTCTCTCTGGGAAGGTTGCATTCATCACCACATCACCGCATCAACCACTCTGATGTCCACACTTTTTTCTATTACATGCCCAACTGGTGCTTTGTGACCGTCCGGACCTTCAGTTGAGCTGTAATTTCTCAGTTGCTGTCAGTTCGCGTGGCTTTTATCGTACAGCGCAGTGTTAACAAATTGCATTTCCCCAAAGCATGACTCTGCGATTTATTTGACTTGTGTAATCTAAGAGCACGTGGATCCACATGTGAGGAGTGTGAATACATTTTTTTTTTTTTTTTGGATAATGGATACCTAGGATGAAACAATGTTGCTTATGAAGAGGAGACATAATACGCAGACATGCCAACACCCCTTATGATCTGAAGCTTGCTCTTGCAACAGTTCTTATCAATGCAACAAAGACTGTCAACTGGACAAACTGAGACTGACAAAGCAAAGAGGAAAAAAAAAAATCAATAAAAAAATTATTTTGGAAGTAAAACTGTGTTTCTGCCTAAGGGGAAACAGTGAGTTTGTTTTCAATCAAGAGAAATCCCCACTCTGTCCCGGACTTCCTTTCCTTTTGCCTCTCCATTCTTCTTGGTCAAACACACACTGAAGGACTACTCTGTTTCTGGAGGGCAAGAAATCCTATTACTTTTGAAACCACCTTGGTGGCACCAAATAATAGTCCAGCTGGGTGCTTGATTGCTCTGACAACTGGCACTGATACAGAGGTAACTAGTCACTCTACTGCATGTGTTGCTGAAACTTTTCCTTTAGGGCTGAAGAATGTGTGTCTGCACTGCCCCATGCAGTTCCTATGATGCATGCATGGCTAGTTGTGCCTGATAAATGATTAGCATTTATATACTGTAGACCAAAGACAGCTTAAGTTGCCATTCAAAGTAAATGTAAACATTTATAAATAAAACAAAAAACAAAACAAAAAAACAGGTTGTAGATAATCTCTGAGAAGTGTGCAGCAAAGTACTTTTTTTTTTAAAGTTGACTGATGGATTTATCTTAAAAGGAGCAGAATAATTAGTTTCTAGTAAGAAAAACTTATCTGTTCTTGTGTATTATAACTGATGCAAACTCAAACTGCACTCAAAGCAAGCCAAATGACAAAACTTCCACCCTAGAGTACACCGATCACTCTGTATCCTTTGCATTTTTTTTTTTTCTCATTACTATTGTCTCCCATTACTGGTATCCCTTTCTTGTCTCATCACTTGTTCCACACTTGCTTTTCTGTGAAAGCAACACTATAAAGGTCCAGCTCAGCCTGACTCAGCCTGAAGGCCAGGGGACTGCACAGCTCCCTTGACAAAGTGAGCCTGCTCACTTCCTAATGACTCCTCCACCACAGGCGGATTCAAGGTGAGAAATAATAGGAAGGGAAAAGCCAGCGGAGGGGAAGCACCTGTAAGTTTTGTTAGACTGGACAGTGAATTTGGCGAACTATATAGTTGTTTCTATCAGAGTCAGTAAAAGCACTATATAATGAGTCTGTAAATAGAGTTTGATAATGTAGCTTTTTCTGCCCTTTTCAAGCTCTCTGGGGCTTGATGTCTTTCCCAATTTCTTTCCAAGTAACTCTCTCTTTCTGTCTCTCTCGCAGAAAAACACTCAGCAGTAAGCATCAAGGACAGCACATAACTCAAATCAACAGCATTCACCCATTAGTGCTGTTACCTACAGATTTTATACTCAACCTAATCAGGTGTAATCAAAAAGCTTTGACACTCCAACTATAACACAGTATGTAAACAACTCCCAGCACTCCTGCTACATTTGCGTCATTCCCCAGAAGTCAAATTGTGACCAACTACAAGTGGGCATTTCTAATTTCGCCATGGACCTTAAACTTGCAGAGAACTAATATCAAATTTTTTCTCAGCATAACACAACCTTCATGTTGATGATTATCACTGCATATAAGAGCTGCACCTTAGGCCAGACACCAAAGAGCGTGGAAGATGGCACATCTGGTTAAGATCATGCTCAAGAGCATGCTCACTATTTTCAACAAGATATGTTCCCCAGGGTCTCAGAGCCAAGTTCTACTGTGGTAACATGAAGCATCTGAGTGAGAACGTTCACAAAAAACAATGAAACACGTGTTACTAACAAAACCGCACATACAATCTTGTGAAAAGGAAAGTTTCCACAGGAGAATATGCAGTCCTGTGAAAATCTAAGTACACTCCATCATTCAGGAGCTTGTAGAACCACCTTTAGCATCAATAAGTTGAAGTAATTGTTTTCTGCATGACTTTATCAATCTCTAATATCTTTGTGGAGGAATCTTAGCCCATTCTTGCCCATTGCAATACCTTGATTCTTTTCTTTTTCAGCCATTCTGTTGCACATTTGCTGCTGTGTTTGGGATCATTGTCCTGTTGCGTGACCGAGTTTAGGTCAAGCTTTAGCTGTTGACAGATGGCCTCACATTTGACTCTGGAATACTTTGGTATACAGAGGAGTTCCTGGTTGACTCAATGACTGCAAGGTGCCTAGGGGCTGTGACTGCAAAACAAGCCCAAATCATCTCCCCTCTACCATTGTGCTGACAGTTGGTATGAGGTGTTTGTGCCAATATGCTGTGTTTGGTTTTCACCAAACATGGCACCGTGCATTATTGTCAAACATCTCCACGTTGGCTCATCTGTCCAAAGGTCATTGGTGCAGAAGTCTTGTGGTTTGTTCAGATGCAACTTTGCAAACCTGAGCTGTGCTGCCATGTTCTTTTTAGGGAGAAAAGGCTTTTTCCTGGCAGTCCTTCCAAACAAGCCATATTTGTTCAGTCTTTTTCTAGTTGTACTGTCATAAACCTTCAAATTTAACATGCTAACTGAGGCCTGTGGAGTTTGAGATGTAGCTCTTGCTGTTTCTCTGACCATTGCATGGTCTAACCTTAGGGTGAAGTTGCTGGGATGTTCACTCCTGGGAATATTGGCCACTGTCTTGAATGTTTTCAAATAATCTTTCTCACTGTGGAATAAACTTTTAGATTTTGGGCAAATGGCCTGTTAATATTTACCAGACTGATGGGCATCAACAGCTGCTTTTTAAAGATAACTGTTGATGTATTTCCTCCTTGGCATTGTGTTAACACACACCTGAATGCTCCAGACCAGCAAATTACCAAAACCTCTGCTTTTACAGAGGTGCTCAGACTTGCTGATGATCATCAGTTAATAAAGTATATTTGATTATCAGTGCCTGGCTGCTACTTACCCTCTTAATTCCCATGGAAACAGTTAGGGTATACTTTCTATTTCACATTTCATATTTTTTTTTGGAAACACAAATAAAACTGTCGCTCACCACACCTTTATTTGGCAGATTTGATTCCCTGTCATTTTTTCCTGTTCTCCAAAATGAAATTTTGAGAGGAGCTCCATCACATCACATTAATTCTCAGGTAGTCAGAACAGGACTTTCAGCAGCAAGCAGCAGGAGCACTGGGAGAGATGCAGTGATGCAGAAGGAAGTGACCTTCAAGGGTCAAAGCCACATTTAAATAAGGTATGGTTTTTGTTTTTTCAAAAGCACAGCCTCTGATTATGCTTCATATAGTACAGCTATGTCAAAGTGAAAAAGTAATTGTCCCTGTTGAATCACTTAAACCTGTCTGACAACGTGAAGTACACATCAACCTAAAAAAACCCTCAAAAACAGCTGAGAAACAAAGTCTGGAAAGGGTTACAAAATAATTTCTAAGGCTTTGGGACTCCAGTGAACTACGGTGAAAGCCATTATCCACAAATGGAGAAAACTTGAAACAGTGGTGAACCTTCCCAGGAGTGGCCAGCCTACCAAAATTACTCCAAGAGCGCATCAATGACTCATTCGGGAGGTCACAAAAGAACCCAGAACAACATCTCAAGAACTGCAGGTCTCACTTGCTTCAGTTAAGGTCAGAGTTCATGATTCAACAATGACTGGACTAAAATGGCATCCATGGGAGAGTTCAAAGGAGAAAACCACTGCTGACCAAAAGGGACACAAAGGCTTGTCTCACATTTGCCAAAAAACATCTTGATGATCCCAGAGACTTTTGGGAAAATATTCTGTGGACTAATGAGACAAAAGCTGAACTTTCTGGAAGTTTCGAGTCCCGTTACATCTGCTTTAAAACTAACACAGCATTTCATAAAAAATGAAACATGGTGGTGGTAGTGTGATGGTCTGGGGCTGCTTTGCTGCTTCAGGACCTGGATGACTTGCCTTAATTGATGGAACCATGAATTCTGCTCTCTACCAAAAAATCCTGAAGCAGAGTGTCTGATCATCAGTTTGTGCCCTGAAGCTCAAGCACACTTGGGTTATGCAACAGGACAAAGATCCAAAACATAGCAGCAAGTCCCCCTCTGAATGGATCAAAAAACATGAACATTTGGAGTGACCCAGTCAAAGTCTGGACATAAATCCGATTGAGATGCTTTGGCATGACCTTAAACAGGCCCTTCATGCTGTGGTTAAATGAAAACAATTGTCCAAAGGAGAGTGGGCCAAAATTCCTCCACAGTGATGTGAAAGACTCATTGCCAGTTACTGCAAACACCTGATTGCAGTTCTTGCTGCCAAGTGTGTCACAATCAGTTATTAGGGGGTAATTAAATGAAATCATCATCAAAAACTGCATTTAGGGGTGCCTGGGTGGCTTAGTGGTGAAGCCGGCGAGCACATACGTACGCCACGTTGCGGTGCAGGCGGTACGGGTTGGAGTCCCGGCCCGTTGCCAATTTGCTTGCGTGTCTTCCCCTGTATCTTTCCTCCATTTCCTGTCTCTCTCCACTACCGATAAAAAGCCGCTGTGGCCAAAAATGCATTTCGTATTTCCTCAGGTTATCTTTGTCTAATATTAAAATTTGCTTGATGGTCTGTGACATGTAAATATGACAAATATTCACAAAAAAATTAATAAATAAAAAATTCAGGAAGGGGGCAAATACTTTTTTACACCACTGTCGATGGGCAGCTTCAGGCTGCTTCCTATTTATTTATGAGTCAAGACTGGCCCTAAGGAAACCTCTCTTACTCTGTAGTATGTGTACTTACAGTCTCAAACATTTTGTCAACACTTGTAGAGTTCCCACAGATTATGAGAAGCTCCCTCTGCAGGCAGTCTCAATGAGGATCAATTAGACATCCGGACACAGAATGGCAGTTGTCACATTCAGTGAATTTTGACAGGCCTGTTAAAGGCATTGTGCAGCTGGTGATCTTATCATTATGGAGACCGGTGAAAAAGTGAGGGCTATTATTTCCCCTTGGCTGGTTTTAATTATTTATAAGCCTCATACTAAGTACTGTAAATGCATGCATACAGAAATATACACAGACACGCTTTGTCTCAAATCTACAGCAGCTGGAAAATTATTTTCCCAATTAAACTGTTGTTTGCTGAATAAACACATAAACAAACCGGCGCACCAGCACCAAGAGTTCCTCCTCAGCACTGTTTGATATGCAAACTGGCCACCAATCTCTAATTTGCTACCACTGTAATTGTAAACATTAGCTGAGAGGAGTTTACATATGGTAACACTCCTGATCCTCCCAGCTGCCATAAGTCTCATCAGGCTTACATTAAATCCATCTCTCCGAATGGTTGTTAACATCGAGCTGGATTAGCAATTTGGTGACTTTGCTTCATTGTCTCTTACTTGGTCTGTCTTTGTATCATTTAATTGTGACAGAAGACTTTTGTTTTAAGCACACATATGTACAGCAAGTACTGGTCTACACTTCATTCAGCAAATAGTAGCCTCATAACTACTCGACACAGGCTGAGTAGTATTCTTGACTGTATCCTGTTCTGATCATCAAAGACTCCACGCAGAAATCTGCAGGCACTATATCCCCAATCAAGGTGAGGTGTCCTCTCTTTGTCCGCCGTCTTTGATCCCTATTAAAATATATCTTTTCTAGTGCACCTTGTGAGCTGTGCTAAAGCAATTATAGTCAGTTTTTATACACAACTGTGGACTAATCAGCACTTCTGCAATTGTCAGACTCATTTTCATGTTCTGTTTCTCAGGTTTGCTCTACTTCTGCCATCCTCTGATATTGGTATACGGTGAAAGAACTGGAGCAGAAGTTCATTTCAAATAGTTTTTTTTTTCTTCTTCTCCTCACAATTTGAATTAAAAAAGCAGACATGCATTTAAATATTATACTGGAAATCCACTTTTAATCAAATAAAAGGCACTTTTAAGAGTGTCACTTGAGAATTACACAGGCAAGTCAGAGTGAGCTTATATGAGTCACCACTGAGAGAAAGCAACAAAAATGAGTCAGGGGCTAAAGCCTTTGCTGCTTTCACTGGGCAGTACAGTTTTCTAATAATAAACAGGCTTATCTATGTTTCTTCACGCACAAGCAGAAATCTGGGTGCCTGTGGTGCTATTCTTAAAGCAGGAATGCGAACTCTAAAGCACTGCCATTTCTGGGTTTGGGGTGTTTATACACTCGTGTTAGCCTGGAGATAAGTACAAACTAATGAATTCACATCATTGCTTGAAACTGTTAAAAGAGGCAATGAGAGGAAATAATGTAACTTGTACTGCAACATTGCTGATTGAGCTTTATTTGTTTCTCAGGTACCAATTAGTCACATAGTGATGACAAAGGGACAAAAGATGATGAAGTACAGTGTGACCAGTATAAAAGTGTCAGGATTCTGGCTGGTGCAGGCAAGGCAGAGGACCCCAGTGCAGGACTCAGACGAGGAGGTTTGAACTTAAGGCTTTAATCAAACAACTTGAACGTGGCATTGACATAGACTTGAACATAGCATTAACATAGACTTGACCGTGGCATTAACAAGGACGTGGCATGGAGCACACAGCAGAAAAAAACAGCAAACAACTGACGTAAGACTGACGACGCGACCAGGAACTAAACAACAGAGAGACCTTAAATACACAGAGACATAATGAGGGAAAAGAGAAAGAGGTGACAACACAGGTGAACGAAATACACTAACAAGACAAGGGGAAGTAACCTAAACACAAAGCACAATGAACACAAGATCGTCAAAATAAAACAGGAAGTGACCTAACCAAATACATGCCAACTTAACACAGAGATTGACAGAGGGAATGAGAACATGACCAACCAAACAAGACCCGAGACAAGGGAGAGACACCAAGAAACACGGGGAGAACAAAACCAAAGGGAAACTAAACACAGGAGTACAGGGAAAACCAGAGCATAAAAAACCAAAACAGAAAACAAAGAAACTAAGATTCCAATACTAAACAATAACCAAAACTAGAAATGGAAATAGAACAAAACATAACTTCACAAGTAGAACTCAAAACACTGGGCCATCGGCCCAGGATCATGACAAAAAGATAAATTGGGTCATCTGATTAACCACAACCGTCTGACTTCAAGGACCATTTCAATCAAGGATCTGAACCAGGTTTCAATTTACACAATGCAGAGTTTGCAACACAGGATATTTCCTGAGAATCTTTATCGTACAAATGTTTCAATTTTTTTCCTTCAGCACTGTATCATATATGCTCACTGAGTGCGAACATTTAACCTGATATACAGTATAAACTACTTTTTTCCTCCCTCTCACTGTCATACTGCAGCAACAGTACGGAGACAACGCTTCTCTAACGCACAGCTACTGGATCAACGTTTTCCTCCGCACGCTGTGACTTATTGTTCCACTGGGAAATAAAGTTGTAATTGATAATTACAGAGAGAGCAAACAGGACTAGGAATAGACGCACACTTTCTTTCACCACTACATAAAACATGCACAGCATGCTAAATATTGGTGTATATTGCAAAAGAAATGCCCAGTGTATCTTCTCATATTGCACTTCAATCGATGGCAGATGGAAAACAATATTGGCAAGATTTGCAAAACCATTATTGTGAGAGCACTTGAGGAAGATATGAATGCTGCATGGTAATGAGGAAATATTGTGCTGCAGACTAAGAATAATGGGCTTTTCACCCAGTGGGTGACTTTCCAGGTTCACTGATTCTTTTTTCTTCATGAAGTGGCTGGCTAGTTTTTCACGGCACATTGCTGGCCACATCTTTTCCGTGATTGTTTGCGAGTCACCAGCTGCTTCACTTAGATGTGGATGACAAACTGCAGTGGTGGCACTAGCGGAAATTCAAATAATACAGTATTATACCACACATTGCTGACCATGTTGCGGAGGTGCAATGGTACTTTAAAACTATACGGCTTTAATACGATTCCTCTGTTTTTTTCCATAACAGTTTTCTTATAAATGACTATGATTAATAGAAAATGAAATATCTTCACATGTAACTCAATATCCAACTATAATTTATCATGACATGCACAAAAGATGGCACTAATTAAGTGGCACTGTATAAATAACCTCCTATGGATAAGATGATTCAATTATACAACCTTTTCTAATCACAAGAAATTTAAGCACAAACAAGGCAGCCCTTTGTGTGTTAACGACACAAAGATGAAAAAATAGAAGGAAACAAAGAGTTAGGAACAGGGCAATAATGGGAAAATTACTTTTCACTGAAATCCTAAAATGCATGTTTTCTTCTAAGCTTTTACATCAGTTGATACACAATCTTAGCTGCTGGGTGAGGTCGTGTCTAAGGTACAGTGCAAACTGCTGCTACACTTTTTGTCTAGAAACACCACAGATGTCAAAACGTGGATGGGCTGCATTATTCTTTGCTGAATAAATATCCATATTACAAGTGAAAAGGACATGAATGAAGCTGATTTACAGCCACTGGGTAAACCACGAGAGGACTGACTGATGAAGTGGCTAATGTGTCTGTAAAGCCAGCAGATGCAGAGCAACATTAACATCCAACCAGAGACATATTTTTCTGTATATTCAGCGGTAATGAAAGAGCAGGCATGTGCTTTGTTGAACGTTATTATCGGGTGTGACAGTGTCCTCTTTTGTGTTCACTGGCATCGGGGCTGGTATGTGACTGTGGTCTTTGCTCAGCTGCAGATGGGAGAGGTGGAGCTGAGGGGGGGTTCAGGGAGCAGCACCGGGTGAGGTGATTGGCATACCTGTCATGCATTGGCTAATCAATCTCTCCCTATTTCACCTGCAGGAGACACACACATGCAGAGGAAGCTGCAGTGTCTGTAGTATATCTGCTGGCAAGAAGCCAGAGTGAACGCTGAGAGAGAGAGAGAGAGAGGGAGAGAGAGAGAGAGAGAGAGAGGGAGAGAGAGAGAGAGAGAGAGATAGAGAGAGAGAATGCCCTGAGCCGCGCACGACGGCAGGGTGGCTGCCAGTGAATTACGTGTGTGTGGTTGTAAATAAAGAAGTGTGTGTGAACCTGAGAAGCGGTGTCAGACAATCTGTGCTGAGAGAAACTCACCAGTAATAGAGTCTTGTGCAGCAATCTCACAGCAAGATGGTCGCTAGGCTATTTGTGTATGTTTTTGTGTAAGCAAGCTTGGGGATTTATGAACCAAACTTAGTGTTCAAAGGGTACTTTTTTTTTTTTTCAAATTCTTGCCCTGCTTTTCTGCACTGCTTTAAAATCCGGTTTTCTCAGTAGTAATTTTTGTATTGCTTTTTTTTCCCCGCTTTGCTTTTAATGCCATTTTTGTATGCCGTGCAGTGGCTTTTGTAAAGCACTTGTGACTTTTGTCTGTGTGTGTACTAAATTTGCTTAGAGGGGTTGCTTGCTTGCAGTATTGGGGATTTAAGTATAGCAGGGATTTTGTGGAAAATGATACAAGTAGAAAAGTATTCAATATCAGGAATGGCTCCCATTAGAATCATTGCAATAAAAAGTCTCTGCTACACACAAAATAAACACCTCTCTTTTCAACTGATGACAGTCTGACCTGTTATAAATAATATAGCACTGCAGGTGGTTTAACTGTTCAAACTTCCTGATTAGTTTTTACTCAAACAGTACTTTGAGACCGCATATTACATAATTCATGACAGATGGTCAATGAAGTTAGAAACAGCCCTAAAAAGACCTTTGCTTTATGTGTGTGTGTGTGTGTGTGTGTGTGTGTGTGTGTGTGTGTGTGTGTGTGTGTGTATGCATGCTCAACAGGTGAATAACAGAGAAAAGAGAAATGATTTCTGTATGGACGGTGTGGGATGATTTGGTATGATGATAATACGATGGTAAGAAATTGCATATTTGCATCAAGAGCAACAACTTCATACAAATCTTTAGATACTAAAAATGTAATTCTAATCAGGCTGTCATCACTGTGAAAACACTGATAGTGATCACTGGCAGATTGAAACTCGAAAGCAGCAGTTTCAAATATGCAGTCAACTGTATGTCTTTGCAGGGGTTTGCAGTGTGAAAAATGCAGTGGAGTCATTGCTTTGTTTTGTTTTTTTTTGTTCTTTCTTTTTCAATACAATGCTATCCCTGGTGTCATCATGTTCACATCACTACATAACATAGAATTGTAAGAAAATGTAAACATATTTCCTGATCATAAAGAGGTAAAATGAGAAAAACTGCTGTCTAGTTGCAAAATAGTCTAGTTATGAAGGTTTTGTCTTTTTTTTTTTCTTTTTTTTTTGAGCCTGTCATGTCTGGCAATGTTTGCAAGCAGAATTGTGATCTGAATGCACTGTTGTGCCAAACATATTTATTCTTCCAAGATATAGAGTCTCTATAGAGTCTCTATAAGCTTTTCTTGTTAATGTTTGTGGGGTTTTTTTGTTTGTTTGTTTTTTATTTTATTTATTTATTTGTGTACACATACATTTAATTCCATTTGACAGGCTGAGTAAAAAAAAAAAGAGAAAGAAAGAAAGAAATAAAAAAAAAAGGAGAGAGAAAGGGGAGAAGACAGAAAAAGAAGACAGAGCACCACTAAACTAACCAAAACAATTCAAATGCTGCAACTACAAAAAAAAAGAAAAAAGACAACATACCAAAACAGAACAAGCAATACCTGGAAAAATAACTGTGGAAAAGGCACAACAAAATGAAGCATGATTGTATAAGAACAACAATTTTGTTATTCTGTGATTGCATTAGTATCTGTTTCATGGAATGCACTTACCAACGAAGTCGCCGCTCCGCCCACAAGGAGCCAGAGGCAGGCAGAGAGGGACCCAGGAAATCCGAGCCATCCGCAGCCCATCAAGAGCCACGAAAACCCGTGGCCACACATTCCAGCGACAACTGCATACCCACCCCAGCAGAGGGGAGAGGGAGGTCCCAGATGGAGCCCCCCCAGTCGAGGAGCAAGGGCCCCAGGGAATTTGAGGCAATAGGAAACCGGCCCCCGCAGAGGCCAGCCCCCCGTGCAGGCCGGCGGCAGGGCCCCAGGGCCCAGGTGCACAAGAACCGCCCGACATACACATTAAAATTGGGGGGCTGACAGTAGACAGGACCAGAGTGGGGCCACCTCAGCAGCCCCCTCTCATCATCCCCATGCCATATTTAGAGCTGAATCATTTAACTCTGAAAACTCACACCAGCTCAGAGTTCAGAGTTAGACTCAGAATAATTGTTAAACCTGCTTTCTGGAACAGCACCTGGACATTGGCTATGCAGAAAAAGAATATCTGCCTCTGCTCAGAAAGCCATCTAGGTCCATCCATCCATCCATCCATCCATATTCTTCCGCTTATCTGGGGCCGGGTCGCGGAGGCAGCAGCCTAAGCAGGGAAGCCCAGACCTCCCTGTCTCCAGCCACCTCCTCCAGCTCATCTGGGGGAACACCAAGGTGTTCCCGGGCCAGCCAAGAGATATAATCTCTCCAGCGTGTCCTGGGTCTGCCCCGGGGCCTCCTCCTGGTAGGACATACCAGAACACCTCACCCATGAAGCGCCCAGGAGGCATCCTAGTCAGATGCCCGGACCACCTCACCTAGCTCCTTTTTATGTGGAGGAGCAGCGGCTCTACTCTGAGCCCCTCCCAAATGACTGGACTCCTCACCCTGTCTCTAAGGGAGACAAGTGCAAGATTGGACCACTGTTCATCAGACACACACCTTTGGGATGGGGACATTTGGAGACATCAGTCTGCATTTACCTTTTTAAAGCAAATATTCAAAAACAGATGGAAGAGGCATCTTTAATCCTAATAAGGTTCTGAAATATAATCCTTTATTTAGTTCACCATGTGCTAAAATTACTTATTTACCTCAGCTTTATTATATTATAATCGGTTAAGTCCTGTCTGCAAGATGACGGCGCGCACAGACGCAGCAGCTCACGGCTCTTCCTTTCTCTCCAATTTCATTGTACATTCCATATAATGACAAATAACGGCATTATATTATAACCAATGGTTATAAATGGTTTTAAGCTTATTTTACAGATGATACATATGAAAAATAGTTTTAATAAACATTAGTTAAATTATTAAATCAGTGTTCCATTTTGATTTATAATGTTAGAAATTATGATGGTCACTCAGCAATATACGTAGAGAGTACTGTGAAAAAATAATTTCTTTATATTTTGCTTCCAAGGAGCCAGACTTTCTTGTATTTTTTTTTTTTTTTAAGTGGTCTTGAGCAATTGGTCTCCGGGCACCTTTGGGCGCTTTGTTACTAGCAGCCTTGTTCTCATTTCTTTAATTGAATCTATGAAAAATGCCAAAGCTAACACAATTTGACAGGCATAAAATAGTCTTTTTACACTTATAAGTTGATTTGCAAAGAGCTACTAGCCAAAAAACTTGGCATACCTCGGCACGGTGTGCAGTGTGTCCTTGAAAAATTAGGAAACTGGACAAGTACAGGACAAAAGGTGTGGCAGGCCTAAAAACTATCTACAGCAGATGAACAGTATCTGAATGGCATCACCATCTCCTGTTCTGAATGGAGGAGGTCATGAGAGAGGTACAGTACAACAGTGGGTGTTTACAGCTATCTGTAAAACATGGTGGAGGTGTCATGGTTTGGAGCTGTATTTTAGCCAGTGGTGTTCTTGTCAGATCTTTTCAAAAATTGATGGAATAATGAATGCAGAAAAGCACCATCAGATTTTCCTCCACCATGCAACACCATCAGGAAAGCGTCTGACCGATAACAGCATTATAAAAAAAACACACAGTGGAACACCATCAGTCATGGATTGGCCTCCCCAGAGCCCGGACCTCAACATTATTGAAGGAGTGTGGGATCATATTTACAGAGAACAGAACAAAAGGCAGCCAACATCCAAAGAAGAGCTTTGAATGTCCTTCAAGAATGCTGGAGATCTATTCCTGAAGACTAATGAAAGAAGTGAGATAAAGAGGTGCCTGGGTGGCTTAGTGGTGAAGCTGGCAACCACATACATATGCCGCGGTACGGGCGGCGCGGGTTCGCGTCCCGGCCTATCGCCAATTTACGCCCGTGTTTTCCCCTGTATCTTTCCCCCATTTCCTGTCTCTCTCCAAAGTGATAAAAGCATTTTGCTCCCTCTTCTAGCTCAAAGAAGAGCTCTCTGCTTCTTATCCACCACTACATCTCATCGTGCTCATTGCAAAATTTTTGAGAGTTTCAAGTTTATTTTTCAGAAAAAAATCATTTTGTGTTGCGCAAAAAAAGCTCCGCTTAAATTTGTTCAGTGTGATTTCTTCATGATTGAAAAAGTTAACGGTCAATTTGCCATGTTGCCACACAGATTCTGAAGCCCAGCGTAGGTAAAGAAAGTAACAAGTCAGAGTCTAAATCAGCATCAGCGGATCAAAGGCAAACACCATCTGTTTTTTTCTCTGTTTACCTGATAAGCTAAAATCAACGGCTGCTCCCATTTGAACGTGCTCCATACACTCTGGCACCACTGGCAGACCAAATGAAAAGCCTGCGGCAACTTGACACCTGCAGACCTGCTGCATCGCGTGGAGAAGTCCCCGAGATAACTGCTCATCACCAGCTTGCAACGCAGCAGAGACCTGGTTCTGACAAACACAAGGCAGCCTGTGACTGCAGTGAGTCGGCAAACTGATTAAAATTTAGATGCCTTATAATCAAAGTTGAAGTCTGGAGTACTAAAAATAATATGAAGCAGAGCATTAGCTTGAATAATTAAGGCTGATTTTTATCTTCACGACAATGACATTGACCATAAACCTGCAGTTCCTCTTCTTAGCCCAAACATACAAAAACTGAGTGGAGCCCCTCAGACCTGCTTGTCCTGTTAATGTTTGAAGATCAGTTATGATAAAAATGAATATAACAAAACAAACCCTGTGGATCAGAAGTTGAATACATTCTACTTTTAATGGTGAAATAATAATCTTAACACGGGTCGTCTCGGGCCTTTCAAGTGAGGGTGGTCAGTATCGTTTCAGTGAAGAGAACCACCAAGAACTCTCCAACTTTTTTCTTTGAAGGTGAAAACTCTGAGTGCTGCAAACCTTTGCTCTCCTTTACTCTCTGACTGACTGTCTTTGACACTTACAGGAGGATTTCTCATGAAAGAAAACGGAATCATCTCTAAGGGCTCTCTCGGCCCTTGAAGAATGATTTCCACTGACTTAGACATGTCAGTGCAGCAGACCACCTAGTGAGTTGAAAAAGAGGGTAAAAGCCCATTGGGTGCCATGCATCGAGGTGAGGACAGAGTCAGGGATGGACTGAGGCAACTGCAACAAACTCTGTCACATTCCTCTGAAAACAGGTCTCCAAGGTACACGCCCGAGGCTGGGAAACAGGGAGTCAGCAGCTGGACAACAATAGGCCTGGTGAAGGGTCCGGTGGGGCGGTGACGGGAGCAGAGAGGTGGCCCGAAACAGTACCAGGGGAAACAATTAATTAATCCTGGCTGGGAAAGTGAAATAGCGGAGCTGCTGGAATAACATGTTTCAGATGACTTTTTGTGATGACAGGTGGGCAAGTCTATGTAGGCGCTTTATGCCCCAGACATCAGAGAAAGACAGAGCGAGCAGCAGAGAGTGACATGAAGAGAAAAAGAGAGACAGCCTGAGAGCTGAGGACATGGCACCGGGTTACACGTGCTGCTGTCTAACCTACATATTTGAAAATAAGAGTGGAAAAGGAAGAAGAAGGCAAACAAAGTTAGTACAAAGAAAACCTAGCTAGCTTGACAGGTACATAATGGGTAGATCTTGTTATTGTGCAGTAATTTCAGACATAGGACACTTCAGTCAAAAGAAAACCAAATTTGAACCAAACGAAATATTTACATATTGCATATGTAAATCATCAACTGAATATAACTGAATTCAAAAGGAAGCTTTCACATATTTTATGTTCATTACATGTAAAATGAAATATTTCAAGCCTTTTTTTTAAATCTTATTTTTGATGATTATGGTTTGTAGATCATGAAAATCAGAAATCCAGGTTCTGAAATTTTTTGTATAAATCCAAAGATCAATCAAAAAATGGGTTTACGATACAGAACTTCTGAAAACTAGGTTCATTTATACACTCAATACTTGTTGGGTCTCCTTTACCAGGAATTATGAGGTGATCTGCACATTTTTGGAAAATATAACTTCCGTGCAACACCCACATATCTCACTCCACTTATATCGACATCGAGAGTTCCTAATCTGCCTCCACATCCCAAAATCCAATTATTCTACGATGCATTTGCATGAGTAGTTTTGACTGAAGTGTCCTATGTCTGAAATTACTGCACAATAACAAGATCTACCCATTATGTACCTGATCCAAAATGAATGGGACTCTAATTCAAATAAAGTTCCAATGAAGAGCTTTCCACCAAGCCTTAGCCTAGATGCTACAAAGGGCAAAACATATTCTATCATCAGCCAGTGATTCCTGGTTATTTCTGGCATTTTGTGGGGGGGGAAGAAAAAAAAGTTGCATAAATTCTTGAGTGATCTAGTCCCATGGTATTTTGTTAATATATCCAGACTACTACTGTGCAAAAGTCCAGAGTTACCCTTCATTTCTTTATATTTTGGAAAATGAGCAACAGGTGCAGTGCATTTGAAATTTGCACAGACATACATGAAAGTATGCACAGCAAAAAACTGAACTCTCTTAGGCAAGTAATCTTGTAATTTCTTTAAGTAGTCCTGGAATAGTTTTCCACACTTCTTTAAGGGAAATTCAAAGCACTTCTTTCCATGTTGGCTGCCTTTTGTTCTGTTCTCTGTCAAGATTATGAATTTTCTGCATTCATAATTCCATCAATTTTGACAAACTCTCCAACACTTCTAGCTGAAATGCAGCTCCAAACCATGACAGCGCTTCCACTGTGTTTTACAGACAGTTGTCCTGCACAATCTTCTTGATCTGGCAGGAGCTGGACTACCTGTGCACCCTGAATAGCCTGTAGGTACCATTTCATACTATCCTGGATAAAAGGACATTACATGTATCAGCAAACAAAGAAATTCCTCTGAAAAGAAGCACGGAATGAAAATGAGGGGAAAAGCAGCCAATATAAAATACAAATTACTTTTGCACAGTACTGTAGTTATAAGCCTCCAATAAAAAAGCATGGCATTTCACTCATTCATCCTTACTTTGTATGCTGCATTCCCACATTTTCTTTTACACATTCGGTGTCCAGAGCTGGAGACACTGATGCTAAAATTTTCTTCTTCATTTTTTTCTTCAGTGAGCCTTTTTTGTCAGCCCTAAACTGATGCTGTGTGGGTGGCAACTGTAATGTACAGCTGATGGCCTGTATTTCTCTTTCACATTTCAAGAGCCCACATCAAGATGAGCATGGCTTTTGAAACTATCACAGAAACCAGAGAGTAAAGTATATGGCTACGAGCATAGACAGCAAGCTATATGGACTTTTGCTACAGGCTGAACTTTTGTCCTCCTAAAAAAAAAAAGTTTTTTTTTTTTTGTTTTTTTTAAAATCCTTTCTGTTCAATCTTTTCCAGCCTAACTTTTAAAACCTTGGATGATGATGCAAAATATAATATACAGATAAATGTAAGAACTGTATGTGGTTGAATGTGTTTTGTATTTTCATGTTACCTTACAATAAAATGTTCAGCAGTACAAACAAGTTTGCCCTTCTAGTATTCAGAGCTGCAGCTAAAAAGAAAAAAAAAAGAAATTAAGTGAAACTGTGTGAGATGAGAGTTTGTTTTGTCTTCTGTGCATGTCTGTGAAATCGCTACAAATCACAAGTTACAGGTGAAGTGGCAGATATTTAATGGAACAATATGACAGCTCACTAACTTTACATGTACGGTTTTAACACAGCACAGACATGGGATAAATTACTTCTCTATGTTTCTGTGTCTCTGTGTCACTGAGTGACAAGTCCTCATATCGGCAGTGGTTCTCTGCAGAGGTTTATACAGTATCTAGCTTCAGGGTACAAGCAGATATAGAGCCATGAAGCACTGACAGAAAGCAACAGGAATGAGAAATGAAAACAATCATTTTCCAAACACTCAATAACATCAAACTTTAATCAGGCAGGGTGTTGGCATAAGTATAGCAAATATACGCTGCTCAAAAAATGAAGGAAACACTTGATCATCACAGTTTAATGCAAAGTAAGTTACACTTCAGGACATCAATCTGTTCAGTTAGGAAGTATAAACCATTGTGAATCAGCATCGCCTGCTCTGGTGCAAATTAAAGTGACACCAGGTGCTCTGGTGTCAAAATGGAATGGTTTTGCAGGTGGTGGTCATAGACCATTAATCTCTCCTTTTTCCTCCTGAAATACTCTTCTTGTTATGCATTTTTGTTAGTATCTTTGTCACTGCTGGTAGCACGAGGGAGGTACCTACAACCCATTCAGGATGCACAGGTAGTACAGTTCCTCCAGGATGACATATCCATAGGTGGCATCACAAGGTTTGCTGTGTACCCCAGCACAGTTTTAAAAGTGTTGAGGAGATACCAGGCAACATTACAGGAGGACAGCCGGACCGGGCCGTAGGAGGACTTCAGCCCAGAAGCAGGACCGGTATCTGCTCCTTTGTGCAAGGAAGAAAAGGAGGAGTACTGCCAGAGCCCTATAAAATGACCTTGAGTGGCATACTCGTGTGTTATGTTTCTTACTAAACTGTCAGAATCAGACTCCATCAGGGTGGCATGAGGGTCCAACATCCTTTAGTGGGACCTGTCTTCACAGGCCAGCGCCATGCAGCCAGAACTGGCAAGTCTGCCACCGGGGCTCTCTTCATAGATGATGATGCAGATAGCATAGCGTTCACCATGGTGACTCTTGACATCTGACTCTTGACTCTTCACATCTGTCACATGTGCTCTGTGTGAAGTTGTTCTCTTCAGCGTGAACCTGCTAATGCCTTCTTTTTTTATAGGATCCATGTGCTTACTTGCATTATGGTTTGCTGAAATGTGTGCAGCAGCACAACAGGTTTCCCTGGGAACAATAAAGCATCTCATCTTATAGTATATTGACAGTATTTTTCACTGTTTCTCATACATGCAATAATGGGTGCAATAATAAAGATGATTATGATTACCAGCCACAATCCACGACTGTTCAACACCATCCGCACAACAAGAGACTCACTGAACATGCAGCTAAATGTTCAGTTATTTATTTGTCACAAGTACTTGGCAATTGAAATATTTGTGGTGAAGCATGTAAGACTGAGTAATGTATTTATCATGGTCCCTCAGTCCTCCTGTCCTGGCTCACCACTTTTGATTTCTCTCTCTTCTCTCTTGCTCTCTCTCTCCTCTTCTGTCTGTGTTTGTGTGTGAGTGGGCGTCACCCTTGTGTTTCACCTTGGGTTCCCTCCCTTTGGCTCCACATGCCTCTAAATATTCAACTCACCTGTTCCTAATCATCTCATCTGCTGCCACTGCATAAGGTGGTGGTTTGCCTTCAGTCATTGCTGGATCATTGAACTAACAGTAGTTAGTAAAGCCGGGTCTTTGCTTGTTGTTTTGCTCTGGTTTGCCCAGTGAAAGTCGCTCACCTTGTTGTCTTCTGCACAGATTGCCTCTAACCAGAGTGTCTGGAAGCTAGGACTTCACTAACTGAGACCTTCTGCCTGAACTGTTGCTGCTCTTGTGTGCTTGTGAATAACCTTGTTAAACCTTGAGTACAGAGTCCTGCATTTGAGTCCAACCCACCTGAGTGGCTATGACAGTATTATTTATTGAACGGATTAGTGGGAAGAGTGCTTCTGTGCATTAAAACAAAGATTTTTTTTTATTTATGAAAGTAGAAAACATAGAAAGGTCACAGAGATCAAAAGATACAGGACCGCTTGTTTTTTTTTTTTTTCTTCCCACACTGCTGAAGTATTTGGGATGCATCCGTGTCCACAGTTGACTTTTGGCTTTCTGGCTTTAAAATGTCATCACTTTACCATTTTATCCTATGAAACATTTGGAAGGCAAAAGAAAAATGACAAAATAAGTAATTTTGAAATGAAACCGTTTGATGGTGGCTAAATAGAACTGGGCCCATGCATGTAGAAGCAAATCGCAAATTGAAAATGGAAGACAGAGGTTGAAACAGTTTGGGTGTCCTCCCCCAGGAAACATTTCATTTTCTGCATTCTAGTGAATTTATATTCACCAGTTTATGATGGAAATGCTTCTATTTATGTAAAGGGAGAAAGCAAATAAATATAATGCAGTCAGGCTCTCAGGAATTCTGCCTTGCTTTCCAAATATTTATTCTCTAGTGCATCAACTTTTCTCATTTAACATCATCTCTGTTGAGTCAGCTCATATAGAGGAACGATTCAGTCTTCTATCCTCTTTAAATTTGCTTGAGTCACTTATAAATCTTAATGAGATAATTGATTTAAATTAATGGGCGATCCTGGAGGCTTTATTTACTCAGATTTCTTTCATCACGATCTCTGCTAATATTTCAAAGTTTCCAGCATTCAAAAAGATGCTCAGCTTTATGAATTACGTTCATCTTAGTTATGTTACTCAAGCAGCATCACCATAATATTAGTTAGCCAACTAACAAACAACACTTCTAAATTAAAAATGTCACCTGCCTCACAGCTCACTGGATATTGAAACTTTGAGAAAAGCTACCCCGAGGTGGGTAGGTGTGTGTGCGTGTGTGTGTGTGTGTGTGTGTGTGTGTGTGTGTGTGTGTGTGTGTGTGTGTGTGTGTGTGTGTAGGGGATAAATATGTTGACTCGTGTTGATATTTTTGTATCAAGAAAGACCGTCCTCTGCTTTTCAATGTTAAAGCCATTGTGATTCATATTTTTAATAGGGGGACAAACGCACATGTTCTCAGTAATGAAGGGACAAATATTGTGTCTGTTACATTTTGTGGTCTAAGATGCTAAAAAAAGGCCAGTGAACAGCAGTCTTTAAGCCAGATCAATGACGCCTGCATCAGAAAGACGAGAGCACAATCTAACTGCTCCTAAATGTGAATCGGCACGTTAACTTGAAAGGTCACTTCAGCGGCAGAGGAATGCACTTCTACTCACCTTTCCCCTGGTCAGAAACTCTATTCTGTAATTGCAGGCAACGCCACAAACCCAGAAAACAGAACACCACGTTTTTGAAAGTTTAGGCCATACAGTATAGTAGACTCAAAAGATCATGAAAATGACATTGAAACAAAACCAAACGCTTCATCAAAGTGCAGGTTTGTCAATGAATGATGACACTTTGCTGAGCAACAACATGAACAAATACAAAATATCGACTTCCTAAGCATATATACAGCAATGTTTTTACTCTGAGTTAAAAAAAAAATCAGAGACATTATTATCTAGTGTTGAACAAACGTTAAGTGGAAGATAAGACAGTAGTGAGACCTGCTATGAAGTATGGTTTGGAGACGGTTACACTAACAAAAAGACAGGAGGCCGAGCTGGAGATGGCAGAGTTGAAGATGTTAAGGTTTTCACTGGGAGTGACGAGGATGGACAGGATTAGAAATGAGTCCATCAGAGGGACAGCTCAGGCTGAGGAGCTTGGAGACAAAGCTGAGATGATTTGGACATGTGCAGAGGAGGGATAGGGGATATACTGGGGAAAGGCTGTTGAAGAGGAAGCTGCCAGGCAGGAGGAACAGATGAAGATCACAGAGAAGGTTCATGGATGTAATGAAGGAGGACATGCAGAGACTTGGTGTGACAGAAGAGGATGCTAGGGAGAGGGTCAGATGGGTGAAGATGACGAAGAATAAGATTTATTATTTACTGTTGAAAACTGCCCCCTGAGTCAGTGAAGGAGGTCAGAGGATTTTAAGACCTGAATTTGTTTTAAAATGTTTTCATAGTAAAAATATTATTTTCTAATTTATTTATTCAGGACTACACATATTAGCTATTATTAGATATCTGTTGAACACTGAGTCCACAGAGTCTGACTTTACTGCATTACATATTAGTATATTACACATGAATATGTATTAATGTGTCTTATAGAGGCAAAAAAAAAAAAAAACTGTCAGAAAAAAATGAAATAAAGTCAAACTCTGTAACTCGTTCACAAATTAATAGAACTCCCCTTCCTTTATAACTTTGCTTGATTTGGAAAACATAAACAGCAAAAACATCATTTCCTTTGTCAGCATTGAAATGCATCTGAGGTCTGTGAGCTCACTGAAGAGTCCAGAATACTGTCTGTTGTCTCTTCTCTGATGCTTTAAGAGTAGCCGGTGGTAGACGCCTTCTGCCTGACTGCGGTTTTTATGTCTTATTGTGATAACACAGCAACGTGTCAGCTTTTCTGAGCTGTCTTCTATATCAGAGACACCACACACTCATACGGTTCAAACATCTTTCTTTCTATCATGCGCTTTTCTTTTGCTGTATCTATATCTCTCTGAACTGCTGCACTATATTGTAAGGACTTTCTAGAGTGCTCAAAAACAATAAATGATGCAGCCACTTGGAACAAGCTATGAGTTGTAATAAATAGCTGAAAATCAGCTACAATTGCAGTAATTTCATTTGCCTCCTTGAAAACACTACAGATGGGTACGGAGTACTGGTCCTACCCAAACTGGTCAGAAGTGTGGAACTAACAAGCCCCAGAGGATTCAGTATTTATACTCAATTTATTTAAGATTTGGCATTTTTATCTTTTACATCTCTTAGGGAAGCTTTGAAGTATTGGTTTTCATTAATAATCACCACAATAAATGCAGCAAATCTGGATGCTTGTGGCCAGCAGTCTAGAAACTGCATCAGAGTGTGATTATCATTATTTGTTTGTAGCAATGATGAATGTGCTAAAAAGGTACAGTGATGTGACCCCACAAGTGCAGCCACACACACTATGAAATAATCATGCGGTAGGAAATTTGCCTGACGTGACACATCTAAGAAAATTCCAGCGCGCTGACATCAGGCTACTGCGGTGCTGAAGCATCAGCATCCCGAGTAAATAATTTAAGCAACAAATTGTACTTCCTCCAAATTAATTTTTTTTTTTAAAAAAGGAAAAATGCTTTGTGTTTATTGAAATAAAAGCAATTATAATTTCTGTCTATCATTCTCATTGCAGTGTTTCTGTGCAATGCCACATTGTTGCAGAGAAGAACCAGACTTCAATTAATAGGACTTACATTTATTATTCCATCAGAAGAGTATGAATTTACAAAGTCAGAGGGAACATTCTCCAAGCGGTAAACATTTTGTTTAAACTGACAAACACTGTTCAAATAAAAGTTGACAAAAGAGGGACAGATTCCATTTACTGCTCCAGCTGAACAGCACGCTATCACCGTGATGTGAAACAGGGTTAAGTCCTGTTGATGTATCAAAAAGCTTTTCCTCTACTTGATATTTAAAGACCCATTTTATCAATTCAGTGGTGGATATAATACAACGTGGTCTGTTGCCTACCACATCAAAAAGCGATCACTTATGTAATTTGTGTAAAATGGAAAATAGACTGGTACTTACACTAGTGCTTTTTTTGCACTAACTGGGCACTCAAAGCACTACAGAGCACATTCACCCATTTATACACACGCACATTCATACAGCACTTTTGTTCTGTGCCTTTGAGACACACACACACACACAGGGAGGCATTGGGACAATTTTGGGTTCTTGCCCGGGAACACTTCAACATGTGGGCTGGGAATCAGGGATCAAGCCAACAACCATCTGATTAGTAGCTGACTCGCTCTACCTCCTGAGCCTTTGTCAGGACTTTTGGAAATGTGAGGAATTATAAAGCAGGGTCTACATTCAGTGGTGTGTAGTTCAGTTTGAATACCACTCAACCTGCAGCTGTTGGGTTGAATGTTGTGAGCTTATGTACTTATTGAGTCACAAGCCTTCCACTTTGGAATTTAATTTCAAAATATTAGGGCTTCTTTTTGGGACAATACTAAATATATGAATAGGTGTTTTAGAGGTAAAAGTGAGCTCTCATTCTGTTCAGTAACTGCTACAGCATACTGCACTCGGAGCTTATCTACTCACTTAAGGGCTGACTAAAGTAAGGCATTCACTCTTCTCTGGCTTTGGCAGCATGCTGTTGCTTCTCTCACGCATCAGAAGACACTAACTTCTCACAAGTTACACAAAGTCACATACACAGGTGCGTTTAGGCAGTTGTAATGTCATTGACTGAAGCATTAGAGATGGGAGAACTGTGGAGGACATATATATATATATATATATGTTGGTTTAGCAAAGTATTTTTTTTGCTTGTACTGTTTGCACCAACAGTTTGTATAGTTTTTAACTTCTTGCAATCTTATTTAATATGCCAGTTGTTACGAGCTCCCACATGCTGCCCAACATGAAACCTCTTGATCCATGTGCTGCCTTTATGCAGCTTCTCATTTTATTTTTCACATAAAGTTAGTACTGTTGTGGTTAATTTCAGTAAAGAATATGTTTGAATGTGTTTTGTAGTCTTTTCTGGGATTTGTGATTTTATTTTGAAATCTGATCGCCGGATGACATCACATCCGGGAGGTCACTTGGGGTTTTCTCTTCCTGGTTGATCACATTGGACATGGCAGGCATGCATACATGCTCTGAAGGTTATCCGTTGCCATCTACTTGGGAAAATGTTAAAGAGGCAATGCCGTAAGTTGAAATACATTCTGTTAAGTGTTGAGAATATATATTTTTGTATATTGTTGAATTTAGAAGACATTTTTATTTTGTTATGGGCAGACCTAGTGCATGCTTCTTAATGCTACTAATATGGATATACTTTATGCTAAAGGCTATGTATAGAGCTATTTGTGGTTGGATATTTTCAAGCCAAATATTTTGTACTGTTTGTTTGCAGTTTTCACCGAAAAGTTAATGAAGGAATTCGACAGTAAATGGTCAAACTTGCTTCGACTCCGTCTTCATTGACTGTGGTTTAACTTGGTGTTTAGTCAGAGTTTCGACACACTGCACAAGAACATCATAGTGAAAAGGCACAATTTGATGTTTTGGAGCAAGCAAGATGGCAACGAGCAACAAGTCGTCAGTATCCTGTGCTAAGAGTGGGAAGACAACCACATCAACAGCAAGTTTGGCCCGTGCTAGAGCTAAGGCAGAAGCAGCCAAGGTGAGAGCTACATATGCTGATCAGGAGGCTAAACTCAAAGTAGAAAAGGCCGCCAGAGAAACAGAAAGGGTCACAAGAGAGGCCCAAGATCAGTTGGAAACAGCTAAGTTAGATGCACAGTTGGAAGTGCTTACTCTACAACGAGAGGCAGAGGCAGCCATGGCGGAGGCACAGGTATTGGAGGATGCTACAAAAATGCACGTCATGGTGGGAGATGGAAAGTCTGTGTCAGATAAGTCCAGATTACAACGAACCAGCGAATATGTTCAGTCTCAGATTGACCTCCAGAATCAGTCACCACTGCAGTGTACACCGGTTCCCCCTGTCAAGCCTTTAGTATGCGCAGAGTCACAGACTAGCTTCAGGTCAGGGCGTCTAACAGTCGGTACAATACAACAAATGACGAACGACAGTTTCAAGGCTGAAGAGAATCATTCACCACCACGAAACCTACCCGATTCTTTGAGAGTAGGATTCAGGTCAAAGGCCAAGAGGCCAAGCTCCTGTCCAGATGCGCATGCCTTGTACCACACACCTCAACGTGTGCCACCAGTTAACTCACCACCTCCCCCAAGCTCATTTGCACAATATTTAGCACGCCGAGACCTCATTACATCAGGTCTGTACAAGTTTGATGACAAACCTGAGAATTTCCGTGCATGGCAGTCCTCATTTACCAATGCAGTGGCTGAAGTCCAACTCACAGCGACCCAAGAACTAGATCTTATGACCAAATGGCTTGGTAAAGAGTCTGGAGAACACGTGAGACGCATACGCTCAGTGCATGTCAACAATGCCATCCTGGCAGTGAATAAAGCATGGGAGAGGCTACATGAATGCTATGCTGCCCCCGAAGTTATTGAACAGTCGTTGTTTCAGCGGATGGACCAATTTCCAAAGATTTCAGCCAAAGATCATGTTAAACTACGTGAACTTGGAGATTTATTAATGGAGATACAGGGCGCCAAGGAGGATGGATACCTCACTGGCCTCTCATATCTGGATACGTCTCGTGGGATTGCACCAATTGTAGACAAACTTCCTTATGGTCTTCAGGAGAAGTGGGTTTCCAGTGGTTCTTGGTACAAGGAGGAGAATAATGGCTGTTTCCCTCCATTCAGTTATTTCTGTGATTTCATCTGTTATGAAGCTAAGAAGCGAAATGACCCAAGCTTCGCTCATCAAAGTGACACAACCCTGACAAGATCAGGTAAACCAGCTGTGAAATATTTTTGTGGGAATAAACCCATCACAGTTCACAAAACAGACATCTGCACAAATGATAATGACCCTAACAAGAACTGCCCGCTGCATTGCAAGCCACACCCATTGAAACGATGCAGGACATTCAGGAAGAAACCTCTTGAAGAAAGGAAGGCCTTTCTCAAGGAGAAAGGAATATGTTTCAAGTGCTGTGCTTCGACATCACACCGTGCCAAGGACTGCAAGTCTCCTGTTAAGTGTGTAGAATGTGAAAGCAGCAAACATGATGCAGCCATGCATCCTGGCCCATCATTCGAACCTGTCAAGGCTCCTTCACCATCACAAGAGTATGGCGGGGAGGGAGAAGAAAATTTGAACGTGGCTGATGTTAACACTAATTGCACGGAGGTTTGTGGCCTAGGTCAGTGGAGTCGTTCATGCTCTAAGATCTGCCTTGCAAAAGTCTACCCTGGAGGTTTAAAGGATATGGCCATTAAGGTCTATGTAATTCTGGATGATCAGAGCAATCGTTCGCTTGCACGACCAGAATTCTTTGACCAGTTCAAGTTAGAAAGCAGGCTTTATTCATATCATCTCAGAACATGCTCTGGCATCATAGAAACATACGGCAGGAAAGCAGAAGGGTTCCTGATTGAGTCCCTCGATGGCAAAGTTTTCTCTCTTCCACCACTCCTCGAATGCCCTGAGATTCCCAACAATCGAGCTGAGATCCCTACACCAAGTGCAGTTGTACACCAGCCTCATCTCCGTCACATTGCTAAATACATCCCAGAACTGGACCCTGAGGCAGAAATACTGCTACTGCTAGGAAGGGACGTGCTCAGAGCACACAAGGTCAGGCAGCAGGTGAACGGACCACATGAAGCCCCCTTCGCCCAACGCCTTGATCTAGGATGGGTGGTGATTGGAGAAGTGTGCTTGGGGAACGCTCATAAACCTGTAATTAATGTATTCAAGACCCACGTGTTGGATGGCGGGCGCCATTCAATTTTTCAACCTTGCACAAGCTTCATGCAGGTTAAGGAAACACAAATTGGCTGTAGTCAGCCTGCTGTGTCATCAGATGGAATGTTGGGACAGACAATCTTTCACCAAACCAACAATGACAACAAACCTGCTCCATCAGTGGAGGACCTTCTCTTCTCAAAAATAATGGATGAAAACGTATACAGAGATGACGGCAACAATTGGGTCGCCACACTGCCATTCAAAGAGCCACGCCGACTCTTACCTAATAACAGAGAGCAGGCAGTCAAGCGGTTTGCATCTCTACAGCGAAATTTTAAAAGGAATCCCAAAATGCAGGACCAATACATTATATTCATGGCAAAGATCTTTGATAATGGTCATGCAGAAGTGGCCCCACCACTGAAGCAAGATGAACAATGCTGGTATCTACCATCTTTTGGGGTGTACCATCCACAAAAGCCTGATCAGATCCGTGTCGTTTTTGATTCGAGTGCCCAGTTCTCTGGTGTCTCCCTCAACGACGTGCTTCTGACCGGACCTGACCTTAACAATCCTCTCCTCAGTGTGCTCCTGCGCTTCCGAAAGGAGAGAGTGGCAATCATGGCAGACATCCAACAGATGTTCCATTGTTTCTTGGTGCAAGAAAACCACCGCAACTTTCTTCGGTTTTTATGGCACCAGGACAATGACCTCACCAAGCCAGTCATCGATTATCGAATGAAAGTCCATGTGTTTGGTAATTCACCATCCCCTGCCGTAGCCATTTATGGACTGCGAAGAGCCATAAGGGAAGGAGGCCAAAAGTATGGAACTGATACAGTGAGGTTTGTAGAAAGGCACTTTTACATGGATGATGGTCTGATGTCATTGCCATCCGCGGAAGAAGCAATTGACCTTCTCTGGCGTACACAGGCTTCACTTGCTGAGTCAAACCTCCGTTTGCACAAGTTTGTGTCAAACTGCCAAGGAGTCACAGAAGCCTTCCCACCAGAAGACTGTGTTCCAATCATCAAGGACCTGGACTTAGACAAAGAAATAACACCTACACAACGCAGCTTAGGCCTGCTCTGGGAGATTATATCAGACACATTCACATTCTCTGCATCGACTGCTGTAAAACCATTCACGCGACGTGGAGTCCTCTCTACTGTCAACAGTGTATTTGATCCGCTGGGCTTGCTGGCTCCTGTCACAATTCAGGGACGGGCCCTGCTCAGAGAACTCACCAATGAACCAGCTGATTGGGATGCACCCCTCCCAGAGGACAAGCGGAAAAAATGGGAAACTTGGAGAGATTCCCTTCAAGATCTGAAGCAGCTTCACGTACCCCGGGCATATAGTATGTCAACTTCACTGTCCAAAGCCGTACACACAGAACTGTGTGTGTTTTCAGATGCTTCAACCAAGGCAATTGGTGCTGCAGCTTACATAAAAACAGTTCAGGAAGATGGGAAAGTGGAAGTGGGACTTGTCATGGGCAAGGCTAAGCTAGCACCACGGTCGGAACCTACCATCTCAAGGCTTGAGCTCTGTGCAGCAGTTCTCGGGATAGAGATGGCAGACCTCATCCAAGGGGAGCTGGATCTTAAGTTGGATGATGTCAAGTTCTACACTGACAGCAAGGTGGTGCTAGGTTACATTTGTAATGAGACAAAACGCTTCTACACATATGTGCACAACAGGGTCCAGCGCATTCGTCATTCTTCCAAACCAGAGCAATGGAATTTTGTACGAACAGAGGAGAACCCTGCAGACCATGCCTCAAGATCCTTACCGGCATCCCAGCTTGCACAAAGCTCTTGGTTCACTGGACCTTCATTCCTGTACCAACCGTCTATGGATACAACAAACTCTAGTGAGAAGTTTGAGCTTGTTGAACCTGAGTATGACACAGAAATTCGGCCACAGGTACAAAGTCTGACCACACATCTGAAGGGACCCATACTTACCTCAGAACGTTTCCAGCGTTTTTCCACTTTCACCTCCTTAGTGAGAGGAGTGGCATTTCTCATCCACATAGCGAGGTCCCACAAACATTTAAACCACAACTGCAGGTCCAAAGGATGGCATAGGTGTCATTTAACACGCACTGTAGAGGAAGTGGCCCAAGCAAAGGACATCATATTCAAAGCAACGCAAAGGGCAGCCTTCGCAAAAGAACTGTCAGCCCTTCAAACAAACAAGACAGTGCCACTAAATAGCCCCTTGCAGAGACTTAACCCTACCTTGTACAATGGTCTTCTGTGTGTTGGAGGCCGACTGAAGCACTCTTGCCTTACACCCGCGGAAAGGAACCCGGTAATTCTGCCCAAGGAGGATCACATCTCCCTACTTCTTGTACGACATTTTCATGAGCAGGTAAAACACCAAGGTCGTCACCTAACAGAAGGAGCAGTGAGGGCAGCAGGACTATGGATTTTGGGAGGCAAGAAGCTAATTAATTCAGTTCTCTACAAATGTGTAATATGTCGGAAGTTGCGTGGGAAGCTAGAAGTACAGCATATGGCTGACTTACCACCTGAACGTCTAGAAGCTTGCCCGCCTTTTACATATGTGGGACTTGACGTTTTCGGGCCTTGGTTCGTTGCAACCAGACGTACACGAGGTGGACAGGCAGAGACAAAACGGTGGGCCATCATGTTCAGCTGTCTTAGCTCGAGAGCTGTGCACATTGAAGTGATTGAGTCAATGGATGCATCCAGCTGCATTAATGCCCTCAGACGCTTCTTTGCACTCAGAGGCCCTGCTAAGTTGCTCAAATCTGATTGTGGGACCAATTTTATTGGAGCTTGCACGGAGCTAGGCATGGAAAAGTCAGTGCAAAAATACCTAGGGGAGCAAGGATGCAGATGGGAATTTAACCCCCCGCATGCCTCACATATGGGAGGGCCATGGGAGCGCATGATTGGTATTGCCAGGCGAATTCTTGACGCCATGTTCCTGCAGCAAAAGACCCGCCTCACCCATGAGGTGCTTTGCACTGTGATGGCAGAAGTCACAGCCATCATAAACGCACGTCCCCTTGTTCCAGTGTCTACAGATCCACAACAACCTTTCATTCTGTCACCATCAATGCTCCTCACGCAGAAATCAGGCGCTCCACCTCCTCCTGGAGTTTTCTCAGACAAGGACCTATACACAAAACAATGGAGGCAAGTGCAGGCTCTTGCAAATCAATTTTGGACACGGTGGAGGCAAGAATATTTGCCCTCCTTGCAACGACGACAAAAGTGGACAGTACCACGAAGGAACCTCATAGTTGGAGATCTGGTTCTTCTCAAGGACAAGCAGATTGCCCGCAACTATTGGCCTATGGGTATAGTCACAGCGGTACACCCTGGAAAGGATGGATGTGTACGGAAGGTCAATGTGAAGATAACTGAGCAAGGTACCACTAAGACATTTCTAAGACCAGTTACAGAAGTCATACTACTTCTGCCTTGTGAAGGGTAAATGGACTGATTGGATTTTCTCATAGTTCTTGATACAGGGTGGCCTCACAGAGGCCAGGCGGGGAGTGTGCTGCCTTTATGCAGCTTCTCATTTTATTTTTCACATAAAGTTAGTACTGTTGTGGTTAATTTCAGTAAAGAATATGTTTGAATGTGTTTTGTAGTCTTTTCTGGGATTTGTGATTTTATTTTGAAATCTGATCGCAGGATGACATCACATCCGGGAGGTCACTTGGGGTTTTCTCTTCCTGGTTGATCACATTGGACATGGCAGGCATGCATACATGCTCTGAAGGTTATCCGTTGCCATCTACTTGGGAAAATGTTAAAGAGGCAATGCCGTAAGTTGAAATACATTCTGTTAAGTGTTGAGAATATATATTTTTGTATATTGTTGAATTTAGAAGACATTTTTATTTTGTTATGGGCAGACCTAGTGCATGCTTCTTAATGCTACTAATATGGATATACTTTATGCTAAAGGCTATGTATAGAGCTATTTGTGGTTGGATATTTTCAAGCCAAATATTTTGTACTGTTTGTTTGCAGTTTTCACCGAAAAGTTAATGAAGGAATTCGACAGTAAATGGTCAAACTTGCTTCGACTCCGTCTTCATTGACTGTGGTTTAACTTGGTGTTTAGTCAGAGTTTCGACACACTGCACAAGAACATCATAATCCACATTTCCCAGCTTCATTTTCCACTGCATGCACAGCCATTTTCAAATGGGTTGTAACTCTTTTAAACAGGGTGTATCTCTTTCATATTGCTACTCCTGAGATTTCATCCCCCCATATGTGCTCAGGTGTTTGGGAGGTTTTTTTTTGTTTTTTTTTTAGGTTGATGTGAATCCCATTTCTTTGATCTGTTTGCAGTTTCTATTTACTGCACCGTTTATTGGTCTCATGACACATCCATGTGTGTCTGTTCCTTTCAGAAGTCAAACAGAAGAGCTCTTTCACCATTATGCTCCCCTTAGAAATCTGGAATTGGTTTGACCAGATTTTTCCTTTTTTGCTTGTGTTTTTCTTATTGTGTGTTTTTCTGTCCTTAATATCACTTCTCTTTCTGTGCTTTTCCACTGACACTTCTGTCTCCCCCCCCTGTGTGTCAGATTTAAAATGAGCGGCGTCTCTGTATTGACAGACACCTCTTAATGTTTGTGTTTTTGCTTGAGAAAGTGCTTTGATAATTGCACTGTTTATGGGTTTGAAGCATTTTTGCCTGAGTGTGTTTTTTTATTGTTGAAGTATGGTTGCTCATGAAGAGGCCATTAGAATATGCTGACATGCTGCAGGCTGTCACCTTTATTAAAGGCATTGCTTCATCATGTTTGCACATAGGCTTTACTTCCTAATGAATAAATATTATATATATATATATATATATATATATATATATATATATATATATATATATATATATATATATATATATATATATATTATATATATATTATATATTATATATATATATATATATATATATATATTTATTTTTTTAAAGCAGGTGATCACACTGCATACACGCAGTGCATCTGATTATGTTCAAATCAGAAACCCAGGCTTACTGGTCATCTGGGCTTTGGTAACGTGTAAATGTGACAGATGTCACTCTATGTAAGAAGGTCAATAGTGAATTTTCTGAATATCTACATTCTGCTTTGTTATATCTCATTTTCATTTATTAAAGGGCTTTAGAGGGACCAGGCCTGATGCATCAATGCAAAAAATGAGAGCGCTGCAGCAGTCAAGACAAATCTCATCACTCTTGTTGCCTCATTCTTTGTATATTTAGGTGGTTGTGACTATTTTTTGACAATGAGATCATTTTTTATGCACAAACAAATGTGAAAAAGAAAGTTTTCAAAGGACTGCATGCAGTTTTGTGAATAACTTAGTACACCTGTTTATAATAGCTGGTAGAATCAGCTTTAACTTAACTTGAAGTAATCATTTTCTGTATGACTATTGGTCTCTCACATAGTTGTGGAGGAATATTGGCCCTCTCTTCATTGCAGCACCTTGACTCTTTTCTTTTTCAGCCATTCTGCTGTAGCTTTGCTGCTGTGCTCAGAATCACTGCCCTGTTGCATGACCCAATTTAAGCCAAGCTTTAGCTGTTGACAGATGGCTTCACATTTGACTCTACAGTACTTTGGTATACAGAGGAGTTCATAGTGGACTCAGTAACTGCAAGGTGCCCGGGTCTTGTGGCTGCAAAACAAACCCAAATCATCCCCCTCCACCACCGTGCTTGGCAGCTGGTGTGAGGTGTTTGTGTTGATGTGGTGTGTTTGGTTTTCACCAAATGTTGCACTCAGCATTATGGTTAAAAACCTCCACTTTATTCTTGTCCAAAGAGTATTGCTCCAAAAGTCTTGTGATTGATTCAGATGCAACCTAAACAATGGTGCCATGTTCTCTTTAGAGAGAAGAGGCTTACTCCTGCCCGCCCTTCCAAACAAGCCATGCTTGTTCAATCAATTGTACTTTCATAAACTTTAATATTTAACATACTAACTGAGGCCTGTGGACTCTGAGATGTAGCATTTGGGTTTTTGCTGCTTCTCTGCGCATTGCATGACCTTGTCTGACCTTGGGATGAACTTGTTGGGACATCTACTCCTGGGAAAATTGTAGCATTGTGTTAACACACAGCTGAATGCTCCAGACCAGCAAACTAACAAAACTTCCGCTTCTGTAGAGGTGCTCACATGTGCCCATAATCACCAAATCAAGTTTATATGATTAGCAGCACCTGGCTGCTACTGTACTTGCTCTCGTAACTCCCAAGGAAGCAGTAAGAGTGTGTTTAGGGTTTTTTTTTTTTTTTTTTTTTTTTTTTTACAGGCCTGCACAGAGTCCTGTGAAAACTTCCAACCATCTTTCATGGACAATTATGGACAATCATTTTCTCTATTGGACTCAAGGGCAGTCTAGTAATAAATCCCATAACAAATAACTTTTTTTTTTAATTTATTTTTCTGAAGCAAAAATATGACTTAAATGAAGATTTAAGTTTTAAGAGTTACTAAACTTAATTAAGCATCTGGAGAAAAAAAAATTAATAAAGCTAGTGATGTGGCTGCAGAAATGACAGAGAAGATTTTCATAGCTACTTTGCAGACAAATGAAGGATACTGGCATAACATGTGGCACAGACATTTAAGTTCCCCAGTGAATTTAAACCATTGTCTCTTAGAGGACTCAGGTCTTCTTGACAGCATCAACATGTAAGGTTTTTTGGGGGTTTTTTGTAAAAAATAAAAAATAAATCTAGGCCACTGGCGGCTGCAGATGTCTGTGGTGCACTAAGCGTAACTCTTACAGGCAGAGAAGCAATAATCTTGCTATTTCAACATTGTAGAGAGCTTCCAATGCAGTGCTCAATTTAATGCCTCAATACCAAGACCTCACCACAAGCCTAAAACATGTTCTTTTTAAGAACTGTTAATGTCATTTTCATTATAGTCACCATTTATTGCTTAAAGATATAACGAGAGCAATTGAGCGCAGGCCAGAATGAAAGCAGCCCCTCCAAAAAGCATTATTAAAGAAGATGTGTTAATCACTCTTTTTTTTAAGAGACATCTGATGAGGAGTATGTTTCCTCATAGGCTAATACATCTCATTTAATTGAATGGTATTTTATGGGAGCTGGACAATTCTGAAACCCCAGCAATAGGAGGAAAAACTGGCAAGGCAGATACAGCTGAAGAGTTCCCAATACTTTGGTTCTTATTTAACCTTGTTTCAATTCAATGAAAAAAAAAAAGAATGAAAGAAATCACATATAAAAAAAGAATATTCTTTTACAACTTTTCATCACCACAAAATCAAACTGTTTATATTCTTCTCATCTACAACAGTTTCAATGTTCAGTCATGTGAAAAAGAAAGTTTTCACACGACTGCATACAAACTAAGTGCAGCCCACGATTCAGTGGATTGTAGAGCTTGTAGAGGATTTTTTTTTGTGCATAGGGTCACTGACCTGTTGCATGACCCCATTTCAAACAGATGACCTCACATGTGACTCTACAATACTTTGGTATACAGAGGAGTTCATGGCTGATGACTACAAGGTGCCCTCATCCTGTGGCTGAAAAACAAACCACCAACCCTTCCACACAAGTCATACATGTTCGGGCTTTTTCTAATTGTACTGTCATGAACTTTAACATTTACCATGATAACTGAGGCCTGTAGAGTCTGAGATGAAGCTCCTGGGGTTTCTGCAGTTTCTCTGAGCATTGCTCAGTCTGACATTAGGGAGAACTTGCTGGGACATCCACTCCTGGGAAGATTGTAGTGTTGTGTTAACACACAGCTGAATGCTCCAGACCAGCAAACTGCCAAAACCTCTGCTTCTATAGAGGTGTGCTGACTTGCTGATAATCAGTTAATCAAGTGTATATGATTAGCTCTCAGTTCCTTTAGTAGCAGTAAGTGCATGCTTAGTTTAGTTTATGTTCATCCATTTCTACTGGAATAATTTTGACTTGCAAACAAAAAGGGGGAAATAATTACAGGTTATTTTCAGTCACACTGTATGTAACAAAAAAAATGCTATTGCATATATACAGGTTTTAACACCCGTTAAATCAAAATAAAACATGCATGTGGGGGTTCTTTCTTTCTTTCTTTCTTTCTTTCTTTCTTTCTTTCTTTCTTTCTTTCTTTCTTTCTTTCTTTCTTTCTTTCTTTCTTTCTTTCTTTCTTTCTTTCTTTCTGTGAGTCTGTTTGATACAACCAAATTCTAATGTGCACCCATGTCACACTTTCACATGTTCTGGAAAATTTCTTGAATAAGTCTTTATAATGAAAGACATTTTTTTAAAATTCTGAAAAAAATGTTACTTCAAGGTGAAATGGGTGTGGGCTCTTGTGCTCTTAAAGGTGTTCTGATTTACATTTTCTTGTGTTTCATTGCTTGATGGCAGAACAAGAATGAAACAGAGGCTGAATCGTGGCTCATTAAATCTACCAGCAGGAATTTCAAGCTGCTTCTCTCCACTGCTGAAATCCTGGTTTCATAACAATGGCATCATATGACAAACAGGACCATACACATAAGTTAAAGACAGTGGCTGTGCTTGGATTTCAGCAACATAAAATAATCAATTATTAGAGAAAGTTAGAAGGAACAGAATCCTTTTATTGTTCATGTGACACACTCATTCATCTCTACTTATTTTTATAAATTGTTGAAAAAGAAAGAAAAGGAAATGCCATATGGCAGCATGAAGTCTAAATAAGACTAAGTTGCAGACAGACTCCTGCTGATTGCAGTGCTTGAACTGTTACCTATTCAGAAGTTCAGTTCAAGTTATCACACGTATACGGCACCAAATGAAATATTAAATCCAAACATATTAAATAGCCCCAAGGTAAACTTGGTTTTGCTTTGTTTGAAACAATATAACTAATAAACAAATACAGCGCACAGGTGCAGCAGTGGGTCATTCATTACAAGTACAGTAGATCTGTGGTTCTCAGTTTACAAGCACTGAGACTTACAACAAATTAGTCTAAATGCACTGATTAATTATTAATGCTGTTGTGAGCATGGTGGCATTAAGCATCATTAGAGTACAATTCTGATGGATTTTTGTTTAACAGTGTGTCTCACTACAAGCTACAACTTCCAACAAGCAACAAGCTCAGCTTTATGTGACAAGATACTTACACAATACAAAGCATAACACATTTAATCTACTGCACTACTATAAGAATAATTCCCACTGGGTCATTCCATCACAAATCAACATGTGACTTCTGCTCCACCATCACTAATTTGCATAAAAATGTTATGGTCCAAAGTTTGAACATATGTCAAATACTTTTCAAGAAAAAAAATCAAACTGTCCTGTAAAGTCACATATTTAAGCACAGCACAAATAAAAATGTTCACATTGCAAAAGAGAACTGGTGACAATGTTACTATGGTATGTAGTTATATCTCACAAAAATGCAAAATAAAACATTACAGAATAAAATAGAATATTAATGTGAAATTCTTACTTTCTTGCTGGATTGAGTAAAAATCACAATTGAATATTATGAAAATACAAACTGGATACTCTGGAATTTTGTTCCTTTCATATTAAACGATCTACTGATAGTTTTGTCTTTGTGGTATAACTTGTGATATTTGCTCAATCCAGAATGAAAGTTGAATAAAAATAGCATTTTCTTCATTTTTATGACTAAGAATTTAATATTATAAAAGTATTCTATATGTTTCATTTTCCATTTTTGTGAAATATACTGAAATATACCATTCAGACATTGTCAGCTGTCTTTTCCAGTGTCAAGTATTTTATGAGTATATGTTCAAATATGGGGCAGCACGGTGGCGTAGTGGTTAGCACTGCTGCCTCACAGTTAGAATACCATCTGGAAGGCCTGGGTTCGATTCCACCTTGGCCCAGGCCTCTCCCTCTCTGTGTGGAGTTGGCATGTTCTCCCCGTGCTTGCGTGGGTTTCCTCCGGGTACTCCGGTTTCCTCCCACTTTCCAAAGACATGCACTTACTGGGGTTAGGTTAATTGGCTAATCTAAATTGCCCATAGGTGTGAATGAGAGCATGAATGTGAGTGTGAAAGGTTGTCTGTCCCTCTGTGTTGGCCCTGCAACAGGCTGGCGACCTGTTCAGGGTGTACCCTGCCTCTTGCCCTATGACAGCTGGGATAGGCTCCAGCCCCCCCGCGACCCTTAACAGGATGTGCGGAAGTGAATGGATGGATGGATGGATGGATGTTCAAATATGGAACTTTTTTTTTTTTTTTTTACAATTTTTCAATGTATCAGTCCCCAATTACAGATCCTGATTCACTTTGATGGCACCAAAGACCAGTGAAAATTTCAGGCTTTTATCTTTAATAGTTTTTGAGATATTTGTGTTCAAAAATTGCCTCAGATTTCAATGTGCGAAAAAATGGCCTGAAAGTGGGTCGCCGACAAATTTTCAAAAAATATATATCTTGCAAAGCTTTGATATTTATGAACCTAAAATTTCACAGCAATTTTTATATATATATATTCAAACTTTGGCCCAGAAACATTTTATGCAATTAGAGACAGCTGAGCAGAAAAAGTAGCGACGGGAGAAACACCCTTCAATCATGGTCTCAGTGCTGACATTGCAGTTTTCACCCACAGGAGGACACTGTAACTTCCTTGTTTGCAAAACTGATCTGAGCAGAGTTGGGCAGAGTAAATAAAAAAATTACACATAGAAAATCTGTTTATGTTACAATCTGTTATGTTAAAATATAAAAAATCTGTCAATAATATTGGATTTTTAAATCACCAAATATCGAGGATATTAGGATATCCTGTACAAACAGTAAGCTGTTCGGCCAACTTGGTATTAAACTCTCAAGGCTTTAAGACGGAACATATCAGAACTGGTATATTTCAATATGTTTTCTAACAGCAGGCACATCCAGCAACAGCTGTGACGACTTCAGCGTCTGTCAGGACCAGCAGCTATGCGCAGACCAAGACAGATGTGAAGCCTCCTCTCTTGTCAAAACACAAAAATTATATCACAGTGGGACTTGTCGACTTCATAGCTGAGGATATGAGGCTTGTTACTGCCGATCCTCAATCGTTCCTGTGCTGGGATAACCAGCTGATGTAGTTCTATTTTCAGAAATCTTGGATATGGGCAGGTACAGGCTGGTCTGCTCTATATATCAGAAGAAAAGAGTCAAAGAGTAATCCCTCTGAGCTGGTATCAGTCTGCTCTGTATGACATCTGTAATCTGCTCATCTCTGCTCACAGATTTGGTAATGAGTACAGCCACACTCTGCAGTATTATGCATAGTGTGGCTGTGCTATACTATGCAGCCAATTCAAAAAGGAAAAAAAGTTGTATTAAAGGGGCGGCGACAGCTTGTTTCAGAGAGTGGTTGATCAGAAGTACTGCACCAGGATTTAAGTATCAGATAACTAAGATTTGTTTTAAAGAGTAAAGTGTTGAATGCTAGAGTCCCAAGAATAAAAATATGGAGCTGGAAATTAGATTAATAGGTCCATCTTAAAACATTTAGAACCGGATTAAACTATTAACAGTAATTAACTGATAACCATAATCACTCACTTCCCTACTAAGGCACAGACTGTAATGCTGTTATTTTCATCAAGACATAAAAATGCAAAATTCATCAGCATGACAAAATACTGTCACTATGTCCCGACATAGTGGCGGTTGCGTTCAGATGCACGGCAACACTCTTGGCACTGAACTTGGAAGAGAAACAGTGATGCTGATTTTGAGAGCGTATTTCTTGCAAAGGATTTTGCAAACAACACTTAGAAGAGGGATGAAATCCTTCATTCAGCCTCAAACTTCACGTGGCAGTTGGAAAGGCTGAGTGCATGCTAATCGAACCATCTTCATTTGAAGAGCATCCTAACGCTTGCAAAGCTTTAATCCATGACTTGTTCTGAACATTATCTAATAATTGGACCGTTTCCCCTGGTGAGAATGGGCCCGCAATCTCTATCCCAACCATGACAGTGTAATGCATTGCTATGCACATTCCATATGGCTTTGAACTTATCTTTGCCCCCCCCCCCCCCACCCCCCCCACCCCCCCCCCACCCAACCACATTCTTAGTTGCCTCCCACCCCTCTCTGAATGGAAATGTGGTACAAAACATTACTTCACCCCCATTCCTTATTCCTTCAGGCAATACAGTAATGTTAAAGATTAATTTTAGGTTTTGCTGTTTAGATGATGTTTACTCTGAAATAACATGATAAAAAGGGAATCATTATCACATAAATTGTGACATAGATCTCAATAAGTAGGATTTTCATTTTAACTCAAGAACACGTTTCATTTGTTACGTTGCACATTTGCTCCCGTCGTCCTCATTGCAAACCTTCGAACGTGTTTGCAGTGACCTAGTGCTCTCATGATATATATACACTCACACACACATACTCTTCTCACACACAACACACACACACACACACACACACACACACACACACACACACACACTACAGATGCTTGAAGAAAGTAGTGCACTCCCTTGATCTCCTAATCTCATATACTGGGCTGCACCGCGAGCCAGCTGACCGGCAGACGGGCAGTTCTGCATGCTGTTTTTTTCAGGTCATGGGGGAAACAGTGGACACAGCAGGTTACACAGAGCAGGGTTTGGGGGCAGCAAGAGGTAAACATCAGCCCTTTTTCCTGCTTAGTAAACTAACAGCTCTAAGCATCAACACTGCCTCAGTAGCCTGTGTTTGAGGCCTGCTGATTGCATCCAACACCACAGGCTCTGTTCAAGAGATCATTTTTTTTTTCTCTTTATTATATTCCTTACTTGTGCTTTGAGCATTAAGATGCTTTTATCACCCAGAGCTCAAGAATAGAAATTAGGAAATTATTTAGAAATAAATATGAAAGCAATTTTCAGGAAAGAGCTTTATGGAGGTTGAATACTGAATGATTAAGTGTTCGCCTAAAGCATGCGTGAACTTTGTCCACTGCTGACAAATCAGCCTTTGGTTCATCAAGTTTCCACCCCCCACACCACTACTATATAAATGTCACACTGGCCAAACGTTCTCAGAAAATATAATGTCCCGGAGTGTTGGATGAAGAGGGCAGTGGCTGTGGACATAATGTACTGCCTTGCCATGTTCTTGGCTTAACTACTGAAATCAAAAATGGACCTGAATTCAAAGAGAAACCATGTGATCAACCACCTGACTTTCCCTCTTAGACATTTTTTTTCTTTTACTGAAGATATTTTGACACATCAAAGCAGGAGTGATGGCTGAATTCTCTTCACTGCATCACTTTCAGCTTCCTGTTATTGGGCATGCTGGTTCAATGTCACGGCTTACTGGAATACTTGAATAAAACAGCATTTCGTGTTATTATTGTTTGCAACACAGCTTTTCCAGCTGGTCAAATCAAAATGATTGTTGAGGGAAAAGGTTTGTTATTAATAACTCTTTGACAAAAAACAAAAAAAAAAATGCCACTGAACCATGAAAGCAACCCAAGAAATTGAACACACTTCAAATTCTCAAATGTGGTCAGACCACATGGTGGTGAGAATCTGGCCACTTGTTTTCACTCTCACAGTTGAAGCCCCAGTCACACAGGCCTGCAGACTAGGTGACAACAGTCTAGCAACTTCCAGCTGCTGGGGAAAAATAAACGTCATCCGTTCGCGCTGTTTGCATCTTCCATGCAAGCTATGGGTGCGGCAATCTGGTAGAGACCAACGCAATCACAAGGAGGCTTTTGGTCCAGCACCTTCCCTTGCAAGTGATTTCACCAAGCAACAGCCAGAAATCTCTGGCGACCACTAGCCAACCAGGTGGGCAGTGTGTAGGGGTCACCCACCAGTCTCTAGGCCTGTGTGACTAACCTAGTTTAGTTCCCAAGGAGCCACACTGATCTGGGATTGACTGGACACGTACCATTCTTGATAGGGAGAAGTCCCGATCAGAGGATCAGACCTGAGGGGCCTAAAAGGCATCATTTAACTTAAGATACGGGAGTTATACCACCCCTAACTCCTCTGGTACGTACCCTCGCTTTGCCTCTAAATCAAACACCAAGGCCTTTTATTAATAGCCCGTCAGACAAGTTAACATTTATTTCATGTGTATTCATCTGAGCAGGTTTTACAAATGGCCCTGTGCTTGTGAACATGCTTGTGAAAAATTAGGCTTGTTTCTTTTTACCCCTCTACTCATGAATTTCAATGACTAACTGAATGTACAGCTATGCATCCACCTAGATGCAGTTTTCTGTCTTCGGGTAAAAATGAAAAACTGCTTTATTTAGAAAAGCTCTGAAATATCACAGCATGTGGTAGTTTGTTAAAATTTGACAAACTATCATGGGACGTTGTGATGACAGTTCATAGCTTAGAAGGAAATGCTTACTGAACCCCAGGTAAAAATTGCAGATTATTACAAAAAAAAACAAAAAAAAAACCCTCAACTAATAATTGCGCAATATATATAAATTAAAAAAAAGATGCTTCAAGCAGCGATTGCGATTGAAAGCGGTTGTTTACTCTTGACAACCAAGGCGCTTGAAAACTGAGATGTAAGAGAAGGGAAGTCCCACAGGGGCACTGGTACCGGTACAGAAGATGTTATCAAGCTTTATCTGGTGGTGATCTCCCTAAACATAAGTGAAACAGACAGCGCCTTTCCGCAGAATTTATGGTGGCCTGTTATTTCTTTTTGTGAATACCAAGTGTTCTCCCAGCACTGGCACTTTCAGAGAGAAACCTGGTATGCTGACACAAATTGATTATGGGAGCGAGTATGGGAGCGAGTAGACAATCTGTTTCTTCCTCTGAACTGATAGCAAAGAAGGACGGGATGAAAAACACAGGCATGGATATAGACGAAGAGAGAGAGAGAGCGAGAAAGAGACTGAGAGAAAGAAATAATGGGATGGGAAATTAGAAGTGAGAGAAAGGATGCCACGGAAAGTTTTGCAACAAATTCCCATTTTCAAAGACAAACACGCCAATGAAAGTGTTTTGCATTGCAGATCCATCCTGGTGATAGTGCTGTACACGACAGAATTTCAATGATAAACACATTTCCACACTTTGTTGTTTATAAAACTGATAGTGCCAAAACACAAAGTGAATGCACCAAGTTTATTAACTCTGAGGGGAAAGGCAAGCCTTTTATGCTTTCTTATTCTTACTGCTGATGTCAATTTCCATTGGTTTAAAATATGAATCAATATTCACTACCAAATGAATGACATAATGTTTTGAAAGTTTTTATTATTGTATCATGCATAACCTACAAATAGACCTCATGTTTGCTCACCAATCACTAGCATTCTAGTTGTATCAGAGAGCTATATCAGCGGGGTCTTGAGCCTGTGGGAGGTCTAACTAAGCCAGGCATGGGGCAGAGGCCAGATGAAAATCTTCACCTCGTCCTCCAGGATTTTTTTTTTTTTTGATAGGGAACGGGGAATGTCTGCATTGTGTCCAAAACATCAAAAACATTGCAGGACATTAGTGAGATGTATAGGCCGGACATTCTGGGGATTAGTGAATGCCACTGGCTCAGGAGGCTGAGTGATTAGTGATGGATCAGTCATCCTGTCCTCTGGACATGAGAACCAGTCATCCACGGTGTGACTCTTAGACTCTTAAAAGAGAGGGTTAACAGCTTGCTTCAATGGGGACCATTAACCTCCTGAGACCCTACATCCTCATATGGGAACATTACATTTTGTTGTTCCTGCACCTTATACTTCATTCTGCTGAACAGTGTTTTATACTTTGTTAAACGATGGTGGTTTTAGTGTGTTATGCTGTAAAATAAACTACATTTCCCCGTATGGGGTCAGTTTTTGCAGGCCTGCGGCATTTGTTCACTTCAATCATATATTAAAACACACAGACATGTTCATTTATCATGTTCTTCTTTTTATCCCTATTATATCACTGAACTGACTCTTATGAAAATAATTCCCAAAAGCTATATAGATGTTAATAATCCTGGTACCCTAGGCAGTTTATATATTAATTTTCATCCAGATTGATTAACGCATCTAGCAGGAGTTAGGGAACAGACATGCATACATGCTAGGATCAATATAGTAAGAATTCTGTTCAAAGACGATGCTCAGTTTTTATACTTATTAGGTGCAACTAATGCATCCCAAACAAGAGCTCAGGTCTCAGGAGGTTAAGTGGAAGGCTTATCAGAGCACACTTCAACTTTAAACACTGCAAGTTAACATCCTTCAGTGTCATGCACCAACTAGTAACAAATTTAAGGATGACTGGTATGAAGTATTACAGTGGGGACTGTCTAAAGTCCCTCAACACAAATTGCTGCTGATCATGGTGACATGAATGCTGAGGTCAGAGCTGATAATAACAGCTATGACAGCTTTAGGAAAGAACGGATGTGGAGTTACAAATAACAATGGACACCTTCTTGCTTCCTTCTGCCTACAGTAGACTGCGTTATTGTTAGTACCATTTTCTCAAACAGGAACATCTACAAGCTCACATGGAAGTCTCCTGATTGTTCCACTGTCAGCCAGATGAACCACATCTTTTACATGGAAACTGGTGTGCCTACCTGCAACCCAGATCTACCATCACAGTTAAAAATGATCTACTTGACTGTGTAAAGGACTTTGGCAGCATTTGGCAGCATTGTCAGCATGGACAATGCAGCATAAACTGACATCAGTGCAAGGTATGCAGTGCATTTGAAAGACCTTAGCCCATCTGGAAGTCAGTGCAATACAACCTGAGAACAAAGATCAGACTCTACAACAATACAGAAAACCTGTTGTCCTTTATGGTTTGGAATGCTGGCCTGCAGTAAAAGGCGGCATGAACACAATCAACGCCTTTTGAAAAAAATACGCCACATCTTCTGCCCAAAAAAGATCTCAAATGAAGAACTCTACAAGAAGACAAAAAGTGAGAGCGTACAAATAGCTTGGGCAGGACCACATACCAAAGCTCACTAAGACGGACACCACCTGGAAAAAGCAAACAAGGTCAGCTCAAAACAACATGGTAGCAAACTGCGATGGCTGAGCTCAAAGAGATGGACCTGACATGAGGAGAGACTCAAGTCGAAGCCCCAGAAAGGCCCAGTTGGAGTTTGATCAGCAGTGCCTCGTGTGCCTTGAGGAAAAAAGAGGAATAACTATATGCTGACCCCCCTACACATTTTATCCCCCCTGTCCTCCCTTCTTCTTCTGTGCTGGACCATCAGACATAATGCAACTTCACTCATCTTGCTACTCATGAGTGATGTTGGGCAGAGAGTCTATCCCGACTGATAAGGGGTGAAAAGATTGTTGAATTGGTTGATTGGTGAAATGTTTCCCATAGTGTAATTTGAAATAAGGCAGAGGATGTGCATCATAAGGTTAGTATATGGTAAATAACCCAGATTAGAGCATGTGCTTCATACATGCATTTGTACTGTATGTGCCTGAAGTTTCAAAGCTGCAAAAGCTTTGAGTGGGGATGAACATTAGATGTTTAGTCTGGGATCAAAGCGCTGCAAGTGCATAACGGCATCCAGCAAGAAGCATGTGACATCACTGTCAAATGCAATTATTAAATTAATGTGAAAAGAGAATTAAAATCTCAGTGCATCACTTCAAGGTTTCAGAGCCAACTTGATTTTAGAAGCTGCACAGACAGCACTAATCTCCACTTCTTCCTTAACGTATATGACAGCGCAGGTAAAGCTGCAGAGCTAATACATTTGTCCTTCAGTACATGACACCTTAGCCTTACTAATGAGCCATTTAACATCACAGTGAAGGGAACAGCGGTTTAACGAAAGGCCCCTTGTGGATTTGGTAAGAGCATGTCAAGACTGGAAGAGACAGTAATACTTCACTTTGACAGGTGGAAGAATGAATAATGAGAGGTTTTGCAGGTCTTTCAGTATGAGGCTAATCACTCTGCATTTTCCATTCACTATCTATCCGTAGAGGAGTAACAGTACCCGCACAGCATGCCACAAACCCAATTCAGTACTCATAATATGCTTCACATTGTCTTAACTTACATTATATGGCTCCAAATTCATTTATCATCTGATCTTCTATGAAGCCAACAGACTATACAGTCTCTGGAAAATGTTTTTTGCAGTGTAGACACGGATTGACACTGAATATTTAAATACCCTCTAAAGCATATTTCCTCTTCCTGTCTGAGCTATTTTAAAATATTCCTCCAAGATGCACTTGAGGGTCTAAGAGAACCAGAGAACTAGCTCTTGTGGGTTTTTGCATTGAGGCTTCTTGTATTCATGAGCTAGAATAGGTAGCACTCTCCAATGGGACTGAAGTGTGTGATCAACAGAAACTGTCAGTCATTGTCAGTGCGAGTTGAGAACTCATGGGACGTTGTTAACTTTCCATTACAACACAATACTCGCGGTTAGACTCCAACGGCTCACCTCCGAAGAGCCAAATCATGTGGAGAGCAAACAGAAAAGGCTGGAAAAACATAGCTGTTCATGCACATTGAAAGTTAGAGACCATTTTATCTCTAACAAATTCATGCAACTCCAGGCTTGTGTGTGTGTGTGTGTGTTTGTGTGTGTGTGCATGCGTTCATGCGTGCATGTGCGTGTGCTTAAGAGGGCAAAAGCCAATACTCCAATTCCATCACCAATTTTCCCCTCAGGCTTAAAAAAATGCAGTAACACTGAGTGACTCCATTTACTGTTGAATCCAAATAAGTTAGAGAACAAATTTTAAAGATTTAGAAATATAATTTTAATTTCAATTTGTTCACATGGGCACTGACAATTACAAGTGAAAATTAAATTGAACAGCAATTACATCATGACATTTTCTCCTGCCTTGATAATTACTACTCAGTTAAAGCAGAGCTAAATCAGACTAAAGGCAACAGAATTAGTCGTCATAAAGGTTAGTGAGTTCCAATTTGCATAAGTACAGATTAAAACTGGAGCGACAGTGTTGCTATCACCCATTTTCTCATAATTGTTCCCAACCTGACCCAACACTCAGTTATCCTTTATGCTGTAGGGAATCTAAACCTCTTTTCTTTGTATGTTAGTCTGCAGACAACTACGGTGGTAAAATGGCAAAAAAATAAAAAGTTTGTCATTCTCAAAATTTTGTGATTTTTTTTTTTTTTTTTTTTTTTGGGAAAATAAACATAAACCATGACTCAAAAGTAGTTTTCTTCTTTAAGATTTCCTGATCTTTCCCAGTAAGGAGGTCTACAAGCAAAACCAATAGAAAGGCTATTATCCTTTTCAATACTAGAAGCAACTAACAAGCCTTTTTAACATGCAAGTTTTCCCTTATATAAAATGATTATGACGTGAATGTACTGTTTCAAAGGGATGCTGAAATCTAATTCATGCATTCATTACTTCTAGGCTGGACTATTGTAATTCATTACTGTCAGGCTGTCCTACAAGCTCCCTGAAAAGCCTTCAGCTGATCCAAAATTCTTCTCACATTCAAGACCTTGAATAATCAGGTCCCATCTTATCTTAAAGACTTCATAGTGCTGTATCACCCCAACAGAGCACTCAGACTGCTGGCTTACATGTGTTTCCTAGGATACTTAAGAGTAGAACTTTTCATTAACCTCTTTTTACTCTGTTTATACCCCACTCTGTACTTAATCACTAGTTAGTATTAATCTCTGGCTCTCTTCCACAGCATGTCTTTTGTCCTGTCTCTCTCACCTCAGCCCCAACCGGTCGCAGCAGATGGATGCTGTACCCTGAGCCTGGATCTGCTGGATGTTTCTTCCTGTTAAAAGAGAGTTTTTCCTTCCCACTGTTGCCAAGTGTTTGCTCACAGGGGGGTCGTTTTGACTGTTGGGTTTTCTCTCTAATTATTGTAGGGTCTTTACCTTACAATATGAAGCGCCTTGAGGTGAGGGCGTACATGTAGACCATAAATGAGAAAATCCACCCCATCCCCCCGGCAAATCACACACCGGCCATAATTGTATTCGTCCACCAAAATCCTCTAAATTCCATGTGTCACTACTAATCTTGGTCATCAATATTAGTTCTGTTTGTATGCTGATAATCTCAAATCTCATTTCTAGTAATTACTGTAGACCCTGAACTTGATCCAGCATATTTAATTTCCATCAGAACAAACCTCTGGCTTAACTGCCTGGAAAACCTATCACTGTGACCTGCTCAATACCACAATCCATTGTTTTATTTAAATCGGCTACTTATCCTCTTACCACTCCAGCTGCCGTTTAGTGGAAAGTGGGGAAAATTTTAAAGGACCACTGTCAATAAACTGTGAATAATACATTAGACATCATGGTACCACTCTAACTACTAGTAATTTATGTATAACTTCCTTTTGAAAAAAGGCAAAAAAAAAAAAAAGAGCGGCAGACTAAAAAGAAATTAGGGAAATACGAAGTCTTGCAGTGGTGGAACTGACAGCCCAGAATGCAAATGTGCCTATCCATCTTACTGGGGAACACTGAGTGTACTTTATCTCATCTAGAAGGAGCAGTTCATCTCAGTTGGACAGCCGTTTGGAAGCATTAGACTTAAAAAGCAGGTTTCTGTATCGGTTAGCATTTGTAAAACTGTACATATACCCCCCCCCATACCCCAGAAAGCCTCCTCTGCACAGAGCATGTCAGTAGTGACTTAGCCCTGAGTTGCATGCCATGCGAGTTTCAGTTAAAGCCACCTGACCTTATTTATGTCGACGGACTAAAGAAAATGTAACTGTATATGTACTGTATGAGTAGATGGAGTTTTTGTGCATTTAACAGTATTTTTGGTGCAACTATGAAAAAAAAAAAGTTTATTCTTGAACATTTGAAAAAATATGAAACACTGTGTTTCCTTATTGTTTTTATGCTAAGTATCGATGCACAACTGGATACATTTCCATGCATCTTCTGAAATACTCTGATAGTAACCACAGATTATAGAGTCTATAATACTGGCAGACAAAAGCTGCAACAACACTCAGCTAATTTGCTAATAATTGACAGTAGAAAGGTGTCATGACAAAACCTTGGTCACTTCTGACAGCATCCAAGTCCATCTTCATTCATCTGGACACTTAAGGAAGAAAAAAAAGACACCAGCAGCACAGCACGTCCAGGAACAGCTAGAAAAATCTTCAGTGCAGCCTCTCTGTTGTGTTTCCTGGAGCTTTAGAAAGCAATTCTGTAAACAGCTGCAGTCATTGCAACATGGCAGCCTGAAGGAGCCTCACTGCTTGACATGTTAGGAAAAAAAAAACCTTTAGAAAAGGCCAGTGCGGAGAAGGTGAAGACAGGGAGACATCACTGGACAGCAAGAGGAAGCCAAGGAGAGAGTTTTAAATTATCTGAGCTGTGCGAAGCAGTCCTGGGTGTAAAATTCCTGAGAATACACTATACTATACAAGGTAGTAATACTGCAATATATATTTTTTTAAATGTGGGATTTATTTGAGCTTACCTACAAATCAAACTGATTAAAGGATTAAAAGCTAAAAATCAGGTTTGATTACTGCCTGTGTGTGTTATAAGTGTAAAAGCACTGTAGGAGACGTAAAATTAAAAAATGCTATACTGACATCGAAATGAGCCTAGATTAAAATGCATACAGTAATCACCACATTGTGCCAAGAAGAGCAAACAAAACGCATAATATTGCTATTCAAAAAGCAGTTTGCAACCATCTGCATGCGTATCAAATGCAGCTCTGGGGATAAATACAGTTTAATTTTTGCATGCTTTATTTCATCCATGTTTTAGATGTAATAAAATTATAGACTCAAACACAGAACCCTACTGTAGGCTTAACACTGATATTTTCCAGTGCTGCCACAGTATTAAAACAAGTGTGGAGGCAGGTTGCTCTCTGCGAGACTACATAAATGTTAGTTACTTAACATTTATTGCCCTTAATACACTTTTAGCTAAAGATGCCAGAGACCTGCAAAGACTATAGATTTAACATTATTGCCAAAAGCGTATTTATGATGCTTGTTTGTTGGCATTTAACTGCATACTTTTCACTGGCTCACTTGCTTCTAGCTGTCCAAGGCTAGCCATAGGTGGGTGACCCTTGTGTCCTTCACATAAGAGCAGAGTCATCTTCCTCACACCTTCAACACCAAGCCAGTCAATTTTCCATTTTTCAGCTGTGGAAGCTGCAGCCACCTTTGCTGTCTTTTTTTGCTGGGTTAACATACTGCGGGTTAGTTGTATTTCTTTATAAATGTAGTGGTGCGGCCCTCCAACAACAGTCCCAGTTTCTCATGTGCCCCCTTGGGAAAATTAAACTGCCCACCTCCACCCTGGGAGGAGGAGCAACTGTTGGGAACTGGGAATGACTTGCCATGGCTTGAACTTCAGTTGGATGAATTAAAAAAATAACAAATAAATAAGTTAGCTGATAAAAACTGCATACAGTATATGGGAAAAAACACAAATGAAATATTGAATTTGCTCTAAGCGAGTGTTAAGAATTTATGGTCAGTCTTTTTATTTCCCCGTTTGCCCCTGATAGAAACAATAACAGCATACACCGAGTGCTTAGATCAGGCTCTGGTGTTTCTCATGGTTTAAATGCAGAAACGCAATTAGACTTTGTAAAGTTTGCCTTTGTGCTTTGGTAACAAAGGTCCATTAAAAAGATTTTGTTTGAAACACACAACAGTGAAGGCTGACTTCTTCAGACAGCCATTCACACCTACAGGCAAGTTAGACTCACCAGTTAACCTAACTCTGCTAAATGCACGTCTCTGGATTGTGGGAGGAAACCGGAGGAAACAGAGAGAACATGCAAACTCCACACAGAAAGGCCCCAGCCAGATGGTGGATTCAAACCCAGGACCTGCTTGCTGTGAGGCAACAATGCTATCCAGCGCACCACCTGCTACTGTGTGACAGCACATCATAACAGCAAATTAATTAATAAAACACAATATTAATAAAATGAATGTTATTAAAACACATATTTGAATAAGGAGTTAACAGCATTTAAATGCTAATGCAAGCTTATTATTCTCAAACTGAAGTCCTGCAAAACTCAGTGTGACCATCGTGAATACAGCAACAACCACAGGACCAGGAAACAGAATAGAAAAGAATCACATAATTATATGTTGAAGCCACAGAATTTGTTAAATTATTTGTTATGCAGGCAAAAATGTCGTGTTATTCCCCCCCCGCATTACTGCGAATGCCACTGTCAACAGAGAAAAGTGAACCTTTAAGCATCATTTACCAAATGGAAAGCTTTCGAGAGAAACGTGTCCTGTGTCCTGCTTCTCTCCCCTCTGCTCAAATAAATCAGTGTCACTGTCACCGACAACTGGACAGAATCCAGTTTTAAAAAGGCTTTTCAGCACGCCAATACAGGGACACATAAAATGTATCCCTAAACATATTCCTGTCTTCGTGCCTCACCGCTATTCATAACGGCCAAGTGTTAAACTGCTTTTGTTGTGAGAGCCTATAACTTCAGAGTGCAGCCAGTATTGTGTGATGTAATTTATTTGCACGCTATAAACGTATAATGTAGCCCCTTTCAGCTACGCCTTCTTACTCTGAACTTCAAATGGCTGGATGGAAGCCTGGACGAGACGCTCATGCAAATTGGCCTGCACATGCACAAATAAACTCATTTACAACCAAGCACAATAACATCTTTTGACCTTGATTGCCTTCGATGAAGGTTTCCATAGTTTCTCACAAGCTTCTGATGCCTCTCTTTGTGCAAAAGTTTCTAACTAAATGATAATTGGCTCCTGTGTTGTTGCTGCTTTCTTTTAAATCCCGCCAAATATTTTTAGTCTGTCAAATCTGGTGATGCTAAGGCAGATGTCACCGATTCCAACCATAAACTGTACAAAAAAGACTGCAGGCTCATTGGCTGCTGGAACTTGTCAATCACAGATCATTAGCTAATGAGCATACCCTGATTTCTGTCCTTTTTGGCTATAATGGGGAGCATGTTTACAAAATGAACTTCATGTTCCATTAAATAAAACTAATCACACCCAGAAAGGTGTTGCGTGAACCTCTTGGTGGGTCTTAAACAGAATGTGGGTATAAGTCACTTCCACAATGGCTGCACTGTTTAGCCAGGATCTCTTATGCGAAATTTGTGGTTCCATCACAACATTCACACAACAGGACAGACCAAACTCCATACTTGATTGGTGGGAAATGGTAATTTAGAACTAAAACTACCATCTTTAGTGTAACTGTTGTGCAAAATTTCCCACACTGATGTAGTTCTGTTGTTGTGACACAGGTGCAAATGTGAATCTGTTATGTGAAACTAATTATTGTAACTTTTGTGCACATTTTTTAAATTCCAAGGCCACTTGTTCCTTCTGTCAGCCTTGAATGAAAGCCTGTGGTGTGTGTTTACTGTGTGTGTTTTTACTGTATTGCATGATGAATTCTTTGGGAGTTTTTCTTTTTTTTTTTTATGTTGACCATGAAAGACCTGTTAATATTGATGCTTTCACTGTCTTTAATATGTTCACAAAGTGTTTGTGAACATATCAGGTGGTTCAAGTGGTTGTGAAACTCTTAACTTTTTCAGCTAATTATAACCTTATAATAATATTCAAGAATTCAATTCCGTTTTATTTACATAGCACCAAATCACAACAGCAGTCGCCTCAAGGCACTTAGAAGAACAAGAGAAATGTAGGAACTAAAGGATTGTAGGCTCATTTAAGTTGAATGTATGCACCTGACCTGAACTGATTTGGTCTGAATTTTTTTCGTGTCCTGTGAAATGTTCTTTATTTCAATTCTGTCATGGAACACAAATACCACTGGGAGCTCTTGTAGCAATCACTTGGACACAGAGCAGGAGATTGTTCGAATTTTAGAGCCTAACTAGAATTACTGGGTCGGACCCTCTTTTGCTTTCAGAACTGCTTTTATTCTTCAGTTTGTTTTTGTTTAACTGTAAAATCCCCTCCTCATCCCTTTCCAGTCCTTTCCCTTTGTCTTCTGTATTTGCACGCCTGCCTCCCTCTTTGGCTGTGGACTACTCTGGTTTCGCTTCTAGTCTTTGTTTCTTTTCCAGCCCCAATTACCTGTGCTTGTGCTCTATTAGTCAATCAGTTCCCTGTGTATTTATAGTCCTGTCTCACCCTCAGACTTCAGCCCTTCAGTTCTCCCTGTTTGCTTCCACTGTTCCTTGTTTCTTGTGGACTCTTTGTTTTATTCTGGATCCACAGAATGAGAAGAAATATCTTCTAGTTTTAAAGCTCTTTTCAAAGAAAAACTATTGAATCTGTTCATGTATTGTAATTTATTATGTCAAAGTGTGGCATATCCAATCAGCATCGAGACTTTGCAGAGGGTTTAAGGTCAAACTCCTTTATTATCTGTAAAATATGCCAACGGGATCTGTACTGCAGCTCAAGGACCATTTATCATCAAACCACTGAGCCCCTACCACAAATGTAGTGTCTTAATTTCAACTGTGCTCTGTCCCGCACTCTCTGGTTGACAGTTCAAAGTGCACAGCAGGAGATCCAAAGCATCTATTAACACAGGCCTGTATTCCTCAACAATAGATCCTGAAAGCCACAGTGCATTAGCTCTCCTTGCTTATCTGTGCTGAAAAGCTGGGAAGCGTAATACAACATGCACACAATAGTTTTTTCTTACTTCTTCAAGGTTAGAACAATCAGTAGCCTTCAATAGCTTATTTTTGTAAATGCATTGTTATGACTTTAATTAACCTTTGAATGCTGCACTATATATATATATATATATATATATATATATATATATATATATATATATATATATATATATATATATCAATTCCCAAACAATAATGACAACGTTTCATGTTCACATGTGCATTTTGATATGTTAATATAAAGTAACTAGCAAAAACTAGCTCACCCTGAGTTCTGTGTACACATATAAAAGACCCTTTATTTAAAAAAACAGCGTGAAACAGTCCAACACCACTTAGGTCTTTATAAACAAACTTGATGTGAAATTGTGCACACCTGTATAGCAATTCTGGCCCATGTGTACAAAAAATTTTAACACAATAAACTAGTGACAGAAATGGTGAGTTGAAGCCAGATTGTAGAATTTACCTGTGAAAATTCATGTGTGTCTGCATGCAGTCATGGTAAAAAGAAAGTACACAGTTCTATGGCTTTACAATTTAGGACATAATAAAAGAATTGTCTGGTCCTTGGCAGGTTATAAAATTAGGTAAATACAACCTGAGTTGAACAGCAATGCATGACATATTACACTGTGTCATTATTTCACAAAAACTAAGCCCAAATGCAGAAGCAGTGTGTGAAAAATTAAGTATACCTTATGAGTCAACAGCTTGTAGAGCCACCTTTAGCAGTAATAACCTGAAGGAATCATTTTCTGTGAGAAAGTCTCATGTGGCTGTGGTCCACTCCACTTTACACCATTGCTTCAGTTCATTAAGGTTTGTGGGCATTTGTTTATGCACAGCTCTCTTATGGTCCCACCACATCATTTCAGTCGCATTGAAGTCTGGACTTTGACTGGACCACTGCAGCACTTTGATTCTTTTCCTTTTCAGCCATTCTGTTGCAGATTTGCTGCTGTGTTTGGGATCACTGTAGCTTGACCCAATTTGGGCAAAGTGTAACTGTCAGACAGATGGCCTCACATTTGACTCAAGAATACTGTGGCATACAGAGGAGTTCATGGTAGACTCAATGACTGCAAGGTGTCCAGATCCTGTGCCTGCAAAACAAGCCCAAATCATGACAACTTTCCAAACAAGCCATGCTTGTTCTAATTGTACTTTAATGGTCTTTAAGATTTAATTTTAACAAAGTAACTGAGGAGAAGAACATGTAGCTAGCTCATGTCACACTAGGCTAATGGACTTGTTGCTAGTGGGAAAAGTGAAATGAAGTTTATGCATAAGTTCAATAAGGAAGATCTGTGATCACTCATCTGGTTTCCTGGGTGTTCAGCTGCAAGTTTATTTTTCACGTCACTTCCATTTTCACACACTGTCAAACTCAAAGCTGTCATCATTGCTCTGGTCCACTCATCTTTCTGCCCACCTTTTTCAAAGCCAATCAGCCTCCACTCTGCATACTTTAAATCTCACCGCTTACCTGTCATTCTCCTTTGCAGACTCGTTCATGAAAACCCACCTCCTCCCCAGCTCCACCTTACCCGAGTCATTCAGTGTTCCAGCCAAGCCTCCAACTTTATCTTCACCACCGCCAGCATCTAGACTCCGGGTGGTCCAGCCCTAAATCCATTCTGCCAAGATGGGCCATCGGAGTCTAATCGCCACATAGCTTAATTGAATTCTGTATATCAATAAATCATGTTCCTCCCAGTGAGCTCTTCTTATTGAACTTCAAGTACAACAGTCGTGCTAATGAAGTACAAATGGTGTTTGTTTCAGTCAGTTAATTGGCCAGCGAGTACATAATGTGATGCTGTAACGTGTAATTCAGGTACGACTGAAGAACAAGAACACTCGTGGATATTAAGGTTGTGCTTCAGTTTCCATACAGTTATATTTACTAAGGTTACTCAGACATTTCCTGTAACTGTGTTAAAATCTGTCACACTATATTTTACAAGTTTCTAGTTACCATAGGAAATAGTTGATGAGGTTGTGTTTGCTTGTTTAAGGAAGCAGAATAAATCCTGCAGTCGAGCTGTAAACAAGTTTATGTTTTCTGCCTCTTTGTTTTAACACACACACTTGCAGCATTTATGACCACACCCCTCCCTGACACCCACCAGGCCAGGAGGCAATACTCCAGACAAGCAAACTGCCAAAACCTCAGCTTTTATAGAGGTGGTCACACTTGCTGATGATCACTTAATCAGGTGCATTTGAGTTACCTAATTTTAAGATGGTTTTTATCCTGTCATGATATGCAAAACCTTAGAATTTAAAGAGGGTGTATTCTCTTTGTACCATGACTGCATGTGTGAGCTTCAACTTGCACATTTAATTTTACAAAGTGCACATTATTAATAGATCATGTTAATCATAAACATTACAGTGTTATTTATGCTAGTTAGGTGTATCTATTCCATATGCATCAAAGAATTACAAAACAAAATATCAAAAGTTTTCAATAATTTTATCTACTGCGGTTTTAGTTTTCATTTAGCATTCATGTCTTAAATTCCAGCAGTGAGCACGACCGGGCTGTCAGGCGCACACTGCACCCTGGAGACACCAGGGTGGCTGCCACTCACACTCTCCCCTCACCTCACCTGCACATCTTCATTACCTGCACATGGCTTGCTTAGCAAACTCTGGAAATAAACCCAGTGCCAGCTCTAGCAGTACGCTCACCACATGTTAGGAATTTTAATCAAAATGCAGGCAACCTTTATCATACCAAGAAATATCGCAAGAAATTTGCCGTCGCTTTGATAAGACAAGAGTACAAGCTGTAAACGTGAAAGGGTTCTTGGTGACGAGTTGAGCCTGTCGGAATGGGTGCCAGTTTTCAAAAGGCACCCATTCTGGATTCAACTGCGTGTGAAATTTACAAGCAAATTTGTGATTGAAGTGCACATCAAAAGTGAAAACCCACTCTGTCCAAATCAACAAACTGATGTCAGGTCAAAAGGATCAGTGAGATAAAATTAAAGCATTTGGTTGAGTTTGAGAACATTTTCCAGACGTGTTTCTTAATGGGGAAAAAACATAAATATCACTGTTGTCTTAAAAGAAATCACAAACTCTTGTCTTTTGCCCTTTAAGCATTTCCAGGCACATATTTTAACTATTAAGCATAATCATTACTGTAAATTTGCATCTTCCAGTTTCCCTGGACTTACAAGCTGACTCTGTAGACCAAGATTAGCCTTTTCTCTGTTTCTCTGCTGAGAAACAGAGAAAAATTAACCATCCTGACACATATAAAAACCACCTGAAAGATTAGTAGAACTATAGCTTTAAGAAAAAAAAAAGACCAGATGACTTATGACTTAATACCATTTCATCTCTACTGTTGTTCAGCTCATTTTAGTCTGCTTATGTTCGTGTTAGTTAAATTATTCATTGCTGCCCATGAACTAACTGTGAACTTGTAAAGATCAGAGTTCAGCCTGCACTAAAAACAACACAGCCTTAAAGATGCATGAAAAACAAATTTAGGACCAAACTCCACTGAAATTATGACACTTTAATACTTTTAAAGGCCTTTTATAAGTAGATATGTGTAAGACGGTTTAAGAACGCAAAGGCACTCGTTGCACCAGCATCATCCTGAAGGAAAAGTTGTGATTTTCAGAAGTTCACCCTAGCAGCCATGCAGGTGCTGCTAATCAAATGCACCTGATTTAGTGATCATCAGTATGTGAGCACCTCTATAAAAGCAGAAGTTTTGGCAGTTTACTGGTCTGGAGCATTCAGGTGTGTGATAAGACAGTCACAATTTGCCAGGAATGGATGTTCAAGAAAATTCACCCCAAGGTCAAAGAAACTGAAAAAACCCAAAAGCTATATCTCAGATTCTACAGCTCTCAGTTGGCATGTTACATGTTCATGTTCATGACAGCACGATTAGAAAAAGACTGAACAAATATGGCTTGTTTAGAAAGGTTGCCATGAGAAAGTCTCTTCTCTCTAAAAAGAACATGGCAGCGCAGCTTAAATTTGCAAAGTTGGATCTGAACAAACAGCAAGACTTCTGGATTTCTGTCCTTTGGTCAAACAAGACCAAACTGGAGATGTTTGGCCATAATGCACAGTGCTGGTTTAAAGAAAACCAAAGACAGCATATCAGCACAAACACCTCATACCAACTGTCAAGCACAGTGGTGGAGGGGTGATGAGTTAGGCTTGTTTTGCAGCCAAAGGACCTGAGCACCTTGCAGTCATTGAGTCGACCATAAACTCCTCTGTACACCAAAGTATTCTAGAGTCAAATGTGAGGCCATGTTTCCAACAGCTAAAGCTTGGCTAAAACTGGGTCATGCAACTAGACAATGATGTGAAGCACACCAGCAAAAAAAAAATCCAAGTCCAGACCTCAGCTTGACTGAAATGCTGTGGTGGAACATTAAGAGAGCTGTGCATAAACCAATGCCCATAAACCTCAATGAACTGAAGCAACACTCTAAAGCAGAGTGGGCCAAAATTCCTCCACAACAATGTGAGAGGCTGATAAAGTCACACAGAAAAGAATTACTGAAAGTGTTTGCAGTTAAAGATGGTTCTACGAGCTATTGAATCATGAGGTGAACTTAATTTCTCACGTGTCACACTGTGCATGACATGGAAAATTCCAGGAGTAACTTCGGGACATTGGACTATTCTCACTTTAGCTAAGGCTATGGTTTGAGTGTCTAAACGAGTGTTTCATTTTAAGCACAAAAGGTTTTGATTTACAGGAGGAAATAAAATCGAATCAAAAACGGATCTCGAGTGTTATTCTCAGCAGTGTTTTGTTGGTGCCGATATAAATGCAACAGAAAGCTGAAATTCTGTGAATATCTTGGCAACTCAGCTGTGAACACAATCAATGTCTGAATTCCAAAAGGTGGATAATAATACTCCTATGGGAGGCAAAATAATGACTGAAACTGAATACACGAGGCTACTCAATGAGGTAGCAAGTTATTTTGACTGTGAGCAGAGAAGAGCTAATAATTAAGCTATTACTGCACCTCTGACTTGTAAATATCAAATAAGATGCTTAGAAGGAAGAATGTGCCACACAAACACCACACAGTGAAGGATTTAAAATCTTGACAATGGAAACTGAATGAGAAGGGGACAGCAACTGCCAAGATATCACACTGCATCAAAGCCTGCTTACTGCTTCAATAGGCTTTTACAGCTTATCAGAGTCGCCTTCCATGGCAAATGCAGGATGGTCTCAAAGTGAATTGCTGATTCTCAGTAAACTTTTGACAAGGCCTATTACACAGATGGATAGCTGTTTTCAGTGGGAAAACAGAGGCCAGCCACACTGAGCTGTGTTTCCTGTCAAGTGTCCCTCACCAGCAAAGCCCTGTTAAAAACACTCCAGGCAGCACATATCTGATAAGGGGCCTGCTTTTTCAACAGGAACTTCTATGCGACAAAGTGCTGTTACCTAATCACAGCACTGATGGTCCAATGTATAAAAAAATAAATGTGTTGTACCATACAATACAGCATCCAAGCCATTACAGATCCCACCTTTCAAAAGGCTCAGCTTCTTACAGCCTTCTCACAATAACTGATATTTTCTGCATAAGTAGGATCAAAAGTATGACACAAAATAACAAACTGCCCCCGAGACGAGGCCCTGGTGATGAATCGCATTATGTTACCAAAAAGCGTTCGGGCACATCAAGGTTGGAGTCATTGTAATTCTAGTTAAAATGGCTTTCAGAAATGGCTTTTCAGTAACTTAATATATATCCCCTGATTTAGATTTCTCTTGACAATTATGGGACACAAACCCCAATGACACCCTGTCAGACTGGCGAGCTCCAAGATGCTGTGTAAGACAAGCACCCTACAGATGAACAGCTGACACGCCACAAAACAAAAAGTGAAGACAGAGGCAGAAACATGAACAGATGTTTCCAAGACCAGACTAAGGGAGCCGATCTGTTTTTGAGTCAGTGCACTCCAACAGTAAGTCCTCTGAAGGCAAAAAAAAAAAAAATCCATTATCAGTCATCTAGGTAATCAAAGATTGATATTTTGGTATGCACATCTAAGTTCCCTTCTACAGGGGTTAGGGAGAAACAAAATCCTTTTCATAAATCACTGAGCTGTTAGGCAGCAATCAGGACAGAGTGTTGTTAGCCTACACACAACAGTACATTATCACAAGGGATAAATTTAGCATCATCTTCAGGCAAACTCCTTAAGCTATTAAAAATTAATAGTACCTCATTATGCAGTACAAAGTTAGTATCTGGAGCGATAGAAATGTGCAGTTATATCCTCGGTAATATAATAATCATCAGCTTAGTTAATGGAGCCATGCCAATGTGCAATAAATGAAGTGAAACGCAAATCACAAGCAAAACTGTGACTCCCCATCGAGTACTGCTTTCTAAATAGAATTATCACTCTTTCCAATACTGTAATAGTCTTACTGCTCCACATCTGTGCTGATGACATTGCAGTCAAACACCAGAACTCCAGTCCTCAAGCCTGTGCTAAATCTGATTAGAGCCAGCTCTGGTGAGAGTGAAAGAGTGAGGAGAAAAAAAAAAAGAAGGAAAATCACTCACCTTTTTTATATATATATATATCTTCTGGCCTCTGGCCAGGAAGTAGGATCCAGAGTATAATGCCAAATACAGGGCACGGGCAGGCCGGTGGGGCCAAGTTGTTGCTGAGTGATTGGAACTCGACGGGGGAGAAGAGGGCTGCTTTGATCTGGAGAAATAAAGAGAACATAAATAGAAAACATGCTTCCTTCTGCGTGTACAGTTGAGTCCTCATACGCATTAACGAGGCTGCAGTGCTGCATACTGAAGGCAGACATACAAAAAAAAATAACCTCTACTAAACTTTTTGGTAGGTTTCACAGCTTCTCTGTCTCACTCTTTGTTTTTTGGGTTTTTTTTTTGAACCACTGGTGTTTTTTTTTATAGCACCTATCCAGCTCTATAAATTCTACAATGGTGCTTTTGGAAAGGAAGTGTCAAGAGGATATTGCTGGATGGCTGACTTAAGCGTTGGACAAGGAGAAGAAATTGATTTTGTCTGGGCATAACACAAAAGAATAGTGTAGCTGGACTCAGTGAGCACTGATGGTATGTTGCGGCTTGTTTTAGATTCACTCCAGCACTGGCTCGACCCATAATGTGATTAGAGGTTTGAATCGGAGACAAAAGAGGAAAAGCCGGGGAGACACTGAGGCAAAGAAAAGTGGACAGATAGATGGCATGTGGACGAGACGAGAGGTGGACTGAGTGGGTTGAGGGTAAGAGGAAAGACAGATCGGCTGCCAGGACTGGAAGATGAGGGAGTATGACACATGTGGTAAGCAGAACTATAGATGGCTAAATACAGGCCTGCCAGGAAGCACTGTAATGAGATGCATTTCATTAAAAGCACGTCCAAGATTCAGGATTTTCATTCTGGGAGACAGGTAAGCTGGAGTGGAGTTCACCCAGCAGGCACTGAGAAATATTGGCAGAGTGAAAACTGAAGTAAACAAACTGCCAACAGTGTAAATTTGCCAAAAGAAATGAAAACCATGTTGAGAACATGCCTACTGTTACTAAGAGGGATACACTCATCCAACTTTTTTTTTTTTTGTTACAATACTCATACAGATACACTGGCTTTGGCTAACAGCCAATACAGCATACCAACCTGATACCAGACACTGAGAATCATTATTTTATTTGCAACATCAGGTTCGACCTCAGCATTAATTTCCTAACATTGTAAAACAAAATCTAACAACATACAAAAAAAAAAAATGCATTTATGCACACAGACTTACTGAATTTGTGTGTACTATTAAAATAATAAATGACAACGACAACAAGAAAAACAGCATTTAGATCAAATAACTGCATCTGTTGAGCCCGGAGTAATGGACACTGGTGGTAAAATCTTCACAGGCACAAGAGGAAAGGCTGCATACGGAGGAAACAACAGGAGAAACGCATCATTTTCTAGAGCTACGCTTATCAACAGAGGAGCTTTAATATCCATCAAGTCTATGAATAATGACTCTTTTGACTGTAATAAAGTGGAAAGTTTTATTTGCAGAACTGTCCTTCAGCGTGTACAGAAGTCATAATCAGGGTGATATTTAGATTTGCTCTCTGCCTCAGCATCATCGATTGACAGATAAAACACACACACACACACACACACACACACACACACACACACACACACACACACACACACACACACACACACACACACACACACACACACCTATTAGATGTTTTAAATTTTTACATGTTCTTCTGAAATGTATCTATGGGGCAAATTTTTAAATGTCCTCATGAAGGTTTCTTTTTTTTTCTATTTAAATGTTGCAGTATGAGATGGAAAATGTTGCTCATTGTTTTCATGCTGCAGCAAATACTGTGAGGCAGTTTTGTTCTGTAAGTGTTTAGTCAGGAGGTCTGTATGACCATCATCCTGTGTCCTTTATTGCTTAACCATGGTAACAGTATTAGGGTGATCAGATCCCAAAAACCTACAGCGCCCTGCATAACGTTTGAAACAAAGACACAGGGTTTGCCTCTGTACACGCCACAGTGGACTGTAAATCAAACTATCAATATCTGATGGAAGTACAGCAAATGTGTTTTCTCTCTTGAGTTGCGCTGTGAGGCCTTTACTGTTTGTGGGTCTTTCTGCATTCAGTTGTATTTAATAACTGAAAAGCATGCTCTGTTGGGGTTGAGCTCAGGTGGCTGACTCGGCCATTGAAGAATATCCCATTTCTTTGCCTTGAGAAGCTCTTGGGTTGCTTATGCAGTATGCTTTGGGTCATTATCTATTTGCACTGTGAAGCGATGCCCAGTGAGTATTTGTCTGAATCTGAGCAGAGAGTATAGCCCTCTACTCTTCACAGTTCATCCTGCCACTTCTATCAGCAGTCACATCAACAATAAACACTAGTGGCCCGCTTCCACTGGCAGCCATCCATACCCATACTGTGCCTCCAACATGTGAGACAGATAATGTGGTAGCTTTGGATCATGAGCTGCTTCTTTCCTTCTCCATACTTTTCTCTTCCCATCATTCTGGTCCAAAGAGTTTTTTTGTTTGTTTTTTTACAGAACCACTTGGCTCTTTTATAAATTTTCTGGCAAAGTCTAATCTGACCCTCCTGGTCTTGACTGTTTCCTCTTGTTGTAAACCCTTTGTATTTCGATGAAGGCTGTCTTCATTGTAGACTTCAGCAATGATTCATTTACCTCCTCAAGAGTGTTCTTGACTTGGTTTGATGTTGTAAAGCTGTCTTTCCTGACCATGGAAATAATTCTGTCATCAAGCACTTCAGTTGTCTTATGTGCTCCTTCAGGCCTTCTGGTGTTGCTGAGCTGGCCGGTGCTTTCACTGCACCAGAATTTTGATTTGGTCACTTTTAAAGTTTTTGGTGTCTCTCTGGTAGGTTTATTTGGGTTTTGCAGCCTAATGATGGCCTCCATTACTTGCACTAACATCTCTTGGGCCCTTAAAATTATTATTAATTAAAATTACAGTGTAAAGCTATAAAATACAAATTCAACACTTTGAATCAACTTCAGATATTATGTCTGCTTCATTTGTCATGAAATAACAAAGGGGGAAGGCTTCACCGTGGCTGGAATTCTTAAACAGTTCAAGTTTTTTTTTTGTAAAACAAATTAAAGCTGAAGGTCTGCAATTCAATCACATATTGATTGTTTGATTTACTTTAATCCTCTGTGGCGGTGTACAGAGGCAAAACTGCAAAAAAAAATGTATCTTTGTCCCAAACATTATGAAGGGCACTGCTAATACAAGGAAGCTGAAGCTAGTCTCTACTCCTGTATTCTCTTTCATTTCACTATTATTTCAGCTGCTCTTTTGTCTGGTTGGATTTCAGCAGGGGTGTATCCATAGATCGCTGTTTTTTGAGCCACATGGGGCAATTTCAGCAATTTTTTAAATTCACGCCATATTTAAATGAATAATTAAATATGTAAAGCCCGTGACTTTCTGGTGACTTCGTTCCCTGATGGGCATGGTATTAGACAGGCTAACCTCCACTTAAACATAATAAAAGCCTTCCCTGCTTTTTTCACATGCATTGCATAAGAAGCCAGACTTTAGAAAAGTGCACATCCTGCAGAGTCAGTCAAAATGTGGGACACTGCTTCAATATGTGGGACAGGAGGACAAGGGATAAAATTGCTGTGCAGTCCCATTTAAAGAGGGACATCTGGTCACCATAGTTAGGCATGGGATCATGCATTTGTCATGCTTCTCAGTGTGACTGGTGGTTGAAGTATGAGTTAAGGGAAGATGTGCAGTTAAGGATGGTACAAGTCCTCAGTTTTGGGAGCTCAGTATGCTTCCTTCAAACGAACGAGGACACCTCAGAGAAATGTACACAAGGATGACGGAAGACTCCACCTGCCTGCAGCAAAGACTTTGTTCCTGTAACTGCAGAGGTGGGCTCGGAGGGGCCACAACCTGTGACAAAAACTTTTTCCACCTCCGCAGGATGGGGTGGGGGTGGGGGGATGGACCAGGTGGAGCTGAGGACAACTGCCTTTGAGCTCATCTTTTATTCAGCCATGCTTCACAAAACCCCACAGTGACATGAGTTAGGTTGAGATAAAATTAATGGTTGGTTCTTTTTTTTTTTTTTTCAGATTGCATTTATAATTGCTGTTTTGATTGAGTTTTCACTGGTTATTGCTGTTAGCTTCTGCAAGCATTTAATAAAGCATATAACCTGTAAAGTGTGTGTTTATAGTATTGCCAGTAGCTTCTCCTCAGTGATGTAGACTGGAGCTTTATTATATAGACCTGATCCAGCTGTCGGAACCAGTACTGGGTCAATAGAAACACTGGTCTGGTGCGTCCACCATGCAGCACAGATTAGCAAATTACACACTGCTTGAAACTAATGCAGTCTAATGGTTTATGGCATGTGTGTAATTGTTAGTTGCAGGCAGGGGATCTACCAGCTTGTGGACACGGACAGCTGTGGATGCCATGTGCAAGTATTCATTCTAACTATTATATTTTTTAGGTCCATTCGGGGTCTGCCAGGAGGGTGCATGCTGAGTTCACAGCTTCATGTGGTCACAAAAAAATAAAATAAAATAAAAATTAACAGACACATGGACATCAACATAGAGCTTCATGTTCACCTAATCCTTTACTGAGTAATAAGAGATTGCTGAACAGAAATCCCAAAATCAAGCAATCCAGAAACTGTAACATTGCATTACATAGTTTGACTAGCTGTCAATTATTTGCATTAACCAACAAGTAGCATTTTTTAAAATATGTTTTGTCACCCCCTCATTTCTTTATATTCCACGCAGCCAGACTTTCTTGTATTTTTTACAGGGGTCTTGTTCTCCAGGCTTTCTGAAGGTCTTCCAAAGTTTTTCTGTGTCGATTGGCTGCTTTTTTATTCATTTTCAGTCCAGTCTTTGTACTTGACCATTTTCAGAGGAATGACCAATGACTCATTCAAGTGAAATAGGCACCAAACCTAAGGGATGAAGCAGTGTTACATACAACTTAGCAAAGAATCAGTTTTAAATTGTATCTTTGGGAACTTTGTTACAAAAACACATCATTTGTTCCCATTTCTTTGTTGAATCTATGAAAAATGCCAATGATAACACAGTTTGACAGAAATAAAATAGCATTTTTGTACCAACAACGTGATTCCCAAAAAGCTATTAGCTGAAAACTTGAGATATCTCAACATGGTGTGCTGTGTGAAACTGGTTGAGTGGAGGTGAAAAGAAGTAGCAGACCTTAAAAAAAAAAAAAAAAAAAAAAAACTATCTACAGCAGATCAACAGTACCTGAAGGTCAAGAACTTAAGAAACAGGAAAAAAAAAATCCAGCTAAGACTTGATACAAGAGAGAGGCATCTGACCCTTCAGCTGATCCATCTACTGTTCACTGAAGCCTCATCAGAAACGGTCTCAGTGGAAGGGTGGCTGTCAAGAAGCCATTCTTAAGTCAGTCAGGTCTGATGGTGGGATGAAGCCAAATTTGAAATTATTGCTTCAAATTGATGTCAGTATGTACAGAGGAGGTCAGGAGAGAGGTACAACAGTGAGTGTCCCAAACACACTGCCAGTGCAGTAAAAGCATACCTGGATACAAAAACACGCAGCAGTTCAGTCATGGATCCAGAGCCCGGACCTCAACATTACTGAAGCAGTGAAGCAGAGAACAGAACAAAAGGCAGCCAAAGAAGAGCTCAAGAAGCCTGGAGAACTATTCCTGAAGACTGCTTAAAGAAATGACAAGAAAGCTGCCTCAGAGAGTTCAGACTGTGATGAAGAATAAAGGCGATCACACCAAATATTGACTTTCAAGCTTGTTAGAATTGTACAGACTCTGTTTTTGCCTTACAGTATATGCTGTATTTCCATGTATGTTTGCACATGTTTCAATAAATTGTTGCACCTTTATCTGATTTTCAAAGCAAAATATAAAGAAATGAGGGGCGACTCAAGACTTTTGCACAGTATTGCACATTATATAGCATCTGTGTTTAATCTACTGTACAGTTCTGGTAATGGCTGCACTGTAGCGTCCATGAATAACCAGCAGAGGACACGTGCAGATGCCACTACACCATCAGGTGAGTGCACTGCCAGTCCAATAACGACTACTTGGTTAAACATGTCTCTTGAGGAATGTTTATTTTCAAGGCTTGTAGTGTGTTTCCCATTAATATGACTTGCATCTGCATAATCTACTGAAGTCTCTAGTGCTGACTTTTCACTCATACTAATGGTGTTAATTAGCCAGGCAAGTTGTTTGGTTTTTGTTGACATGAGCATCAGCGCAATTTCTCATTAAAATTTCCACTCTTACAGCATGTTCACAAGCAACTACACAGTGCCCCAGATTGGTCTGGAAATTATAGCTTACTCTGTCATTGCTCCCACCCACATTTAGACCAAAACGCACCACAACTGTCCCTGTGCACCTCTGTAACAAGCCCCAAAAGGCAGCACCTCAGGCCACCTCAGATACCGCTCACATCAGTTCAGGCAGCGGTCCAAGCCAACAGGCTCGACCCAATAAAGCTCACAGGGCTGCCTGCTGCCTGGGAGCAGCCTCTCAGCTCGCCTCATAATTATTCTTTGGGCCCCGTTAAGAAGCCAGAGACTCTCCCCCTGCCCCATTACTCACACAGAGCCAAAGATGCCGCACAGAGGCTCCCCGGGCTGCATCACAAAGCCACAGCAGTGTAGGTAGAAGCACACATGCAAACAAACACTCGGGCTCAAGTTTTATTTTAATGTTAAACATTCCATCACGATCACCCACACAAAGTGATTAAGATGCTTTTCTCACAGCAAAACAGCTTGAAGCTTTTAGCTGGATAAAGGATAAAATCCTTGATGTGCTCTCAGATTCAGTCACTTCTGTGTTTGCTTAACAAGATCTAAGAAAAAAAAAAGAAGAAGCTGTTGTTGACACGGTTTTTTGGATTTAGGCATGACACTTTTCTTCTTGGAATTTCAGTCGTTACCACAGACTGGGTGAGCAGCCTTATTACTTAGATGTGTGCAGTGGTCGCTTCAGAAAAAGGGAAGTGACAAAGCGGTAAATTATACGTGCAAGGCAACAATAAAAGTGGAAATAAGTAGTTCTTGCGCTTGTGAGAATCGTGATAAAAATGTCAACACACGAGGGAGGGGCATTTTTTCAGGTCCCCACGGCCGAGCATAAGGTGAAAATAAACCTGGCGCCAGCCCAGATGATGACATTATTAGTAATCTAGTTCTCACTCATCAAGCATGCGAGCCAGCCGCTCACATGAACGCTGAAAAAGTAGCAATCATTAAAGAGAAAATGAGCCAAAACCTGTCAAATGTTATATGGTAACCTGTCATCCTGTGAGCCACATCTGACAGTGTGATGTGGGAATTTAAAAAAAAAAAAAAAAACATTCCACAAAGTGTGACGCTACCTGATGGCAACATTAGACAATCTGCTTCACGTCTTACGAACAGTTATAATATATGCTGATATGACGATGACATTTGCTTTAATTGGGTTATTTGCACAGTGATTAAAATGGATCATGAAGGACAGATTTATATAGGATGAATTATATTTCACAATGTCTACTACAGATTTACGGGATTAGGCGTGACAGTGATGCCAATGAGCCCATATGCTGGATTTTAATAAACTGGGAGCCCTCTACCAAATCTATAAATCTAAATAATTAGCCAACAGAGGTAGCTGTCAGTGCTGGTACATGTCTTATTAAGTGGAGGGAGAAAACAGGCATACATCATCTGTATCAAAGCTAACATGGGACTGATCTTGTACGGATAACACTTCAAATTCCAAATACATGAAAGCTGATGCACACCTGCTCTGACACAAATGAGCTTTCTTGCTCGCTTGTAATTTATGATCACATCACTCTTGTTGATTTAGTGAACTGCCTTAATTCCAGGCTCTGTTGCTCACCCATATTTATTACCCAACAAAACTAAATAACATCAGGAATCATTGGTTTAGTAGAATAAACGACAAGGTAATCGGATTATTTTTAACAATGTTTTACCTCTTGAGAAGACCCTGTTAAAAAAAAAAAATCCTTCTAGGGGTGCACCGCAGTAGTGTACTGTATATTTAAAATGCATTTAAATTCTAATTATAGCTTTTTATTGTAACTTGAGGGCTGTTGGGGGCCCAGGTGCCTCTGTAGAAACACAGAGGTGCAGCAACCCAGCCTGTGACGCTCACAGTGAAGAAACTGTTCATGTAATTTTGGCTGCCACAGCACTGCAGAGCCTCAAACAGGCGGAGATCAGGGGAAGAGACTGCACTGTGGAGGGGTGTGGACTCAGGCAAAGCGTGAAGGCAAAGCACCATGCAGTCTTTCAAACAATAGCTCCATCTAGTGGCAGATAAACTAAAAACAGGGAATGAATTAAATTTTGGTTTAGTAGAGTGACCCTTGCTCTGAATTACATGGACCATAGTTAGGCATACACTCACCGGCCACTTTGTTAGTACATCTGTCCACCTGCTCGTTAGCACGAATATCTAATATCTAATATCACATGGCAGCAATTCAATGCACGACGACCTGCTGACGTTCACACCGTGCATCAGAATAGAGAAGAAAAGTGATTTAAGCGGTCTGAGCATTTCAGAGACTGCTGATCTGGACTTCCCCTCACAACCATCTCTAGGGTTTACAGATAATGGACAAAATATCCAGCGAGCAGCAGCTCTCTGGGTGAAAATGCATTTTTGATGTCAGAGGAGAATGACCAGACTGCTTTGAGCTGATAGAAGAGTAACTCAAATAACCACTCACTGCAACAAACGTGTGCAGAAGACTGGAAAACCCTGGTCTGATGAAACTCGATTTCTGCTGCGGTTGGTAGGGTCACAATGTAACTTAAAACATAAACGCATGGATCCATCCTGCCTTGTACCAAAGGCTCAGGCTGCTGGTGGTGTGTAATGGTGTGGGGGCTATTTTCTTGGCCCACTTTGGGCCCCTAACTACCAACCGAACATCCTTTTACAACACCACAGCCTACCTGAGTATTGCTGCTGACCATGTCCATCACCTCCAGTACAGTATTCCTGCTGCTTTCAGCAGGAATACTGCACTCTGTTTCAAGGGTTTTGTTAACACGACAATGAGTTCACTGTACTCAAATGGCATCCACAGTCATACTTGGTGAGCATAACTACAGAGAATGTATATATGCAGATCATAGGTTACGTGTAAGGGACACAGTTTCTTCTAAAAGTGCAGAGAACAAAGAAAACATCAAATTACACACATGAACAACAGAAAATAAACACTTCACCTGCAGATGGGTTTGAGGCTGGATTTTTATTTAGTCCACTTTTTAAATTTACATTTCTGTTGAGAATCATTAAAAAAGATAAAGCATCATCAGCCCTGCAGTCCATTTCACAAAGAAACTGCAATAAGGAAAGAGTGAAGTAGAATGATGACTTAGTAGGCACGTCTTTCAAATGATACATGTTAATCTAACTGATGGCAAAATATGTACAGCTATGATTTTATCACGTGGCAGCACATGCTCGGGATTTCTGCGGGAGAGCCGACAGGTCAAGTAAAGCATGGATGTATGCAGACGAAAACTTTCCGTCTCTAAAATATGCATCAAGTTGACTGCATGAGACAGTCAATTTCCCAAAACTGTATGCCAGTTCAATTTAAAATAAATTAAGCCTAAGTGGAGAGAGAAATGAGGAAGAGAAAGAAGGAAATGAACTTATGAAACTAATTGACTGCTTGTCAAACTAAGCATTTTAACAGACTTTAGCAAATGTTCCTCCATATCAATCAATACTGAGCTAAAAATGGACAAGACATCCACCTGATACAATAACTGGAGAAATAAATTAGAAATGGAAAGTTGCATTAATATGCATTTATAAAGAGTACCTGATTTTTCTCTCTCTCTCTCTTTGATACCTTTGCATAACTTATAGAAAACCTGTCACGTTCTTTTAAAAACTCACAGTAATTCATTCATTTATCACAAGTGCTGATACCATCAAGTCAGGTACGGGATTCTACCCTGCAGAATCCATATACCTTAGAGTCAAACATGCTGGATATTCCATACAAATAAAGGACACTTTTCCTGTTTATATACATAACACTATTTTACAGTCTTTGCACTTCCATTACAACAGATCGAAGCATCTCCACTTACTAAATAAATGGAAATCAAATCATGTTCAGTGGATTAAACCTCAAGTGAATCCGAAGCTTGAATTTAGTACAAGTGCCTGCGCAGTGGAATTAAAAAAAAAAAAAGTAATACAACTCTGAAACTTCTGTCGTACTGGCTTTCTGGTTTGAAGTTCGTCTTGGACACAGCTGGGGGTCAGTTTAAGCCAGTGTTTCTCAAACTGTGGGGCGACAGGTGGGGCGCCAACACCGATTCAGCAATGAGGGGGACACACACACACCCCTCCCCCCCAGACCGCGCTTCGCATGGGCCGTGAAATGGGCGAAGTGGGACATGACCTATAAAATTTGAGAACCACTAATTTAAGCCATCTTCCTGATAACTTCAAGAAGAAACTGTAAAACTGAGGTGTGAACAGCGTCGGCGGTAACTCCAGCCTGTACGAACAGCAGAAGGAAAAAAAAAATCAACACTGTTAACCTGCTATGCTAACTTTTAGTGTTGCGCTGACAATGTTGTAATCGTGTTATAAAGTGATTTCACTTACACTCCAAAACTACATCAAATAGCATTACAATTTAAGGAAATGTTAACTCTGGATCGGCCCACAGGCCACTGAAAGGTCAACAACAACAAAACTAATCTGTAAAGAAGGCAGTGAATGTTCAAAGTTCATGAGTCTGCTCAGGTCAAATCCTGCAAACAGTCTTTCCACATGCTTTCAAACTGCATACAGCTTATTCCTGGCCCACACCCCTTTCTACAACTGTACACACAGTACTCCTTTAAGCCCAACAGCAGTGTAAACGAAAGAAAGTTGAGTGGCTATGACGCTCCACTGGCTCTTACACACTAGGGATCTTGTTAAGGTGGAATGGGACAGTTGGATTGTCCCAAAGTACAAATCAGAACCAGCACTAGTGTGGAAGGTCTGGCAGTTTGGTGGTTTAGGTTGTTGGGACAACAGGGTCACTTGGGTCCTTTAGAGGGGGTATCTGTCTCTGTGGATTGGCGGCCATCGCTCCAGGCTTCCCGGGTGCTCTTAAGGGCCTGTGTCCGCTGCTGGTCCACAACTACGTAGTCAACACGCTCGTCTGATGCTGTGATGCCAGTTCCATTGCTTTTCATCTGAGGAAAAACGAGGTCAGCCTTAAAATTACTTTAAATTTCCTGAGATTTAGAACGTGTGGTTCAGAATATGAGTGCTGGTAAGTTCCTACCTTCCTAGGTGGGGTAGACTTGCCGGAATCGAGATCCAAGTCCAGGTATTCTACCTGTTTGTCTCCCTTCGGTTTGACCACAGGGCTACTCCCACCGTCAGCATTCATGGGCGGAGCAAGCTTCGTGATCTGCTTAAGCCAGAAAAGGTTGTTTTGTTTTTTGTTTTTTTATTTAAATGATAGCATAGTCAGAGTGAAAAACAGCTCATGTTCAAATGCACCAATGAGCTGTCACAATGCCTAAAATATCTTTAGAGGGTGTTCATACGGGGAGCATCAGGTTTGTAGGGTTACAAAAACTACACTCCATGTACTGGTTATTTAAACTGGAATTATAGAGCACTGAATATATTCAATCAGTGAACATCTTTTCATGTAGCTCGTCCCAATACTGACGATGGTAACAAACCTTTAAAACAAAGCTCGTCAGTGAAAAATGTCTATTTCAGGTACTGTGACAACAACTTGGGGCCTAAAAGTCATGTTAATTATGAAATACAAGTACAGTGGAGAGATTAATTAGAATTAGGATGGTGACACAAAACTAAGACATTCTAATTTTAAGGAAAGTGATGGTACAAAACATCTGAAAATCACTGCAATCCTTGTATTCATGCCACAGCTTGTAGGTGGTTTTTGGGAAGTGATAACAGCACAGCAAAGTCTGTTCTTTGTACTTTCTCATCTCACAAGAGCACCCCAAAAATGCCAGGGCAGGCTATGCACGTCTAACCTGGCAACCCCTGCTCACCTCCTCTATGGTGTCAAGTTCCTCCACCTCCCTCTTTACAGGGGTGATGGGGACTGTGCAGTAGAAGGACTCCTCTCTACACAGAGTAAGAAGAACGGAGTTGCAAAGGATAAAAAAAAAAAAGAGAAAACAGCAGGAGGTTAAGAACAAAAATGCAGGAATAAAGGTGATGATGCCAGAGAAATGAGAAACTACGGAGAAAGAATGAAATCAACAAGAGTGATGAAAGTTCAGGAAGTCAGCAGATGATATTAAAGCAAACGTTGCAACAAGGTAAACAAACTGTTAACAGCAGAAAAAAAGGAAAACGGTCAATTGATTGCCCATGGAGGGCAAGAGAAAGGGTAAGAGAAAGTATCCCTGTAGGTAGAAATGTCGGCTCATATACCTACTATTATTCTTCATAAAGTCAATTTTGAAGAGCAGTCAATTTTGAAAGAGGCACATTAACTTCATTTCTTTATAGCTTATATTTGAATTAAAGACAGCACCTGAAAAGTAAATGAAGAGAAAGAGCACAAAGAAAGCAGAGCAGCAGGGCGAAAGGAAACTGCAAAGAAATAGGTTGAAGTGGCGAGGAGTCCATCTGCAGCAGCCAGTAATTTGTCCACGCTAATGTGTGGCTCAGGGAGAAGAGCACTGGAAATGGGATTTCTTAATAGTTTCAGTAAGCAATTACAGCACAAAATTGCAAGTTGCATGGTGTATGATCCTCCAAACTGACTCATACTAAATCTTCTGCTGTATTTATTTGTGTCTTTGCAGATTTAATTCAACTGAGATGAAACTGATTGCAGACACCACAAAAATATTAATAATAATAATAATAATCACAATAAAAATCAAATTAGACATTTATCACATTTTTTTCATTAGCTCTGATTATCTGTGATTTGTAACGAAAAGAAAAAAGTCAATCATGCAACTTCTTGTATCAGAGTATAGTTGTGTGTTACATACTGCTTCATCTGTGGACATATTAGGGTTCATGGCTACATAATTCGGTTCAGTAGAGTCCTCGGAGTCAGTGCTGGAGGCCGTGCTATGCACTGACGGGGGTCTCGCTGGCATTGGAAACCTAGAGAGACTAAGCAGCATTCACAATGTTTACAGACCGACTTCCCAGAAATTACAGTCTCTGGCGAGCACAAAATATAATACAGACATAACAGCTCTAACCCACTGCAGCCAGAGGAGTCCCTACAGCACTAAGCACACAAATAAACTTCATCTCAGATAAGCCAACAAACTTCCTTCAGTATCATATAGCTGTAAGGCTGATTTCAGACCTGTTTTATGAGCAGTGCTACTTTGGTCACACAGTGACTACAGCAATGCATGAAGTGTTAGTGCCTACATCTTTAGTTATTTGGACCTACTACAAAAGGGCACGTTCACAGCAAAAAAAGAAAACTTCAACTCCAATATAAAGAGCAGATAAGATGATGCACATATAACATTAGCTGCTTTATTGATGAAGATATACAGTACTTTTAAGTTTCTTAACGGGGAGCGAGGGACAGTGTGCGTTCTGAGACAATAACCCTGCAAAGAGGCATGTGAGCGTGCCCTTCTTTGTTAGCAAAACACTGAACTATGAGAAAAGCTGAGGAACGTTTTAGATACTTACTCTCGAGCAAACGACCGCGTCACAGGCGAGCGGACAGGTGTGCACGGCTCATCCCATTCTGGCACTGGTTTGATCTCTAGTGGAGCAGGTTTTCCTGCAGGTAGAAACACACACCAATCAGCCACTGGTCAAGATACAATCCTTAAACTGCACGTAGGAAAGTGGTCATGTACATATCTTCACATAATTATACTCTTAAGTTGGCCTTAACCAAACCAGAGCTTCTTGTAGTGAACACTGCTCAACTGGAGCATTTAAAAAAAAAAACTGCTTCTTTTATAAAATGATCTTGGAACATTTCAGATAAAAACTGAAAAAGATGAGCCATGTGCTAAAAATGTGGGGAGTAGAGTAGATTGCATGGTGGTGGAACTCTACTGAAGGGATGCACACCTTTTTTTTTTTTTTTTTTTTAAAAGTTGTGTCTTGGTGATGGTGGTTGACGGGAGTTCTGTCTAAGAAGTTGGTCCAAACCGCCCATAGGCGCTAAAATGGACAGAGTTGGTGACTGTATCATTCCCATTAAGCCCTAAGGGCAGTGTATTGTCATCCTACTAGACACCATTTCCACAAAAGTTTCTCTTTTATCAGATGATATGATTGTTCAATTTCCTCCTGAAGAGCAATCTACCCCTTTCCAAAGCCAGGTGTGAATGCTTCAGTGACAGTAAGTCTGTTGTGGCTGTGTTTTGGAAGTAAAATATGTTGCATTGCAAACAAAAACAAAGACACAGATGTATAGGAAGAGAAATGTTAGTAAGTTATTTGACTCCGTGGAAGACGTCACATTAAAAGTGACGAGATATTTAGGTTAAGGTAATAGAAATGGTTTATTTTGAAAGGCATGTTATGACTCTTAAGATGTAACAAGAGGTACACACTAATCCATCCCCTGCTGGGATTTAAAATGATTAGACTGGATTAATGCAACACCTCTGACATCCACTTTATATTTTTAGAAGACACATTCCTGAAAAACAAGAAATATATTCCACAGTACATTACTGACAGCATGCAGAGAGGTGAAGTAGAGTGTGGAAAGGTCAAAGAATGAAAAGTATTCAGATGCACAGCAGTTCAGTGTGGTGTACCTACCCTTGCGTCGTCCCCTTGGGAATTCACCTACGGTTTGAGAGTCTGTTCGCTCTAAACCGACACCTTTTGCTCTTATTATTTTAGGACTGTGACCTGATTGGTGAAAGAAGACTTTGCTGATTATAACATTTTTTTGGTAATCACAACAGCTTTAAGCCCTACTGTAACAACTCCCCCGCCATGCAAAGCAAAAGAGACGAGACTTAGCTGAAGAGCACAAACTACAACCTCGCGTACACCCAACCACCTTTTTGTTTTTTTGCTCAGCACACTTCAAGAGGATGATTGTCATGACAACAGCGGACCCATACTGCCCAACATGCACCTCACTCCATGCACCACGGCTTCCCACACAAAGACTGACATCACAGCTGTGCATGCACGATGAGCTGTGTATAAGCGCTGAGAGAACACTGAGAAATCATGTCATGTTGAGAAGAGCTCAAACCAATCTGCAGAACAGAGAAACTTGCGGACGACACACACATTGCTCCTTTTACACACCGATCACAACATTTTTCTGCAGTGCTGTCAGAAATGTGCCACTGTTTCAGACAAAGACAGTTAATTTGAATGGATCCGCAGATAGTGTAAATAAGGTGAGGTCTGCTTTGAATGCACTCATCAAAGTGTTTGCAACATACGGCTCAGACATCCAAAGCAGAGAGGAAAGTGCAAAAGATGAAAAGAGGTTGCAGAGATTCAGATTGGTGTAGAAAACAGAAGAGTTGGCTGGCTCACTTTAAATATAGAGATGAAAAACATCACAGGACAATTTAAAGGTCATGCGACATCCCACAATAATGAATTCACACATGTTCTTTACTTTAAAAAAAAGTGAGGTCCAAAAAAAAAAAAAAAATAGCAACATCGCTAACATATCCTACCAATCAAGGACATCAGCCAAAAGATGTGAGTTCATATGCTGCGTTTATGGTGTTTTATACTGATCTATGTGGCATTTCTAATACAAAAACGGCAACAGATCCAAATATCTTAAACCTGTGATCCAAGTAGAGTAAATCTGATGCCAGGAGCAGTGGGACGGAGGACTGGATAAATATCATATTTTCATGGGAATTGAATCATTAGCTACAAAGTGTTTTAGATAAAATAAAATACCACAATAAGGTTTCAAGAGTTTAAGTAAAAGTTCTAAATACCAAATATTTTAAAAGATTGTTCATCACAGCTCCCATTTAACTGAGTTATAAGTGAAAAGAAGGGGGACATTTCTGGTTAGTGGACAGGGTGAAAAAGGTTAAGGAGTTAGGGGGTTATGGAGTTTCTTTTACAATCATATCCTTTGTAAATTTGTAGAATTAAAAGAAATTGAGCAATTTTAAAGGCCATCTCTCCTGTGCCAATGTATTCACTAGCATTTTTATTCCTTATGCGAGATAAATTGCAATCCTTTCAAAGTGGCTGCATGAACAGCAGCCACATGATTTTGAGGAATTTTATTTTATATATATATTTTTCAGTCACCGCAGTTCAACAATGACCCAAGCCAAACTTGGAGCTGAGCGACTCAAGGGCCACGCAAAAGGGAGAATTCCCAGTTGGGAAATTTAAAACTCCATAAAACTGTATTATTTTCTACAGTGACCGTAACAACCCTGGCTTTTGGTGTGCCTCTGTGATCATTTCCCATCATTCTGCAACCCTCTTTTTCTCATTCTACCCATTACTCAGTCTTTCAGTCTACCCAGATTTTAAATCCCCTTGCTATTAGGTTTCTAATCAAAGGGCTCCATTCAGATGATGGGAACAAAGGGGATGGAGGTGACCAATTAAGGCCTCGATCACCCCATGGCACAGGGAGCAGGCCCCTCCAAAATGGCTAACAGAGCCTCACAGGAGCTCAAGGCAGACATGCTTTTGACAAGCAGCTAACTGTGTTGGATGTAATAAGATGTAGAGGCAGTAAACTAATCAAAAGGTGAAACAAGCTGGTCAAGGACAGCCGCAGAGGAAGACGGTGGTATTTAATACACCAGACAGACCAAGGGAGACAAAACGAGAGAAACATTTTTCCACATTAATGATGACAACAACTAAAGCAGGATGAAAAATGGCACTACTTTTAGAATGAAATTTTGTACAGATGGCTTTATGACCACGAGCCAGCCACTGTGGGAATAGCAGCAGAGTGAGAGACAAAGCACGTACAGTTGGTGCATTAGTGAACGCTGAGCATACTAAACTAAGTTCAGAGCAACAATAAACTCACACACTACCCCAAAGCAAGAACTTGACAAACACAATACTTATGAAGTCACAGCTACGCATGCATGCACACCCACTGTCCACTCACCTTTGCGATCAGGCTTGAGATTTCGGTCCACGGGTGGGGGCTGGCAGTCACTGAGCAACGGCCTGCGGGGAGGGGTCTTTGGACTTGAGCGGAATCCCATGTGAGCAGGTGGAGGAACCTGTTTTCCCAGGGAGGAAAACTCCATAGTACTTGGGGTCATGGGGACATAGTTGGTTTCATGCATCGGCTCTGGCAAACTGCCTGAGTGATGATGTGATGGCGAGTTGGCACTCATAGGCACGTAGTTTTGGTCGACCTCTTCTGTAGAATGGCTACTCACTGGCATCATTCCTTTGCTTTTCTGAAGGTGACAAGGCAAAACAAACCTCACTGGATTTAACAAACATGTCCCCAAAGCTACATCTCAAAGGTGTTCGACACAATTGTGATCCACCAGTTACACTTCAAACACTTACAAAATAGGTGTTGAAGCTTTCATTGAAGTCAAACGAGCAGCTTTTGTCAGAAGGGAGTGATCTCGGAATGTCATAGCAGTCCTGGGATCCAAAATCTGCAAAAAAAAATACAAAAAAAAGCAAGCATGATTGCAATACCATTAATAAACAACCATTTATCACAGTGATCAGTAAATGATGTGCACTGTACATTTTTAGCCTTCACTTAATGTGCCTTCTTTTAGGCATATTTATGCTATAGGACAATCCCAACAAAATACTCAATATAGGGCAACTGTTAAGTGTTTCCATGACTTGGCAGATTTTGAGACAAAGCTCAAAAGCACCAAGAAGGCACTCTACTGTACAGTATATAATTGCTGTTTTTTGTATTGTCATCAGGTACTCATGCCATTGCTAATGCATTTCACTTATGACCACAAGAACCACAACAGGGCAAAAAAAAGCTTTGAAGACAAATGAGAGACTCGTTTGCAGAAGATTAAGGGAGAGGCATTACAGAGACATGAGCCATGGTTGTCTGTTTTGGCTCTCCATCACTGCTCCTGTGGCTACCATATAAGTCTCCTAAGTGGCTTGAGTTCACTGTAAACTGGGCCGCTTGATGCACCAGTCTGTGTAGAGATCAGCCGTTCTGAGACACCTGCTAATCTGGGCCCAGCTTCCTACCAGACCACCCTGTCACCCAGTATCCCCCACCATCTTCATCTCATTTTTGTTACTCATCTATTTGTTTTTCTACTGGAATTCTATATATAATTCAAGAAAATCTTCTGTAGAAAGACATTGTTTTCATGTGGTTTGTTAAATAAATAAATTACGGAGAAAACAATTATTGCCCAAATAATAATGATTATGGTTTTTCCCATAATTGTGCAGCTCTACTCTATACCCACTAACCTGTTCAGCCACCAAGACACAAAGCAGAGAAGAAGGGCCAGATATTCACAAAAACCTTGAGTTTATCAGGGGAATATTATATTTCACTATTTTTACCATGACTGCTTGTTTGACAGGACAATACAAGATCTATTTACTTCTGCAATGATGATTGTTGCCACAAGAGGGAGGAGTAAGAAGAAAAATAAATTCTGTTTTGTCCATGTTTACACCATAAGTTTCACTTCTCTTACCAGTCTATTTTAAGGCTCTGTAAAAAGAATGTTGGCCATGGATTAAAAAATTGTTATTAAAAAGGAAACTAACAAAAGCACATGTTTATGAGCTGAAAGGAAGTAAAATAAAGTGAAAAGGGTACTATGAGAAAAATAAACCTCTACAATACAAACCTTTGCGGACGCGTGAACAGTCCACAGTGCCAATAGTGTTGCTGCGTAAAGCCTTACTCCCAGCACTAGTAGGCACACAGTAGTTTCCATCTGTCTCTGAGGCCGATCGAGGCACACTATAGGTGTCTGTAGGTGAGCGCTCTGCAGGAGGTGGCGGGGGTCCTGAGGTGGAACTGAGGGAAGGTTTGGGCGGTCTGGGAGGAGGCACTACATCTCCCCCACTTTCTGAGCCTCCCACCCCTGTCGTTGATACTGTGCGGGGCACTTGGTAGGTACAGTTTGCACCGGGTGTGGGAGGGATGTCATAACTGATAGAAAGGTTGCGCATCTGTGTCTCCACTGAAGGTTTCCGTGCCGGCGTGTTGAACACATAAAGCTCAGAGGCATCCCCGCTGTCTGGATGAGCCGGGGGAGAGGAGGCTGACTTGGGGAGCAGCACAGTGTCCTGGGAGTAGCTGCGAGGAAGATGATAAAAGCCACTGTCAGTTGAGAGTGAGGCACCACGTGATGGAGGCGAGTCATAGATGGAAGGGGCGGACGCAGGAGTCGAGTGCTGTGGGAAGAAGCCATTGTGTGAGGTGTGTTTAGCCGAGGAAGTGGAGGATGTAGGCGTGCGGTGAGACGGGAGGTTGTCATTCAGGTCTGTCTCTGAAGAGGTAGACTTGGAGCACTCAGCATGGGCTCTAAAAACACAATACACATAAACACCAGATAATTAATACCCAAAAGAAAATATGTTGATTTACAGAAGCCACAAAATTCACCCAGCAACTATAAGTCATCATGCCAGTGCACTAAAACCATATTAGTAACTAAGTTCGATCCAGACATCTCTTATCAGTAATCTTTTGCAACTCTCACCATATTAGCATCTCTTTGTGGATGAAGTAGAATACTAAGATTCTAGGTAACGGTCAGGTAATTTCTAAACATGCAGGCAAAACGCATGAGTCTTTTTACTGTTTACAAGGATGGCCATTTGCAAATCAAATCAAATCCAGATTTAATAACCATCGTTTTACATTTACATTTACAAGTGTTTTTAGGTCTGTCTTCTATGCATGTGCAACACTCCACACAAGCAGGCAGTTCCAGCTGGATGGCTGGCCACTCACAGGCTAGCCTGTGGAGGAACAGTCTTGCTCTCACACTCCTCCAGGAGCAAATACTCCTGGTCCCCTTCCAAGAAAGAGTGATGCTCCACTGAGCTACACACAGCATACAGTAGAGACAAGGACAAGAGTGGCAGTACAGTTGAAAGGATACAAAAAGAATAAATGGTTTGGAAACCATACAGAGAAATGCTTAAATCACCACGTAACACTCCCAGCACAGTGACTATGGAGACTTGACCCTGCAAAAGAAGTTACTCTGACACAGTCTCACCTGTTGGGTTCAGGCTTTTTGCTCTCACAGTTGGCAAGCCACAGGTAATCCTGGGGCTCCTCTGAACTGGACTGTGAGTCCAGGTGTCGCACACTGACTGGCTGGTAAGGAGGTGGCACGCTGGACAGCACTCCTGAACCAACAATGCTGCCCAGAGCTGGGTGTGGAGCGGTTTCCACCACCAGTCCCACGGTGGACTGGTGAGCAGCTTTTCCTGCATCTAGGGGAGAAAGATGTGAAAGCTGAGGATAACTCCTGTCAAAACTTACTGTGCTATTTAATGAGTGGCACACAGAACTAAAGAGTGAAACACGGTAAAGCTGTCTCCACAACTGACCACAGAGGATGCAGGCCACTGCCCCTGAATAAATGACAAAGTACTGACAGCGGTAGCAAATAATACACTGTCATATTATTCACACTTTTAGGGGAATAAGCAGTTTTGTCATTTTACACAACAAGGACCATTTAATGAATGGATAAGGTTAATTTCTCATACTAACCAGGCAACTAAAAAATGGCCACAAAAAATGCCATCAAGACCTGTCACATGTAGCTCAGCAGATGTCAGTAAATGACTGCTGTACAGGTTTAAGTACAAGCTTGGCACAGCACAATGTACATTAGATTGTTCAGTTCATGTAAAGCATTGAAGTTAACATACACCAGCTGGAACCAAATGATGTTTTGTTCCTTTATAACCTTTTTCCACTGGATCTAGTGGACGTGTTCATTTCATTTCACTTGGTTCATTGTTGGACTTTAAAGAATTTGCTCCATTTGTTTTCATCCTGTTATAATAATAATAATTTTGGATTACAACCGTGTCCTAGTATTTTTTTGCATTTCTGCTATGTTTGCAGCTGTTTGTTAATCTATGCCTCCTCTTGCGTTCGCAGTCATGGACAAAAGTCAGGGAGCTAAACTCATTGTGGCCCTGTGAAAGCCACTGAGAAAATACAAGCGAGGCCAGTGATGGTATAAGTAAAAAGTAAACTGTATGTGCCAATGTCAACTCTAGCAAAGTAAACTTAGACCCAAGCTGTTTCCTAGCAACCTAATTCCTAAGTAACGCTCAACTGTCTCCATTTAGGCTGACACTACGTCAACTTTACATCTGTATAATGTGTGAACTTGAGCGGCTGAAGTATCTACGCACATTCTGGTGAACAGATGTGTATCCCTGTACTATGTAGCAAACTAAACCTCCAATTAAAGCCATTAGCCTGCAGCTAAAACACTGTTATTGACATCCAATAAGCCACAACAACCTACTACAACCACTATAACCTCACTTCCTTCTTGGGTATAGGAAATAAATCCAAGTGCAGCACACTGCCCAGCACGAGGCCAGAAATACTGGCACAAGTGGCTGATGTCAAATTTAAGCACGCCGATGTCACTGATATAAATTTAAAGCACTGTCACGAACCTGTATTAGCCTCCATCATTTCATGTACAACACATGTAAACCCCCCCAAACAACAAAAAAGAAATAAGCTTTATGTTGATACACAGTCTACTTTCTGTTTTTTGACTACCACAAGCCACTTTTCAGACATCACTTTAAAAGGTCTCTGCTTTCTCACACTGAGTTACTAAACAAACCTTCTGTTTGAGCTGATTGTTCTACTGCACTAAAAGCCAAGATAACTGATGCGTATATGTGTTTTCATTCCACATTTCTCTCCTTTTTTCTCCTTTTTCACAGCTCTCCTCCCACACTCTTCTATAACTGATGTGGTTTTATCTCATGTAAGGTCCCTGAGTTCTCTTCCTTTAAAAGTCAGTTTCTCTCTTCTACATGCATCATTTGCACCTCTCATCTCCTCCGCGATGTCCTTCTCTCTTTTTTGCCATTTGTTTGTTGAAGCTTGAGGTGCTGATTCATACAGGAAAAGGGAAAATCCCCTCTGCGTGTACTAATCTATACCTCCTACACTCACTCTGAGAGCCTTCATTCCCCCAGCCCTACTAATGTTCCCTGCTCTAATATCAGCCCAGCTATGAAGCACTCTAGCGTGGCCACACACAGACACACACACACACACGACAGAAGAGTGGGAGTTTTGTCTCACATGCAGAGAAGTGCAAGCAAGCACAAAACAGAGAGCCAGGGACATTCTTTTGTACTGAGAACTGCAAGGCTATCTGCAAAGATATCTGTTTTTACAACCAGGTTCTACTTTAACAGTCTTACTATTAGTTTGTACATCAGGGTTTTAAAAGCCAGCTCCAATACATCTACTGAAAAGGTGCCATCAGTGTTGTTATCATGGTTACCCTGCAACACTAGCTATTTAACAGAGCTGGAGGCATAGTCACACTTTGGAGAGGATGACCTTGGAGGAGTATAATCAGTGACTCAGTTGCCAGGTTTGAAAAGCACCTTCTTCTCCAAGAAGAATCTGAGTTATGTGGCATGTGAAACCGTAAACATGTGCAACTTCTGTGCCAGTTCTCACCGCACTAAAATGCTTAGTGCTTAGCTGATGAGGTCAAGAAACTATAGAAGACATTTAGACAATTAGTTTCAAAGACAAAGAGACAAGAGAGGGGAAACAGGAGTGTTCATGGGAGAGAGAGAGAGAATTAAAACCCGATAAGAGGGAAAGAACGAAAGAAGGGCAGTGAGACTGACAGGCGTACAATGCTTTTATTATAAGGTACTAGGGGAAAAAAAGAGTAACGTGAGCCTCAATACAGCACAAAGATCAACACATGGATCATTAGACCTTGGCTGAGAACTATACTGAATAGAGACCTCCTGACACGTTCAGTTGGTTCTCATAACTCCTTCAGAAAGAGAGATGCAGACATGTGTACGGTACAATGGTGACATCCAAAAGAAAGCAATCAAATGTAAATCAATTATCCACTACACTTATGCTGTATTGCTTAGTTGAGACGATAAATTGCCATCACGGTGGTAATGAAACACACACTGATATAAGGCTGCTAAAAAGAATTCACTGCTGGTACAGGTATCTTTACCATGTCCACGGACATTGTTGAGAGACACCAGTGGAGGCAACTGGTGATTTCCACATTTATAAACTAAGCAGTACAGTATCAGCTAAATGTAAAATATGCTATCTTGTAACAGGTGGCCACATCAATGGAACTCGTTCAGTAAATTAAAGTTGCGGTTCATGCCAGCAGTAACTTACATGCCCATGCTACAGTATCGCTTGGCCCATTCATGCATTTGGCAAACTGATATACTTAATCACACTGAGAAAAATAAAAGATAAGAGGTGACAGATGTATGTTTATATGCTAAAAATGGCTCATTTCAGTCCTGCTATTAGGTGGTTGTTACGGTGAGATGTATGTCAATGACCATGTTATTATTCCTGATCTAGCGATGGTGTTCTCATGAAATAAATCACAGCCTGGGACACAAATGTAACCGTGCCATCCATTTCGAAGAAATATCAGCAGTTCAGAGTAAACGTCTTCAAATTTCTACTCAAAAAAAATACAAAATATAAAATGCAAGAAACATATGAACTTTCACTGTGTGACCTTCATGGTGAAGCAAAATATCAATGCTGATAGTGCTGTGAATGCAGTGACGTGTGGCCAATCGCAATTACCATCATCGGTGGGGTTAAAACCACAAATATCGCAGATGTGGCGAACCCACTTATTCATCTCGTCTTCTGTGTCAGCCACCAGGTAAAAGATGCGGTCGAAGGTCTTGATGTCAAATATGTAGCTGTTCTCCAAATCTTTCTTGCTGAAGGTCAGACCAGCATCCACCTGAAGGGAGCGACCAACACAGCTTAGTGTAATGTGGCATCAGCCAAGGAAAGACAGATGACTCAATAGAGCTAGTCAAAGCACAGGTAGTACAGCTAAAAAGAAAAAAAGGAGTTGAAAAGAAGTTATTAAAATGTTCATTCTTAATTAAAATTATTTGAAAAAAATGATCTAAATAGTAAGTGCCCTCTGAACAACTGATTAAATATTACATTTACAAACTAGAATCACATAAAAGCCACAGACTTCTAAAAACAAACAAAAAAAAAAAAAAAAAAAATCACACCTAAATATTTAATTTTATTCGTTTAATATGTCAAATATACAGTATCGATGTGATGTATTGCAAAACTGGACTTATTCAAGATGGCACTAACTTATACAATTTATGCAGTAAAACTGCAGGGCATAAGTACAAGGGAAGCATACCTGTTCACACAAGTTGAGGTCAATCACACGAATGGGCTTCTTGGCATGGTCATTCTTGTAGTACTCCAATACGTCTGGGTCGCCCGTCAGACGGCCACTGCGAAGAACAAACCACCGCTTCTTCCATGCCTGCAGGGTGAGCACAGAAATGAGGCCAAGGGTTACATGTGTGTTCTCACAATGACTGCTCCATTCCCAGATGACCACAGGCTGGCCAAATGCTTTACTTTTTCAGTTTGGTCAATGTATCCTAGCATAGCTTGTGTCTTTGTGTGCATTCTCCACCAGCTGCACAGCCCTCACTAAAGAATAGTGAGAGCCAGAGGGAAGAGGCCCGTAACCAGAAATATGTGTCTGGGATAACCAGAACAAAAGCCACATAGTTTGGTCTAGCACCCTGACTGCAGTGAACAACCAAATCTATAATAAGAAACAGGCAATTAGGTCTTTCCTTTCAAATGCAATTTGTTGTCTGTGAGAAAAAAGACATCACATAGCAAACAAAAGAGGTCAATTCAGACAGACACCAGGGGTGGGGGTATAGGCTGAACGGAGCTCTGACTTCAAACTCTGTAAGGTGCCGTTTACACGAAGCCGTTTTCACTGGAAACGGTGTCGTTTTGATGCGTTTCAGCCTTTCGTTTACACGATGGCGTTTCAGAAACGATCCGCGTTTACACGATGACATGTGAAACGATGGAAACGATGAAAACGATGTAGTTCCCATGCCAGGCCACACGTTGGCGTTGGTTTTCTCTTTGCAAAGTTTGTTTATGCAAGACGCGCATGCGTGGAGTGACACAGTAGGTAGTGCGGCAAATTGTTCATTACTTACAAAACGGCCAATGTGAGAGGTTTTGTGTGGACTGACGATGAGGTTGGATCGCTGCTGCACACAACGCTAAATTACAAAACAGTAAAAACACAAGAAAAGCATAAGAAGCACTCGTGAATCCGCGAGTACTGTTTATCAATTTGCGCGTGCGCGAAAAACTGTGGCTGTCGCAACCATAGTGCGCATGTGCGAGTCGAGCCTTTTCAAATCACCCCGGTTTCAAGTGTTTACACGAAAACGCAAGCCGGTGCGTTTCTGAAACGCTCCACTCTGGACCCCGTTTCTGAAACACATCGTTTTCACTCTGTTGTCGTGTAAACAGAAGGCCGAAACGCATCAAAACGACGCCGTTTCAAAATGAAAACGGTCTCGTGTAAACGGCACCTAAATCAAGGGCTGAGCAAACAATCTACTAATACAATCCTTAAATGTATTAATGAGGCATTAGAATGAGACAATGGGAGACTATATGAATTCCTTTGTATCTACTATAATGTAATATATCAGTAATAAATTATTGTGGCTGTGATGAAAAAACATAAAACTTCCCTTTGTGCCACTATACTTCCACTTGCAGTTCATTTGTATTCACGATCAGCCTTTTCAGACATACGATATGTAAGATTGCCAGCTTCATCAATCAGTTAAAGTGACAGCTACTGTCCTTCAGTGTTAGGTCACCTTTATGGTAATATTCCTCATGGCTTTGTTCTCGAAAAAGCATTTTGACTGTAATGAACTGTAACTAAACACTTAGTTCTCTCCACTGTCACTAAAATCTGTGTCTTTCCGTGTTTGTGCCTGTCCACTCTGCACCTCATGTTCACTCACTGATGACAAAAATCAGTGTCACTCAGACCCAAGTGGAGCAGAGTGCTCCATAATCGAGCACACAAAGTATAACCCCTGGATTAGTATGACAGCATGAACATAAACTTGTCATCACTTTTGCCAACCTGACCTGGGTACTCATTCGGAGTAGGATTGGATATTTGGATTGGATACTGTTCTGACCCAAAAAGCTGAATCGGATATCAGCGACTATGAGCTGATTAATGGTCTGATCCATTCAACTCTACGTCAGTTCTACGTTGTTCTGTGTTTACTTCGCCGCACGACAGCAGCAGCTAGTGGCAGAGCACATGTAGCATGGAGGAAGCAAACCTAAGCAAAGCAAAGCAGCAGCAGTTAGGAGGTATTTCACATCTGCTACACCAACAGCTTTTATTTCTATGTTTGCAAAATGTTTTTTACTTAACTGCAAAGTGTGGTCAAAGTGAACTGACAGGACTGAAAAGATCTGACTACAATCACGCTTTCCCACTCTCTTGCCCACTGTCACTCTCAACATGTTTGTTGGGAAGCTTTTATTATAGTAACTTAGCATGCTGTCCTCAACTACGATAAATAACATTTCACTCCAGCTCTTTATAATTTTTTTTACTTCTCAATATTTCTTCTTACTGCAGCTTCTGAACTTGTTTACATATCCTGCAGAGCTGTCATATTGTGGGTTTTTGTTGTGAAGATAAAGGTAGCTAAGAGTCAAAGACCTGCTCAGGTGTTTAATACAAAGCCAAAGGAAAGTTTGTTTTGTCACTACACTCAACTCTATTTTAGTTCCCCTAAAACACACACACACACGGAGAGAGAGAGAGAGAGAGAGAGAGAGAGAGAAAAATGCTGACTCAAAGAAGTCATGATCTCTTGTTTTTGTCAAGTCATGGCAGCTAAGACGAATGTTTCAGTGCTCAAAATAAGCTCACTGTGAAATATTAGAGAGTTGCCTAAGAAAGAAGAAGCAATTTTGTAGAGAACAGAAGATTTGTCCAAAAATATTTCACTTCCTTTTACTGGTAAAGCCAGGGCAAGTATGGGATTTTTTTTAAGATTCATCAACTGTGTTGTAACACCAAAAGGAAATGGCCAACTCCACAACAGAACCTTTCTGATGATACTTTCCCACCACCGAGGTTCCGGAGCCAGAGCAAGTTCCCGTGCCGATCCCAAGGAACCGGCGAAACAATTAAGAACGGGCCCGCGTTCCCACCGCGTTTCTGTGAACTGCTCCTTTACGTATGAGTGTGGGCGGGTCCTCATCTGGACACGGAAGCCAAAGCGCACAAACGTGGGAGACCACGCTCCTCTTTCTTGTGCTGCAAATACGTTTTACGGTCCAAACCAAACTACTGCAGCATCTGTGTGCAGCACAGAGGGAAACACAGACAGCGATTAGAGCAAGACGACAAGTACGCACTTTGTGTCCTTTTATCTGTGATATGAACTGATACAAAGCAGCAAGTTCAGCCTTAGAGCCCAACCTAATTCACAGCCGTGAAAATCGCTTCGCTTTTCTCATGTAATACACATGTAATATGGTAGAAACCTTGATGTTGAGACGGCAGAGTCACGGCCTTCTGCTGCTTTCATCAGGCGTTCCTGGTTCCAGACCAGCTAGCTTGCGGGGCCGGAATTGAACCCGTTTTTTGGCCGAGCACCGAGTGCTTCGGCGGTGGAAAACCCGCCTAACGGTTCAAATTACAGCACGGGCTCTGGAACCCTGTTGGTGGGAAAGAGGCCTGAGTGATATTTAAAATGTGAGTTTAAAATGGCACACAAGATCTAGTAGACAAACAACCACCACTGAGATCAAACAGATAAGGAAGCATACCAACAGAGTGTGAGGAATGCAAACTAAAGCTTTGTTGTTGCTGTTTTGGGCTAAGATTTTGACCCTATTAACAATGCTCTGGCCTTGTTTTTTTCATCCCTCTGTTGTTTTTCCATCCACAGGGTGTCCTTTGTTAGTGAGCCAAGCCCCACACTGAAACAGCATGAAGAGCATCAGACCTTTTCCCCCCACCAACAGGATGAACAAACAAGCAGACCTGCAGAGCCCTTGGATTTTAAACTACGAGCACACGGATATACAGGAATCAGATGGATTAAAAATACTAAAACATTTAACACACAGACACAAAGAAGATTCACATCACACACTGACATAGTGCACTCACGCACGCAGCACATGTTTCACACATACTAGTTCAAAAGGCCTGTATTACATAATCACAAACGCACCCACACAGTCCAAACTGAGGCTTAAACCTATTAAACCTACATCCTTTGAGGCAGGGATGCTTAAATATCAAATTTAAGTACAAAAGCTTAGGTGGAAAAAAAACAAAACAAACCAACACTCATGTGCCAGTGTTGTTGACATGGCGGGTGTGGAGAAGGAACCTCTCTGACAAAGCTATCTCGGGTCAGGTTACCCTGTGAGCTTGGGTTACAGCGAGGCCAGGCCCGCCCAGACAGAGAGCGTTGATTGAGTAAGTCGTACATGCTCAAGACACAGACATGTGAGACCTGCTCCATAAAACTGCTTTTACAGTCATGCAGCAAAGTCCCTTTTAAAAAGTCAGGAGTTACGGTTAAAATAAACACCATATACATCATTTACATCAGAAATACACAGGCAGACCACATCTGCAATTCCTGTACAATGATGACTCAAACTGAATGTCCAACAACCGCAGTTGATGTCACTGATAACTCAGCTTCACAAAAATGTGACTTCATAACACATTAATTACAACAATGAAATCACAATAATTATAAGCAAAGATGTATCACAGACAGTACTAAAATCAAATGATTAATGCTTTAAATGACATGTCCAGAAAATATAAATACTAAAAATGTGGTGGGTTAGTATATCAGTTAAACAATAAATACAATAAAAAAGATTTATGATTCAGTCCTGGGACAGAACGTCAAAATGTAATATTCTCAAAAGATGTAACATATTCACAGTGTAAAAACATATTTAAATACACAACAAGGCTTAAGATCAAAAGCCAATTCTGAACCTACAGGTAGTACTGTGTTGTGGGTCAGTCACAGTAAAACAGTAAAAAGCAGCGGTTTGTATTTCCATGAATCTGCGCGCAGTGTTTCTGCACTGCTACATTAGCCTGGTCACAGACTGAAGTGGCTCTAGGAGGACAAGCTGTGTGGTAGCTAGAGCATCTCTCCTCCATCTGTGGGCTTTCACAGTTTTTTTCTTATGCACAATTATACACACTCACACTGTTTTCTACCAAGAATCTGTACCACCCATCCAGCCTTAGACATATGAATAAAAATAAACACCTATACAGTTAATAACACACAAATGAAAACACCACCCAGGGTCTTCACCGCCAGCCCCTCACACAGTTACTCAATCTAACCTGATGGAAACGGTGCGTGTCACTGGCATGGATACAAAACTATGTTAATGCATACAAGGTGCCAGATTAAAAAGCTTTAAGACTCCACATTACTGAGAACTGACGAGTGATTACCATTTGATTTTACCTCAAAAGAAAACATGCAATGAAGAAGAAAAAAATATATAAACTCTGCACACACACTTGTTTTAAGTGCATATACAGCACACAGAACAGAATGTCAATATAACCAGATTAGATTAGTCTGAATCCAATCCTACAAGCACAAGCACACAGTAGTGTAAGACCAGATGACTGCTGCCCACCATTACATACCTCCTGGGAATACTGATGAAGACTAGGATAGGGTCTTTAGTCCTGCTTTTTTGGTTTGTATAGTCCATTGTGCCAATGGTGCATTGAATCCGTGGCTAAATCTCAATTGGTCTAAGCCTGATTCCAGTGCATGATACATGCATGTCTATTCCAGCATTCTTTAATGCACTACCCTAGTCTGAACTGTTAAATTCACTCAACAATCACAGAGTCCACTTCAGTTTGTAAAAGTCTAGTGTTCGCGGCCCCAGGGCTGGGAATGGGACAGCATGGGACGATACTGGATCAAGATGGGGAGGGCTCCCTTGGCATGGCAGCTGTGCCTGCCAGCCGTGTTTTATCCCCCACCCCCTTTTCTCCAAGTATGCCTTCTGATAGGATGGGACACAGGAAGACAACCTCTATTTGCCCACCCAGGTCCTGGAGCCTACTGGGGGCGGACAGAGGGGGCATTGAGGGGCTTGCTAAGATGATGACACAGGAAGGGAGGGTGGGAAGTTTGAGAGGAGATGCCAACTAAGTGGAGTCACACTGGCGTCAGAGGCCTCCTGACCCAACATCACTGGGAGTGACAAAGGCAAAGGTGGGGGAGAGAAGTGGGGTAACTGCATTAAGTGGGGGAAAATATGCAAGCTTTACAATGCAATATGGGGTCCACAAAGACATTAATGGTGAAAGACAAAGATGGAGAGATTAGCTGTGCCATCTAGCACCAACCATAAGTGGGGGAAAATATGCAAGCTTTACAATGCAATATGGGGTCCACAAAGACATTAATGGTGAAAGACAAAGATGGAGAGATTAGCTGTGCCATCTAGCACCAACCACAAGAGAAGACAGATTCACCCTAAATTTTATTTTTCATTATGAAAATTGTGCTGCATTCTTGCAGTGATGCTCTGTTTTTGTACAGCCCCTACCTAAAAAAATTAATCTCAAAATAACAGAAAGATGGCTACACAATTTACTTAGAGGAAGTACATAGTCACAACAAGAATTCCTTAAGTGAACCTGTAGAGGGACCAAGACTCTTCCTCTCCTCCTGGTCTTTCAAGAGCATGTGCACCTGCAGACCTCCATAGGTGGAGGCTGCAGCCTGCAAGGAACTGTGACTTGGGCTTTATTCATAGGGTTTTTCAGAAATGTTGATCTTTTATTTTGTGGTATATTAACCGAACACAAAGGTTTGAGCTTGTCGATATGGAGCCTCTAATTATCAAGGTGGAAACTTGCGTTGGGAAATGTTCCCAATGCACTTTAAGCAAATTAGATAAACTATGCCTTTTAGGCATCGTTTGGTATCAATACTGACTAACCCCTGTTATGGCTTGTTGGCATTTGCTTGTGTAACATTTCAGTATCTTACTTCTCTGCCAAAACATGAAATAAGCCAGAGTCCCAAATGAGTCTTAAGGAAAGTACTCTTAGTTACCAAGTCCATAATTGGGGAAGAAATGACTGAAACAAAATGATACTGATTAAAGAGATGACTAAACTTCCAAATGCAGTCTGATTTAAATAAATCCACACTTTTGAGCTCTGTTTTAGCCTGCTGCTGCCAAACTGAAATTGCTCTCAGAGTACAAGAATTTGATGTAATTTATTGGGATAAATTTGTGAAATTAGGTGCTAGTGAAGCACCCTGCCAACAGCACTCAAGCTCCACCAACTCCAGCTTTACTACACTTAAAAGGCTAATTGTGCTTCATGCTTTAGATAGCTTAATGTAGCCTTAAAGGCCTTTAAGTGCCCTAATTGCTAATGCAAATGTACTCTCATCACAGGCTGTTAAACTGCATACTTAAACTCCTCCATATGTCTAACGGTAAATGACAGTGAGGCAGGCCTGTGTGAATCTATAATTCTGCATCACCCTGTTTCTTCAGCACACAGTCAGGTGTGCTGCTATCAAATCTATTGGAGAATATGTGAAAAGTTATTTCTGTTTCAGGAATAGTTTGTTGGTGTTTCATCCGTGTCAGTCAACATTAATGCAGGCACAACTTCTGTCTAATTTGCATATTAAATGTAATGTACCAATGCAAATTGTCAGGAAGTTAAAAGGACACTTAACTGATTACAACACTTTGCTGAGGCTTTCACCCTCTGACTGAAACAAAAAGCAGTGCTTCCATTACGGCTAGTTTGTTGAGAGCAGCCAAACACACAAACCACAGAGAAAAGTGAAACTACACCTATTAATAACAAAAATAACAACAACAACAATGATGTGACCAGATGGACTGACATCCGACAGGTTCCAAAGTTGTGAGTGTGAGGGCATGTAAATTAGGAATGTTCCAGGTGACTAATTTCTTAGTTGACTAAACAAAGGGGTAAAAAATTAGACTAACTGACTAGTCTAAAACCAAGAAACACTGAGATATCAAGTTCAATTTTAGGAATGTTTAATTGACAATGTCAAAGGCATTTGAAACCTTTAATCGCACTGTGTGGCACCACGCATCATCATGAACATTGCACATTATACTCCAAACACACAACAAAGGAAAAGAAAAAAAAAATGAAATATATGAAAACGCGTTACTGCAAAAGATGTTCATACATCATTAAAATATGAGAAATTAACATCCGTTAACATCACATTGTGCCACACATTATGAATGATGCATGTTCTTCTACAATTCATGACACACATCTCAATAAAAGTTGAAGTCTAAAATGATAATAAAACAATACAATATAAACATCCATCCATCCATCCACCCATCCACCCATCCATTTTCTTCTGCTGGGGCTGGGTTGGAGCCTGAGCAGAGAAGCCCAGACCTCCCTCTCCATCAGCTTACGCCTGATTCACACTTCTGCACTGGGTCCCCGTAGAGCTGCGACGTACCCTACTTAAGTGGCCAATGTTGTTGCCGGCATTTATGCTTGTGCAGGTGCATTGTGTTGCGTGTTAATTGCCGTGCGGTCGTGTTCCAGTGTTTTATATGTGGTGCCAGTCAACAGAAACATAAAATGCTGGGACTTTTTTCCCTCCTGGGTCTTTGGCTATTTGGAGTGGTCAGTATTTTTGTTTTTTTTTTCTTTAGGGTGCAATCACATTTTTCCCCTCTATCTTTTTCACTTCTTTGTCCAGGGTGTATTTATAGTTAGCCCAATTGTTAAGATTGTAACAATTAGGATACCCGACTAGTATCTCTCATACCAACTAGGGCTGCAATGATTAGTCGACACTGTCGACAATAATCGACAATAAAAATAGTTGATGACAAATTTAACTGTTGTTAATAGTCGTTTTTTATTACAGATTTATTTTTTTTTAAACAGAGTGAGACGTCTTCCTGTCCGTTTATCTCTGGCGAGCTTCAGCGGCATGTTTAGTCATGGCGACTACTGGTGAAACAATGGCGTGCTAAACGATCCAAGGTTTGGGACAATTTCAAAGGAAAAAATAAGCATATCTGCAACATTTGCAAAGCGGACCTCACATATCACATAGCAAACCTGATTAAAATTTTTGAATGAAGTATCCATCTTCTGTGTGTTTACTAACACATTTTAAATAACCTTATGCTAAATGTAAAAGCTGATAGCTAAATAAGCGCCATTTCATAATTATGTGATTCATAATCTGATTAGTCGACTAATCGTTTCAATAGTCGATGACTAATCGACTATCAAAATAGTCATTAGTTGCAGCCCTAGTACCAACTAGTGACAATAGTCACGATTAGTCCTCAAGTCAAGTAGTCGTGCACATCCCGAATGTAAATAAGGATGGCCAGCAAAAACCAGACCTACATGAAGTGATAAAAAAAAAAAAAAAAAAAATGTATGTGGTGTCAATAAATAAATAAAACACCAGATGCTGAAAGGACTAGTGCAAATGGCAATCCAAGTAAAGGTAATATTAATCCTCAGGATTCTCAAACAGGTAATGTTACTGAGGTCAAGCAACAAACCAAAGGCAAGTTTCAGTCTAACTACCTCATAATATATCTAAGCCTCAAACCGGTTAGCTGCTTGATTTGTAAAATATACAGTGTTGCAAAGCTGAAGTAGAGATGACAGAATAGAGAAACGCAGCGAACTGTAATGTGTCTGCCAGGGTGACTTACTTTCTGTGTTTACTTTGGGTCAGACTCAAGTGACAAGTGTTTGGGGGAAAAAAAAGTGATGTTAAAATCATGTTTACTTGGAAAGTAGCAGGAGGCTCGCACTGCTGGTGCGATATACAGTGTTTTGCATAAATTCTTGATGCCCCCAAATCTCCAAATCACAGGCCGAGAGTGTGATGTTAGGACCCACAGAGTCACAACAGTCACATTCACAGGAAATGCCAGAAATATCCTTTAACCTTCCTATCATAATGCAAAGCTGAACCTTTCACTCCTGGTGTGTGGGTTAGGGTTTTGCCATTGTCAAGGCCCAAACCATACAATCTGAAAGTCAGCTTCCTGGTTCCTCTGTGCACAACCCATGCTATTTTTGTATTCAGCCACATCTTAGTCTTTTTGTTACATTTGTTAAATCAAAATTCATTTGAGCTGAAATTCTCAATTTAAAACCGCAGCCTCAAACACGTAACCATAACTGAGCCTGTGTTGTGTGCCAGATTTCATACATGACCCTGTTTTTTTTCCCCCACATCCAGTATAAGTACGTACCTCACTAACCTACGGTCGAGAAAAACATTAAGTAAACAAGCGTGCTCATTCACAACCAGCCTGACAAACCAAACTCCTCGTGTTAAGATACCATGTCATCATCTAAGCATTATTCACCTTTACATATAGATGAATGTGAAGATGATTAGCTGAACTCTTTGCACTTCAACCACTCAGCGTTAGCATTAGCTTAGCTCTGGGTGCACAGTTAACACGAAGCAGCATGCGACTGGCTGAGCCATCTGTCCTATCTGAGTGGGCTGCGGGTAAATGACCTGCACCCCAGCTGCACTGACTCATCTTGACTAGCACAGCTTCTCTGTTTGTTCCTTAGAAGAAAAAAAAAACAAAACTGCAAAGAGCAAAGGAGAGACGGGGCACGGGATACGCATGAAGTGAAGCTGAGAGAGAAAGAGACAAGATCAAGACTTTAGTGATAACAGGAAAAAAAAGATAGTAAATTACCTTCTTTTATCTGCCAGAGATCACAGCAACACTGCATTTATTTTGACCACATAGAAAACACATCTCTTATGGGTCATTTCATATGATATATAAAATAAATAAATAAATAAATAAAAATCCTTGTATTGGCTTCACATTCGCACAGTACATCTTTCCACAGCAGGAAATTAAACGTACTGCAGTAACCAGTGTGTTGGTATTGATCTGTGTACTCTTCAGAGCGGTCTCATTAGAGGGAATAAGGGCGCCTGGAGGAAGGCAAGAAAATGTTAAAAAAAAAAAAAAAAAAAAAAGACCTATGAGGTGCTCTAATCTTACTCATGTGTTCATGTGGACAAATATTCATGAAATCCATTGCTTAGTGCCATGTCAGAGGACATGTTAATCTAATCTGATTGTAGCTTCAATCCATATAATTAAAACTACTCCTGTGTAAACATTTAAGCATGTCATGCATCTGAACAAGTATTTCTTCCACTGTCAAAATGCATAACAAATCTGGAAAGTCCTGTGATTAAGTAGAGTCAGAGAAAGGTCATGCTACAGCAACACCAAAACAGTAACACTCCTGTTTTCCGTTCCCTTTCTGCTTCCAGATGCTGGCCAGTTTTATTTTAATAATTATCATTTTATTTGTCAGATCAAGTTTGGGGGGGGGAGCAAAAATGAAGGAATGAATTTCACAGAGTCCCTGTGACATTTTCAGCTATTTGGGTAAATACCTGATTATTATGAAACTGCAATTGCTGACGCAGAAAGGCAAACAAACTAATATAAAACATTTCCATGACACTGTGATCTTAGTGAAATGCAGTAAACAAATACGCAGTTTTTTAGAGACCACACTGCTTCCTTGAGCCTCACTATCACGTCCCTTATACTGTGCTGAACAAAGCCCGTTTTAAGAGGAGTGTCAAGAGCGTCAGAGATTTTGGCACTCATGGCCTTGGTGACGAGGTCTGCAGAAGGAGAAGGAGGGAAGGGACAAAAGCTCCTCTATGCTTGGTGCTGCAACTTGTATAAATCAGTCTTTGTTAGCGAGACATGACTGGGATTCTTGCTAAACAGCTATTTTTACATCCTTGAGGACTGGAGAGGGTAGCTAACGTACAAGAAAGAGTGCATGGCCTTTGGCTAAGTGAAGCCATTTAGCCAGCGTCATCAGCCCTCCGCCTGCTGGAAAGAGAGGGGACCTCCAGGAAAGATGTTCATGCTTGAGGTCCACGGTCAGCGAGCAACGGCTAACAGCCAGCTAATGCTACAACCAGTCTCTGTCCTCCAGGTACACGCTCGTGATTGCTCTGCTGAGATCACGGTCATGCAAGCTGGAGTATTGTTAGATAAATCTAATGCAATGACCTGAAGTGAACTACAGCTGGTACAGCAGGTGGCAAGTCTAACACTGAGTCCTCCAGAAACATATAAACTATTAAAAAAAAAGCTGCCATGCAAAGAAAGCATGTTCTTTCAGATATTAAATATCAAGTTGTTTAATGTTCACTACATTCAAACATGGCACCTGGTAGCAGATAGCAAAGAAAGAGTGAGTGGAGAAGTTAGGATTAGGAAAAGTTGTGATTTAAAAGAAGACTTCTGTCTCACAGGGATACTTCACTAACAGATTTTAAATCCTATTTGTCCATTTAGGGTTTAAAGCCCATCAAGAGCACAGAGGAACATCACAGCCACTTCTAACAAAGAATCTACCAACATATCTTTGCCTCAGTTTGAACATTTAATCTTATTTGATGGAAAATCTGCTGTGCACAAGCACCGAATGACAGGACATCAATTTTGGACTCAAATTCCAATTAAATTAGCATTTAAGTTGGATCTTAGTGAATTACAGATGATGAGATTTTCTTTAAACCTCTTGAGAAATTGTTTTTAAAGACAGCACAAAGAAGGATCGTATTAATATTTTAAAAGTGGCTCTTTCCTTCTATTTCATTCTAATTTAAACTGATTGTGCCCCCCCCACCCCACCCCACAAAAAAAAGGCAGAAAGGAAGCTTCTTTTTTCTTCATGTCTCACCTTATATTGCTGTATATGGATCCAACAGAATTCAATTCAGACTTTCATACGTGGATCCATAAAATGAGCATGGATCGCTATTGCAGCTTACAAATAAGCATTGATGAACTAATGAAACCTTTCCGATTTTCTTGCAGCACTGGTGTATGAAGGAAAAAGGTGGATATAATTTTCAGGTATTCCATTTACCCTGCATGGCAAGCCTTCTAGCCTAAATATTAGGCTATGAATGCACCATAAAGCTCAACATGATTTTAAAAAAAAATTAGTTTAAAGTACAGATAGAAAAATAGTGTGCCTACCTTGCAAGCTGCATATCTGTAGTAGAAAGTTGCATTGCAGTATTTCACTAATATTCTGTTGTATTTAAGGATGGTGAACTGGATAGTGAAGCGTTGTTTTTGTTGTTGTTTGCGCCTTTTGACTTTATCGTGTGCTGCAGTGTGTGGGGGGGGGTCTGCAGTTTGTGACCTCTCCCTCCTCTGACTTCCTCTTCTATGTAATCAGGTTGCCCCAGACCTTCTTAACTGCCACTGCTAAATCAATGGGGGTGGGACCAGGAGAGCTGCAGTATGTGCTGCCTTTAGAAAAATATGGTTGTAGTACCACAATACATTCCACTTGATGTTTCAAAATAAATAAATAAATCTCAGTGGCTATTGTTTTACTCATACTTTTACTATTTATTATTGTTCAACTGCAACACATTTTATGTCTTCATTGACTAAGCAGCATGAAAGTGAAAATTAAGGTAAGTGATTATCCAAAAGGGCGGTCAATGTCAACATTGTAAATTTGATTATATACTCAAATATGAAAAAAAATATATATATGAAAAGTGACTGTGGTTTAGTGGTTAACATGTTCGCCTTGGGCGCCTGGGTGGCTTAGTGGGAAGCCGGCGACCACATACATATGCGGCGTTCCCGTCCCGGTCTGTCGCCAATTTGCCCGCGTGTCTTCCCCTGTATTTTTCCCCCATTTCCTGTCTCTTTCCATTGCAAACAAAAGCCGCTGTAGCCAAAAACGCAAAAAAAACAAAAACAAAAAAACATGTTCGCCTTACATGCAAAAGACCCCCCGGTTCGAGACCGGGAAGAAACACAAACCTAGTCTCTTTGGTCACAAGTTAGTGCACTCCTAGTGCCGGTCGCAAACCCAGATATAAAGAAGGGGATAAAGAAGGGCATTCAGTGGAAAATCTGTGCCAAATCAACATGCCGATTCGTCTGCTGTGGTGACCCCTTGGGAAATAAGGGAGCAGCCGTGCCTTCTATATGAAATCAAATATTTAATAAAGAATATTTTAAGAAAAGACATCTGACGATGAAAATTATTAATCTATTATTAATGAATCAATTGTGGTGAAAAAATATTAGTAGTAGCAGCTTTTTGTCTTTTGAGCATTGCACAATGCAAAGCTCGATTTCCACCAGAAAAGCGGTTAGACACAGTGCTGTCGGAGAGTGCTATCTACCTGCAAACACCATACTGGGTCAAAGAATAATGCTATATTGGAACGCTTTGACAGAATATTTACCCAGACTGTCCACCTGCATTTCACTCTATAAATGATGCTGATTTAGGAAAATTTTTCATAAACAGGATCTTGCTTTAAGAGGGAAATATATCACATTAAAGAAAACAGCATTTATAGGGTCTTTAAATGTGTTTTCTCACAATTCATGTTGCTTTTCCTGGAATCAGTTTCAGACATAAAGTCTTGTCCCCAGGTTACAGCAGTGAAATATTAATTTATTCATTTCCATTGCTAATCTAATGTCTATGCATAACTCATAATTGCACGGAAATAACGTTCTTTGCATTTCTCTTTCTGCTGTAGAATCTGAAGACTCCATCCTCTTCCCTAGATCTGAGCCTCCCCCTGCTTCCTGTGGAGACTTTATGATTTGGTTTCCCATCTGTACTCTCAATACAAAGAGGTCAGAGATGCCACAGCATGCACAGCTTCCTGCACTCGTGTTCTTCATAAAACCCTCTACCATGGTAGAAGACCAACCCCAAATCATTCTCCCAGTGCTGCCAACATACCTAGTCGGTGACTGGAAGTCGAGATAACAAGGGTTTATGGTGTTTTAAAAAGCTCTTATGCTGAAGTCTCTATCCAATCCTTTTTATGTAGAACAGGCTGAGTGTAATTGTATTAAAATGAATGATAATTAAAGAAGCAACTAAAAACAAAGAAAACAAAGGAAAAAACAAAACAGGAAAAGCATCCTTGGTAGCTAGGCAACAGTGGGAAAATTAATATAGAGATATTACCAGCATTACCTCGCTGTAGATATCAGACGGTAAGAGAAATTTGCTCATGCTGAGCTGTGGTTTTTGTGCTTTACAATAACATAATTCTAAGTAGTGAAATAATGTGATTGTGTATATGGTCTGTTAAAATATCGTGAGTGGTTCAAAGGGCTACAGCCAAATAGAAGTTAAAAAGGCTACATGAAGCGCGATGGCACAGTATATTAGGGACCTATGTGAGCCGTCTACTAGATGGTTAAAAGTTGCCACTCTCAGACGGCACCAGAAATACTAGTTGGATAAACTAATAAACATTTTGTGAGAGACAGCACCTAATGACTGAATGTTAATTTTATAAATGTACAACGCCCGCTGACGGTTGGATTTTAGATGTTAAGCATACTAATCTGGCATCAATATTGTGTGCAAAATAACACATGGCACAAAGCCCTGTATATTTCAGATGCAGTGATTAACATTAATTAACAAATGATTCCTAAATACACGTTTTACAGACCATATTTAAACTTAAGACTGTTTTCTTATTTTTAGACTCATCAATTTTTTTCTTCTCTAGTTACCAGGAACATCCCTGCTGTGCATGAAAAGAAACATAAAGGCACAAAGCAGAACTGTCTAAGCGCTTCATCACTGTAGCTAACTGCAGGGACATTTTGGTATATGTGACCCGATCGTGCAAAATGAGTCGGAAGTCGCAAGGGCTAATTCTTAGGCCAATAACATATGAATCAGTGCGATGTATTGCAGGTCATTTCCAAGTTCACAGAATGTTCTTAGCAACAAGGGAGAGCATAATGAAAAACTAAGACGCTAAGAGCATCCCGTGAACCCGGAAATGACCCGCAATACAGTGCACTGATTAGTCCTTGACTCATTTTGCCAGATCGGGTCACATATTAGCTGGGAATTTTGGTGAAATTTGGTGAAACATCTGTTTAGCCAGTTTTTCTTTATTTGATTTGGTTGATCTAGCCTTGGTAAAGTAGGTATGTAATGTCAATTTGCCATGTGCTGGTGTTGCTCATGCTGCTTAGCCAACCTGGTAAAACCTGGTTGTTAAGATGCTAGTCTGACTACACTAGGATACTGGAGTTTTTTATTTATTTTGTGTAATGACAAAAACTGCTTGAGCAACACCATATTTTATATATTTTCATTACACTGTATAACACTTTATTAATATGGCCAATAGCCCTAGGCAAGTTGACATTTAATTTACTATCCAAAGGTAAAGGCAAGCAGCAAACTGCCACAACCGAGAAGGAGGAAGCTGGAGAATGTTTGGTATTTTTACTAGAAAAATAATAAATCAGTGGGATGATTAGTGACTGAAGTTATCAGCTATTCATTTTAGGAAATGGCTCAGGAAGATCAATTGTCCAAATAAATTATTTCATACGAAATACACAATTCATTTTTCTATCACCTGCGGTATTGAGGCTAAAGACAGGAGAGGAAATTAACAGACAGAGAACAGAGCTAAAGATAGGACCACCCAGGCAAACAAAATGAAGCAACTACAATACTAGCTTATGTGTGCGTCCCACTGAACCCTTCAATGTTCATCTTAGAAACACCCACAATGAGAAAGAAAAAAAAAAAAAATCTCCCAACTGGTTATGAACTTCTCAATTATGAACTGTTTCCACTGCATAGCACTGCTCCCATCTCAGAGTCAACCTCTTCATTTCTCTCCTCTCCAAGAGAAAACAAGACACATCACATTGTGTTCCTTTGTATGCAAGTACCCCATCTTCCCACACAGGTCAAAAAACACAACAGCAAGAATCCCAAGTCTCAATTCTTCCAGAAGAGCCAAAGCTCGAGACCCACAATTCCTCAGAAAAGACATCAACTTTTAATTGACTGAAAATGACTAACTTTGCATTAAAGCACCACGGTCTTCAGGTCTCTGTGTACTCTTATTTAATTGTGTATTAGTTTGTAGACATTTCTCCATACATTTCCACAAAGTTTTGGATGAACAGAAGACACAAAACCAGGGATGCTGAAAGACTACAAGCAGCAGCAATGATCTTGATGAATATTTTGCTTGCTCATTCTGTGGCTGCACACAGCACTGTAAAAACAACATATTTTATTGTCATCTCAGTATGAGCATACACCATAAACATGAAAACACTGAAATGCAGTGAATAAGGAAAGTCACTTTAGTCAAATAATGCCATGCAAATATGCAGCCTTTGTTCTAGAAAGCATGTTTAAAAATCCCTTTTATTTCTTTTTCTTTTTTTTTTTTTTTGGAGAATAGGCTATTGTTTTATGTTTTGGGCCCATCTTTGCAGCGTACCTATTAAAGTCAAAACATATGACTTTATGATTATCAGCAGATTTGCATTGCTATATTAAACAATATTAAGGCACACTGTATATTTTCTTCAAATTGTGCAGGCCTTATATAGCTGGGATATATCTATATATATATATAAAATCAATATGGAGATAATTAAACATAATTAAAGACATTATCTTTATTCATTTAGGCTTTTTGTGCTTTACAAGAACATAATTCATATTGAATAAGTACTTGAAATTTCACACTAGAACAGACTGTGGAGACACTGCTTGTGTACTTATTTGGAACCACAACATTTCAATACGAGAATGTCCTTAAGAAACAGTTTAAAAATGCTTAATTACAAATGATAATATTGCATTGTTGCACAACCAAATAGCAAGTTAATGGGGCTCTGTGTAGAATCTTGTGCAGCAGCTGCAGCCAACACCAACCTGTGCACAGGCTGTAAGACCAATCATGGCAGTTGTTTTATGCAACTGCACATGTACTGTGGAGGTACCATTTGTGCATTCCTGCTTTGCCAGAAATAAACTAGTTAACAGACATCTGCTGTGTACAGTAAAAACAGAACGTGTGCAGCATTGTATATGAAGGCTCTTCAACAATGTGTTGACCCATAAGGAACACCTACTGCAGGATCAAAACATGCCAGTTCGCTTCCTTCATCATCAACACAGTCATTCCGTCTCAATCCACCATCCCACGGTCACTCTACTTTCATGTGCAGCTGTGAAATTCTCACCCAGCTAGGCGCCATCTGACCCCAGCCCCAACAATCTACGGTAGCTGTCCAAAGAACACAGACCCTGGTACTCATACTGCTATCTTTGCAAACAGTGCACACAAAGACGTTCTCATGAAAGGCCGTCTGAAGGGCAAACAGGTGTTCTTCATTTTTGGGCTTTCACAGGTGACCTAATAACAAGATAATATCACGAATCTTCAAACTCTATTACCTCAATCTATGTCCTCTATTACTATGTTGTAAAAGCAAAAATAACAACCACCTCGCTCTAACTTCAAATAAACAGAAGGACACGATGAAACAACTGAAGGATAGTAGAACTGAAAAAGTGTGACATGACCTTTGATTTTGAGCAAAAAAGACCTGCAAATGAAACAGTGACGCTTACCCAGGGTTGCAACAGCAGGTACTTAGTTCTCTGAAGCTTTGTTGAGGATGTGCCCTAAACCAACCGCGTGGCCCTCATCTTGTGTCCATACAGCCCAGGACCACAGAACCCCGTTACTCCTTTGGCTTGGATAGGCAGCTGTGTAATTGCTGTTGTTTCTATACTAACTCTTCCTTGCAGGGCGGAGACAGGATCTCTCAGCCAAGCAATCATCCCATATCATTCATTAGAGTGTGCTCAGACAGCAGGAGGGAAAGACCGAAAGAGAGAAAGCGAGAGGGAGAAGGTGGGGAAGATGTAACACAAGGAAAGCACAAGCGAGCCCAAGGAAAAATAGAACCAATCGGCAGTTCTGAAGTGTAGCTGAGAGAATGGTGGGTCACCCGGTCTCACTTTCAGACAGGCTCAGACTTAAACCGTACTCATAAGGTAAAGCATTAACTCCAGTGGAGCGGGTTTAAATATTAACACAGTCTCACATCCAGTATGACTGAAGGAGCACAGAAGTGTCAGTACTTTCCTATATAGTAAACTATATGTATATATTAGTTTTTTCACTGTAACTAAACCAAGTACCTCTTACTAGGTTTTCCAGGAAGCACTGGTCTTTGTGAAACAGCAAAAAAGGGAGAGAAAAATACACACAAAGCAAAATAACATCCCTTTGTGGAAGTTTCCACTTTGTAAGCACTTTTTATCTTCCTGGTCATCTGTTCCCAACACACACTCTGAGCAAAAAGATTTCCTGTTTTGCCTTCTTTTGTCACTGTGGCTGTTTGGGGGTTTGTCGGGTGCTAACTTTAGAATCTTGACTAAAAATTTACTCAATACTGCAAACAGCTAATGTCTCATAGGTTCTCCATAAAAACGCATTTATACGCTCAAATGATGCAACTAGATAGTGATGACTGCCTTCTTTGGAAGTGTATGACTCACTGAAGGGAATCCTATGCACAGTTCACTAAAATACTATTAACGTCTAAGCTGGAGGAAGCAGAGACCAAATCACATCTGCACTGTGACAACAAGAACTGTGACAAGACAATTCAATGATTTGCCCACATTGTACAGCCAGTGTTATATCAGTTTGTGGGTGAGATTGGATTCATTGTACATATAGTATTACTCTAGTTCTATTATCACAACAATCAAAATGTCAAAGGAAAAAGCACAATCAAGGAAAAAATAAGCACTTTTATCCAAGACAAGTCCAGCGAATTGCGTAGCAACATGGTAATGAATTCCCACTGGATTCCCAATCAAATATCGCTTGCTATTTGAGGTGGCCTCAAAACATCTCCAATACATGCAATACTGCTCATAAAGACAAAGTCCCTCCTCACACAAGAGCTGTCACAGCACTCTGGAAGTTGCTGCAGTCATGATGGCCATTTCCTTTGCATAGACAAAGCTCTCACTTATTTTTAAAGGATTTCCAACAAAAATGTGACCATTTTGAGCACCTGGTCTTGCCTGTGATAAACACGAAAGAAAATGCCTCATGTTCATTTTGGAGCTATTTTTTGTGATAGTCATTCATAAACTACTTTTTATGCCATGACATTTAAAGCTGTTCATTTACACTCAGTTATTTACTTAAGAATTAACTGTGCACTAAAGAAAAAAAGTTTAGCCATTAGTGATGATGACAACCAGATGCTCCAAATACACAACCATAATGTGGTGTTTAGGCTAAGAGTTGTCAAACTTCCACCTACTTCCTCTCTTCCATATTTTCCATGTGCCTTACCCCAAACAAAAATTTCCACTTTTATGTTTGATAAATACTACAGTCTATTTCTGACCTACTGCTGAAAGTTGCAAAGCTACCGCTGTTTGTTAAATAATCATAGCAGCAGAACTACGACAACAAGGAGAAAAACAGAATCCTGAATGAGAAGCTGGCTGGTTACCGAAGGTCAATTTATATATTGTTACCTGGTTCTGAAGAGTCCAAGCCTAGCTCAGATAAAAACAGTGCAAGAGAAGCAAGGTAAGCAAGCTGCTGAGCTGTTGTCGAGTGAGTCTGGTCACTTTCCTGCCTACCCTGCTGACTTCCCTCCCCTCCTCTCACTCCGTCAAGTCTCCAACACCCTGCTCCAATAACCCCTGACCCACAGGAAGTAGACACAATGGACTGAAAATAACACACCACCTCCCCTGGCAACAACTGCCCGCCGCAACCCCCACTGCACACCATTTCTACACTGCAGAACACCTACAACAGGCTGGCTCAAGATAGGTGGGTAGAACCAAAAATATCAGCCACTACTCAACAAGCTGTGCCCACATGCCACAAAGTGCACCGTCCCACTCTGAATTTCAAGCATGGCTTTTTTTATTCACTCCTGTAATACAAAGAGGTACATCTATGATATTCCAGATTAATATTGTAGATATTCTGGGATATTTTCACATAAAGCCCTCAGTTTCACACTACAGCAGGTTGTGCTGCAGACTCATGGTGATCCCACTGCACCCCCACTGCATAGTGAGATGAATGACTTCTCCATAGTCAGACTAAAAAGCATCTGTGGGTGAAGTGTGGGGGGTGTGTGTGTGTATATGTTTTGCTTATTTGTTATATTAATAATACTTTCCTTCAAATGAAGTATACACCAATGAACCCATGGAAAGCATGTTTATATTTTAAGACTTTTTGTTGATTATAATTCAATACTACAAAAAAAAAAAAAAAAAAAAAGCTGGATAACAGGCACCTTGCTAACACTATGTTAGTCCACTGCATGTGTGCCTCTAACCCACTTCTTATCCATGTAGCAGTCTAATCCAATCAGTCCAATGAAAATTATTCCAAATCACATTTAGTGGCCAGTGAGAGGTTGCCTTAGACATGATCTAATTAGTCGCTCTGTTACAAGAGTCTGTCCACTAGGAAATGGCTTGAGATGCCGAACGCAGAGATAAGGAAATGGAGTCTGATATGTAATTCTGTGAGGCTAGTGGTGCTGTTTTCAAAAAAAAAAAAAAAAAAAAAAGAAGTGGTGCCTGGTTACAGAAGATTTAAAAATAAAATTAAAAAAAGCTGAAATACAATGCAAGTTCACAGTTACATGAGTCAACAACTCTGCTACAAAAGATAATTCACTGAGCTGCCTTTCATCTGAAATACACGTTGATTCTTACTTTTATTAACTGTGTTTGGTGTCCTGTTCTTAGAGCTGAGCTAATGAGCATGCCTGGACTTGTTTCTCAGCCAAGTTAAAGACACACCTCCTTTTTCCACCAGTCCCCTGAAACTGGTACACACCTCCGCTCTGTTGTCACATTCAGATGATACTACTTTGCTTTCAACTGAAAGCAAATTTGTATGGTATAAACACATACCTGAGAGGTTGTGTACTGCATCAGTGGTTGTGTGCTTCCCACACACTAATTCACATTTACTGAGGAATGTGTGGAATTTCTTGTACACACTACAAGTAGCAAAGCTAATGCCAAATACTTTTCCAACTAAATTATTACGCAAAACAATTTGGGTTTCTTTTTTTTTTTTAAGCTTGCTTAGTAGCAGCTTGGCTTTTGTGGCTGTGTGTCTGCATGTGTGTTGACTTGTTCTCATTTATAAGATGCTTGCCTATAAATCAAAGCTTTCACACAAAATGTTGAACTTCCTAAAATATATAGTCTATATTGGAAAGTCTTGTTCTGTAATGTCAAATGCATGCATTTGTACATTTAAGGTTTTATAGCCATCTAATGCATGCTGTAGCGAGACAGCCAGGGTTTGATCCACCACTTAAACCGCAATTATGCATCAACTCTTTTTTAAGAGCTGTCTCCGTTAAAATGAAGTGACGCCCCATACCCTTTAATAAACAATTTGCCATCCTCCTCAATAGTCCTCAGCACTTTCGCTTTTTAAATTAAAAAAATGTCAAATCAATGAGCATGTATTCATAAACTAAGAGATCAGTTTATGAACAGGAGATCCAGTATAATATTTTTGCTGCTGCTGAAACAAAGCACTAACAGAGAAGGGAAGACAACCATTCCAACCCACATCTACACCTTCAGCCAATTCATAGTTAACCTAACAAACAAAAATGCACCTTCTGGCTGTGAGGCCACAGCATGACACTCCTACAATTCATATTTTTAATGTAACTCAATGCAAAGAAAGATGACAGTCTTTAAAAAGAATAACCAGAGTGAACTAAACTGTAAGATGTTGGAATACTGGTGACAATCATGACCGGCTGGTGTGTAAAGAACAGCACAGTAGAGCAGAGCATATCAGGTACCTAAGCAGAAGCAACAACTTCAGTGCCTGCCACTGTATCCACAGCCTTCGCTTCAATAATGAGAAGAATGAGGAAAAAAAAAAAAGTGTATGGAAAGTACAACGATCATGGAAGCAACTATGAAATACAGGTAACCCTGCATGAAAAGAGAGATTAAAAAGTGGCACAGTCACAAATCGGACCAACTCGAAAAAGCAAGTAACAGACGTGACTGAAGAACTGACAAGAACACGGTCAGAGTTTGAGGAGAGTAGATGTCTGAAGCTGGTATGAGGATGTTTGGCTTTGCAAAGCGCTTAAAGTTTAATTAATAAATGAGTCTTAAAAGCAGAATGTCTCAGAACAAGACTAGCTCATCTAACTCATGATCCTTCACAATTCACAGGTTATCTGGTCTTTAAGTCTGACGTCATTTCTGGGTCCAAATGCTCCTAAAGAAACAGCAATGGCATAACCAATGACTGTTCACTATTAAAGATGATTGTAACATACCTTATCAATTGTAGCTATTTCTGCTTTTCTTTCTCATCAGTAAAATCACAGCTGAGTGTGTTTTTTTCGAGTCGGATTGGTTAAAACAACCAGGGACACAGCACTGTGGAATATTGATCACGTGACAGTTTGGACCCGGAAATGGAATTCTACGTCATCACTTAACAACCGGATTGAATTGTGTGAAGTATAGAAAAAAGTTGGGAATTGTGGTCAGACAGACAGATGCCTCTCCATGGCATAAGCTCATCAGACCTTCAGCTGGATGAGCTAAGGGCTCAGTCACACAGGCCTAGAGACCGGGTGACGACCACCTGGTAACCACTGGTCACTAGGGAAAAAGTGTATTCCCCAACCAGTTGTCGAGCGATTGCTCGAGGTTGCTTGCTGTCGCAAAGAGGTTGCTGCACCAAAAAACTCCTTATGATTGCTTTGAAAGATGCATGAAAGACATCAACCTTTGTGCAAACAGTTGCTAACCAGCCATTAAGCGATAGTGAAACTTGTGCAACACAAACCGGAAACAGTTAAAGTTTGTCTTCAAAGTAAAAGTTGTACTTTAACATTGAAACTAACATGTTCCAAAAGACACAACTTTTGCTTTGAAGGCAAATGATCTCCTTTTCATGTCTGCATCCCACTCTTCACAGTTTCACTACTGCTTCATGAGAAGTTGTTGAGGGTCTGCAGACAGTCAGCGTCTTCCATGCAATCCAGAAATCTGCAACCAGGAGTTACCAACCAGTCACTGGAACCTAACAGAGAAGGGACTCGTGGTCAAAGGTACAAAAATGTTATATAGCCCCTGACCCTTCCAGTCCCCATGCTGAAAAGTGCTGTATGTGTGACTGGGCGAATGAGACGAATGAGATAACTGAGTAGAAAAGCCTATGTAAGTACCAGTCCATTTAGCATTTGGCAAGCTGTATATATGAGGTTTTCCTCTAAATTGGCTTTCAGTCTCATTGTAACATTAAAAGGAAAGATTGCCTACAAACACTGTATTGAGAAAAATTGAAGGTACAAGCATCAACATACATGTATCATCATGATATTCAAAATTAAAAGAGGTGCAGCTGGAAGAAATCACTGACAGACAACATTTTCTCTATTACTTTAGTATCCTTCTCACTTTCTTGTAATTCACAGTATTGCTTCTCCAGCATGTTAAAAGAGCACTCACATTGGCTTGTGGTGGCAAGGGCAAAATCCAGGTCAGCAATCAATACCTATTACCCCACTGAGTAGGAAACACCATTAGACTTATGACATGAGAAAGACACTACATGTATTCTATGTTAGGCCAGGTTTTTGTTAATATTTTAAACTATCAGATCTTGAAAAACAAATTTCTTTCCCACTCCACACACCGAAACGCCACCGAAAATGCTCTTCACACTGATGCCTGAAAATAAGAAAATAACTTCCAATCATTTTCTTGATTGTCAAATATCATCAGCTGTCTATCACAAGCAGCAGTATCGGATTTTGATTATGGTGAATTCTTCTGATAAAGGTCAGGGTTACTTAGTCACTTATATATATATACTAAATAAAACTGAAGTGTAACCAATCAGAATGGTAGCTGAAAATTATTCCCAGACTCAATGTTTTGAAATAACCTTGCTCATACAGTCAGGATGGTTCATGAATGCATGAGAACTAAAACTGTAGCAACAATAACATCTGCCTCTGACTTCAGGACACATTACTCCCCAAAACATGAGTTTATCACATTCCCACAGTATTTCCTCATTGTATGTGGTTTTTCAGTTTTTCAACTTTTTCTTCCAGATAAGCAGAAAGTCAAAACGATGCATACTTTGCTGCTCCACAACCTTGACACTTTAACAGTTATCCACCACACTCTGAAGTTTTGATTACCCATGCCCTCTCTGTTCCTGGTTTCATCCTATCTGCCTTTGCATCTCTAATCCTAACCAATCTGAGCTCTTGTGCTGAGTCGCATGCACTTGTCAAAGCCGCATAGTTAGAATTCAACACATTCCTCTGGCATGGCAGACTGTTCACATGCGCACACTGTTCCTTAACCACTGACGAGACGGGCTTAAATAATTCAGCTTTTAGCCCCTGAAAACAAACAGTGCAATCCAGCCAAACCTGGACCTAACAGGTGAGAAAAAAGCCACAGCAGAACACAAACTGTGTCAGAAACAGCAAAATAATAAACACAGATGCTGTGGAGGTTTTTGTCATGAAGCAAACCTAATAGAAACTAAAAATGGGCTTGTTACACATGAAACTTAAAAGTTTACATTTAACATAAAAGGCAATATACACAGTTTAACATTGAAATGAACACAAAATCAAGTTTCATGCATTTTAATACTGTCATTTTCACTCAAACTTAGACCTTTACCAACATTAGTTACTTGTATCCCCAATCAAAACAATGCATCTTATACACCACCTCATTAAATTAACTGGGGTTTTCTTATACCAACCTTGACTATCAAATGTGAGCGGGTTATCCAAATGCCATTGTTTTAGAGCGGAGTCAAAAAAGTCAAGTCATTCCACAGGTTTGCAACACCATAAAAAGAAGAACAGAGTGCCCGGGAACCTTCAGAGAAAAGTCAACACAGTAGGTGAACAAGAAAGGTAGCTCCTCCAGACTTCCAATCAGTCTACAAATGAATCCTCTGCAAGGGCAGGAGTTTGTCCTGCACCACTCTCTCAGCGCGTGCGCGTGTGTGTACATGAGTACAGGTTTAACCACGTCCTTTGGCTGGAAGCCAGGCCAAAGATACTGGGCAGCACTGTAGTAACTCTAACGCAATCAGGGACACTGGATGATTTAGGACTAGTGGTGAATACCAGAGATCTCCCTTTTTAATCTGTTTTAGTTTCTTATTCAATTCTACTCAGAAACCATTAAGTAAATAAATAAATAAGATGTTTAAAACCAAATGAAGACACAAGATTAATGATTGATAACATTCACTTTAAGAGGGCCTGTCTGAGTCACAGTAAGTTGGGAAATTACGCAGGTCAGTAGCAATATTTCGCATCTAGTTTCAAAGCTGACTTGTCAACACCCACGTGTCTAACTCAGCCTGTCTGCAGAGTGGGACAAACATGCACACAAATTGGTGCTCACAGCACAGAGCAGTGGAAGAGGGGCAAAAAAGTACCATGACAGCAGCGGGCTATATTAAGGGGCTGCAGACACAGCGGCTAGGGTCAGATCACACAGCACCGCATAACTCGAGTGCCAGCTGTGTATGTGTGTGCAACAGGTGAAGCGTTAAATGGGAACAGATACAGTCACACATATTTCTACCTTCCAAAGCAATCCTCAGACCTCACTACTCAAATCATCCAATATTTTCAAGCATCAAATTCATACATGGGCTCAAAATTAAAAAGGGTAATACAGAGTATACTGTAAGCCCAGCAGCCTGTGGTGCCTAAGTTCACCATCCACTGGGTCTTAGCATTAGGGTTTTTTTGTATCACATTATCTCACTGTTCCAATACATTTTTTTACATAAGTAAAACAGCTCAAAATGGTTTGTTCTGACTTAATACTGTTCTATTGTCTTCTCCGCCCTCCTACTTTCACGAGCTGCAGTAGACCAAATCATTCATTGTTGAATGTGAACAAGGTTAACTGTGATTTCTGTGCTCTCTCTGACTGTTATAGCCTACAGGCTGGCCACAGCTGCAGTAGAGAGCATCTTATCTGGTGCAAACTCTGAAATAAAACAAAAGCTTCCTGGAAAAGTCTTTCAGAAAGAAGCTCGGAGAATCTGCAAAAAGACAGCACATGTCCAATTATCCACGGAAACTTCTGGGAATTATTTGATACTCTTGCATAAGCCATCTCAATATTTGGTGTGCAACTGCAAGTTCTGACATAATGGAAAATTTCTTGTTTATCTTTTTTGACATTTGTAAAAAGAAACAAAAAAGAAGAAGTTTTTTTTTTAACACTTAGATCACAAGACATGTGGCAGCAACAGCTTCTCCTTGTCAGACTAACGTGATGATAAACATCACGTTAGCAGATACTATTTCCTGTATGTTATTTGTAACCCTCGGGATTACACGCAAGGCTGCGTGTACGGTTCAACAGATGATTTAAAACTGAATCAAATTCAATAATAATCTGATCCACATGAGAATCAAAATCTTAGTACAACCAACAAAACTCAAAACACAACAGGTAGGTAACAATATGGCAAACTAATTTAGCATTTGGTGACCAGTTAATCAGGATATTACAAACATTTTTTTTTAAACAAAAATACCTCAACCTTCAGTGGTTACATTTTCTGCTTAGGTCCTGTTTTTTCTATTAAATGTACCACACTTCCATGAAAATGTGTGTTGTTGTCTTTGCACCCACTTGGGGCACAGCAGCAGCGAGTGCTTCTACAGTGGAGGGAAAAAAAAAAAGCTTAATTTTAAAATGTGGTGCAGTGACTTTTAAAGATAGTGTGTGTCAAGAAAGGCTTTTCAAAGCATACAATTCTGCAGTGAGTCACAGATCACAAGTGAGTCACAGTCTTTTGTGAGTATAACTTGGAGATACATACACTGCCTGGTATAGCCGGTAACATTAGGTTCAAAATGAATCTTCTTTTCAGTATCTTTTATTAACAGAATAATTAGCAGCTGGAGCAAAAGTAGCAAAGAAAGATAAGTTAAAAGAAAAAAATAAAAGATATGTGCAAAGCAGAGGACAGAAGCAGGAAATTAACAATATAAAAGCAAAAGACAGTACAAGACAAGAGCAAGGGACCCCTCCTCTGTCTTCACTCGCCATCTGGTAGCCATCAGCGCCTCACACAGGAAGGGGCGGCCATGCCTTGCTGGGGCGCCAGGGAGCGGCTTCTCTTCCCTCATGGTGTTGGAGAAACAACAATCAGCCAGTGCATTGCATTGCAGAGTAGTGCAGTGCAGTGCAGTGCAGTCCAGCCCATTCTAGCCTCAGCTGAGTGGCCAACAGCAGCAGCAATAGACCAGGCGCTCACACCCCAGCAGACCAGCAAAGAAGAGCACAGAGCAACCTCACATTCCTGCTGTCTGAGCCTGCCAAGAAGCACTGGGAACGGAAAGAAAGAGGGAGAGAACAGAGAGCTGCTCTCACTGGAGGCTGCCTAATGGTGGGGCTTTGAGAAGCACTCTAGTCTTTTTCATCTTGATTGCTTTTTTTTTTTTTTTTCCCCCTCTATGCTCTCCTCAGCAATGATGACAAAAGTATTGATTACCGCCGCGGTGCAGTCCAGCCTGGCGTTTCCTGCACACATATTTGTGGTCCTTCACCTTTAGTCTTGAAGAATTTTCCCTCGCTTTACAAGAATCCAGGGAATGCACATAATCAGACATTTGGCCGAAGTCCTGATCGTTTTCTTTCCCTGAAATGACATGCACGCCAATCTGATGGGAAGAGGGACCCCTTTGGTCTTTGTGTTTGGTTAGTGTAAACCATCTCTGGCCTTCTGTGCTCCCCTGCTAGCACTGTTTTATGTCCACACCAGACTACAACTACACCCTGGAAATAGAAGCAGCCTTATGACACGTCCTATTTTTACCGCCTTGTGTCATTAGCTGGCAAGTCGAAACATGAAAACCAGGCATGAGAATTCTGATCTAAAAAACCTTCTACTTTCTTTAAACGCAAGTCTGTGTCCCTTCACTGCATATGGGACAACTGTCAATCATCAGAAATAAAAACCATGATGATGTGTGCAATTAGCCCAGCAGCAAAGTTCTGAGGGTTCTGTCATCTGCATTTAATAATAGCTTCACTTGAAGCTCTTCGACTTGGCATGGTGACAAAAAAGGGATAAAAGGCTCATTTTACAACAGAAAACACAACTCAGAATCTGTTCCCAAGTTTCGCACAGCAAATCCAAGTCTGCATGAGAACCACTTTTCTACAGTCACTCCATGAGCTGCTTTTTGGACTTGGCACAAAACACAGTAAACAGCTGTGCCAGGCAAAGAGAGACACATCTGTTTACAAAATGCTCCACGTTAGCCTTGACCTACCAATTAAATCAACGGTGTCAGTTCTCAGCTACGGTAACAAATTAAGTTTAAAAGGCCACATATTAAAAGTAAAAATTAGCATTTTCTGAGGTAATTGAGCATTATCAGCACAGAGCACCACTCGTGAACCAAACACAACCCCAATACAGACTTGATCACAATGACACGGCTCCATTTTCTTTGTTCTTGTACAGAAACATTTTTATCTAATAAAATCTAAGTAACTGATGCATCGTCATGCACTCAGAACCAGAGCTCCTTAAGTTTTCATCTTAATGATTCCTCCCCAATCATGTCCTCTACCAACTGTCAGCTAAAAATAAACCTGCAAGCAGCATACTCGCTGTAACCTCTCACTGTTTTTGAAGCGCTCACACTAAAGTTTACTCTATAGCAAGGTGCTATAGCACCCAAATAATCATCTTCAACTTCAGCTTCATTTTGAAGCTGTAAACAGTGGTGTTCTGGTATAAACAAAGGTTTACTGTTCTCTCAAAAGCAGCTGCATTGCTCAAGAATTTGCATGAAAGGTTATGCATGCAAGTGTCTAGTTTACATAACAGAACATAATACTGTACACATGAGGATCTGATTCAAGGTTAGTTCAAGTTCACTTCTGTAGCTTTCAATCCATTTTTATTGTTGTCATGCACGCGGTATCAGATGCTACTTACAAATGCCTGCATAAGAGATGAGACAGAACAGATCTGCTGTACTGAGAATGAAGCATCTATTCACAAAGCTGAACATCACCAAACGCTGCTGTTAGGATCCCACAGAGGCACTATCAAAAACAGAGATTAGATTTTAGGGGACTGATACGCACCACGTGTTTTTTCCTAACTCTCAAAACTGATGCCACATTAAGCACTGATGGAAAACAGCAAATGTGTCTGCATGCATTATTATAGAAATTATCACTTGTGTAATGCTGTGACAGGTCAGAAATTTACCGTGTACCCAAAAAAATTTCTCTGTGCTGCCAAACTTCCACAAGGGTTGGCCCTAACTGAATGATTTGTTTTCATGGCTGTGTTTTTCTTTGTGAGGCAATGACTTGATTTCAGGCTTACACGACTATAAATACCAAGAAGAAAATGGAGAACAACCACACTCATGTTTACTGCAATTGTGTTTTAAAACAAAGACCAAAACACCAGTGCAGGACACACACACACAAAAAAAAGCTTTCAACTTCAGGGGGAAAAAAAAACAAAAAACAGCAAAATTTCACAGAAACTGTTGTAAATATCACAGATTCTGCTCATTTTCCCTGATCCTGATCCATGTAGTCTAACTTTTCAACTGCTATAGTATCAGTTATGCTACGATGACACTGATACGCATATGTATTACACAATGACGATAGTCTGTATCAAGGATAAAAGTGTGCCGGTAAGGACAACTATGGTAGTAGCGCAGATATTAATAATTAATGCTTATTTGTTTGTAATGGACATTAAATAATTAATGGCATATTCAATCCATTTCCAAGCTGTGGCAGATCACACAACAATAGTCTGCTTGCTCCAAATGGAGAGCTGTGCGGCTGCTACGATAAGGACACAGTCCAGTAATTTTTCTTTGTTAGCCTAGGAGGCTAATGCTGCACAAGTACCCCTCTGTTGCATCCCGTTTGGGTAGCTTGTTTGTTTGTTTCTTCAAGCACGTAGGGAGGGGGGGTTAACAGAAAGTGAGCATTTGTTCTCTGTTCCACTTGCTAAGCAGATTTAATGAATCCTCTACTTAGTCGAAGAGCTATGCCTTTGTTTTCTTTGACCACGTAGTCACACTGGTGGCATACAGTTTTGTTTAACTGTGTGTAAATGACAGCGTTTTACAGTCAGCCACAGACAAAGGCTGAGGGACACTTTGATGTACACTATAAATGTTTGTTTTCAAGCTAAGAGGCTTCAAGACCAGCATGGAGCACATCCTCAGTCTCCCTTTAGAGCCAGAGAAAGACCTTCAGGGTTCAATATTTTCCTTCATCCGGTCTACCCTGCAGCCCTGCGCTCTTGCACTGAGGCCCTTGTAAGGGCTGCACAAAGTGTTCAACAAAATCCTAATCTGTTTTCAGTAAGTGCAGGCCAATAAACTACAGGGACTACAATGGTCTATGAAGCTATGCGCAGTGGAAGAAAAGACCTGAGAAATTAAGGGATGGGCAATATTATTATTTTCACCTAAAATTAAGGATTCCTAATGACACTTTCAATACATGACTTCCAATCAGTGTCTAGGTGTGATGAATAAATATGAAGAATAAATGCAAAACAAAGTGGAAGATGTGACTTGACTAGGAGCAGAAGGATTAAGAGGACAGCTCTTGAAGCCATCTTTAATATCAGCCTCAGAAAGTATGTGGTTCGTTGCCTGTATTTCTGTGATATGAACTGGCAGAATAATGAATTTCTACTGAGACATGACAGTTTCACAATGACGCCCATAAACAGTCGGTTTAAACAGTTTGTTGCTGGAGATGTTGATACTGAACCAAAGATTCTCGACTGAGAACTGTCCAGTCTTAATTGTGTCTCCAAGTATATCAGTTCCTTTCATCAATGCTGGCATCTTGTTTCTCACAGTTTCACATAACAAAACGATGATGTCAAACTCAGGGCAGTGGAGCTTTTTTCTGCACCTGAGTTACATGCCTGTCTAAAATTCAGTTTGTTGTGTTTAGACTAGGGATGTTCCCGGCAATTTCTTAGTCAACTAAACAAGAAGGGCTGCAACTATCGATTATGTTAGTAATTGAGTATTCTATTGATAATTCCATCGATTAATCAAGTAATCAGATAAGAAACACTTTTCTCTTATCTGCATATTTTAACTTCGGTAGATTTACTGCAGATTTTTCTCTGAGTGAAACAAACAGCGGTGGGTGGAGCAACAACAAAGTTCTTTTTTCTTCATGTTGACACTTGCTGATCAGGTGGTTGATGAAGGACCTCCAGCTGTTTCCCAGTTACAGGAACAAGCGCTGCTGCTTTGGATGCTAGAAAAACATTTCCTTTGGCTCCACCTGAGCTCACTGTCTCAGTAACAGCTCCGCCTCTTTGCGCTTGCAGCGCCTGTGCAGACAGACTGCACATAGAGCATGCGCTTAATGTTGTAATGCTTTGTATTCACACCCGTAGTACAAAATGGGTTTCTATAGCAGGTCTATGTTTAGTCGCTAATGAGGGATTAAAGAATAAAATTATTTTGACAGAGCCCCTCAAGTGCTATCTCGATATTTTTTTAGCTGACTGGCGATTATATATATATATATATATATATATATATATATCTTGATATTTTTCCTTCCCAAAGGTATAAACAAAAAGGCACTTCTGAGTCAAAGCTACATGTCCCAAATGTCACATGGGCATTTTTACATTCAGCTGTAGATGTACATGAGAAACTGCTCAAAAATAAACTACTGGCATATTTAAATAATAATGCTCCTCAAATAAATGAATTTTCCTCCATAACAAAAGTCCCACAGCTGTGCTATTAAAATGTAAACAGAAAAGATACGGAGCAAAAATAGCAAAAGGCTGCCTTATTCTCCAGTGAAGTAGACTTTACCAAAGTGCTTCCTCATGTGTGTACTCCTGTACATCTAGTACTCTGTACAAATAACAAAACATGTAAACAGACTGAACAAAATCCCATCCTTCAGTCAGCAGGGTTCTAGCTAGCTGCCCCTGGCTGAGGTGCCGTTGTTCAGTTGTTATCATAACAGTTAGCTAGCGACATGGCCATTAGCATTGGGATGCATAGTGAAAAAGATGAGTGCTCGGACCTTTTGTCGGGGTTTGCAACATTCTCTACAGAATACATTATTCTGCTGCTCATCTGACACTTGGAATCCGAACGATCTCCAAATAACTGGGCACTGTTTTTCTTTTTACTAACCAGCTCCTCTTCAGTAGCTTCGTGTCTGTTTACTTCTCCATGCTGTCGCTTCCTGCATTATTTACGGGTGAAGCGGTGAGGGAGAGAGGCGGGGCAGTGAGAAGTTGTGCAGAGAAAAATTGGGAAAAGAGAAAGGCGAACTGGTGGAGCTATAAGCAGGATTGTAACGCGACATAGACTATATCGATATAAACAATATTGTCTCATCTTATATCGCGTAATCATGGGCGCCCCGGCGCCCATGAATCGCACTTTAAATGTTGATTAACTGTGCAGCACCATGTATTATGAACACTGCATGTTATACTCCAAACAACGAAGAAAAAAAACTTAAATATATGAAAATGCGTTACTGCAAACAATGTTTATGCATCATTAAAATATGAGAAAATAACATCCAAATTGTGCCGCACATTATGAATGATGCATGTTGTTCTACAATTCATGACAGGTAGCTCACTAGAAGTTAAAATCTAAAATGACAAAACAATACAAACATCAATCCATCCATTTTCTTCCAGTTATCTGGGGCCAGGCCGCAGGGCGGCATCCTGAGCAGTGGAGCCCAGACCTCCCTGTCCCCCAGCCTCCTCCTCCAGCTTACCTCTGATTCAGACTTGTGCACTTGGTCTTTGTAGAGCTACGACATAACCTACTTCAGTGGCCAATGTTGTTCCCGACGTTTATGCTTGTGCAGGTCCACTGCGTGTGTTAATTACATTTCAGTTGTCTCCCTGTCTTTTACATGCTGGGACTTTTTTCCCCTCCTGGGTCCTACTCTTTGCTGGTCAGTTTCTTTTTTTAAAGGTGCAAACACTCTTCTTCCCTCTAGTTTTTTCGCTTCTTTGTACGAACTTGGGGGAAGTACTGGGAAATACACGCAAGGAAATGACGGTGTTATACCTAGTTTAGACCCAGATAACAAACAGCAACATTGAAGCTGAAAACCTGTGCAGATCTATTTGTTTCCCCAATAGAAAATACTGATCAGGAATCAATGAGGGAATCCATAAAAACAAACTTTCAGCAGATTAAATAATTGCATTGATATCAATAAACTGTTATCAATAACTCTCCTTATTTATTGCCTTAGTGTTTGCAGCAATACCTCCATGATGTGGTGGAAGAATTATTTGAGATACATCTTTTACCTGAGCGACGATGACAGCAACATTGCAACTCTATCTCTGCACCTCCTCGGGCCCATATGACAACACACAACAGATGTCCTGAAGACATCCATCTCTAAGCTGTTCCTTTAAGGATGCTTACACTTGTGGGCATCGACACAAATTTGCACATTAGGTAAGAGAAGCGAAGGAGATAAAGGAGGAAACCACTGAGAATACAGCTACAACAAAGTACAACTGGGAAAAGTCCTACAAAGTGGTTGGATACCTTCAAGCTCTCCTTAAATAATAAATTAATTGCCAGAAGTGTTGATTCTTCTTTAACCACTTTGAACTGCACATTCAATTACTCTGAAACTAAGGATGCACTGATCCTATGGCATATTTTGTATTCATTAAAGGCTGAGTTCTTTTAGCTACAAAAAAACAAAATACCCACACCAATTCAGTAGTAAATAGTCTACAAATTTCAATTTATCGTGGTCCCTAGTCTTCAGGGACATCAGTGCAAGCCACTAAGTTTATCAATGTAACTAATGTAATTTTACCACAAAAAATACTCAGTAAGTCCCTAGCTATTCTTACTTTGCTAGCAAACGCCATCATATAGCATGATTACCACCAAACACAACAAACTCACGTTTAAACCAGGACTGCACTACTGTGGCAAATATTGAGATCATGATTATTTCAGCTGTAAACCAAATAAATCATTACAAAATGCCATGGGGAGAGCTGCAGGTTCACCTGCAGTAACATACAACTTTTACTTAATCTAAATACATCTTCCTGACCAAATGCTCTCTTTCCATCATCCTGGCTCAAGTTGAACTAAATGGTCAAGCTTGGGGTTTTAGACGGGGTGAAAGAGCTCTGTTGTAAAATCAAGGGATGGATCATTGAGAAAAATGGCCACAACATATTACCCATGCCACCTTACTTTTTCATGGCTGTTTTATCAACACTGCAGCTTTAACATCATGCTGACCTTTTTGCTGATTACACTAAATGCTGTGTCAGAAGGATAGTAGCTAGAGTGAAAGGGAACTTGTACGAGATGGTAGTGAGACCTGCTATGATGTACAATTTGGAGATGGTGGCACTAACAAAAAGCACTGGTTGGGCTGCAGGTGGCAGAGTTGAAAATGCTAAAATTTTTGTTGGGACTGAACAGCGCAGGTTGAGGGAAGGCTGAGATGGTTTGGACACATGCAGAGGAGGGATAGTGGATATTATGGACAAAGGATGGTGAAGATGGAGCTGCCAGACAGGAGGAAAAGACGAAGGGCACAGAGAAGATTAATGGATGTACTGAAGGAGGGCATGAAGAGGGTTGGTGTGACAGAAAGAGGATGCAAGGAAGAGGGTGAGAGGGAGGCAGATGATCCACTGTGATGACCCATGAAGGGAGTAGCCAAAAGAAGAAGAGGAAGAAGCAGCAGCTCGGTCACACAGGGAAGTAAAAATTCAAGACATTAACTAAAGTCTCCACTAATCCCACGAAAAACTCTTGTGCTTCATAACCAGCTGAATCATTTCCATTTAAAAAAAAAAAAAAAGAACTTCTGTATTTATTAGACTTAATATCTAGTGATGCGAACAGCTTGTAAGTACTTCCACTAAGCTTCATGTGACCAAGCTTGCTCAACCCACCCCGCTGTTTTGATTACCGTAGTATTATTAGATTTTAGATTGTTGCACTACTATAGAGCGCATTGTTGAAAGTTAGATCAGAGTATTAGTCACTTGTTAAATCAGAGCTGAAAAACAACCCTGATTTAACAACTTTAACAGTTTATCCAGAGGAGCTCAGTCTGTACGAGTCGAGCAGTGTCTAATAAGAGCGAACAATGACGAGGCAGAATCATAACCCACAATCTGAATCTGTACTTTTCTCACAGATTTAGTTTAAACTCTGCTGTTACACTAATAGCTAAGTCCTCCAAAAGTCAAAAAGAAATATATATATTTTTAAACTAGTGGATGTCACTACCTATGGCAGAGAAAGGCACAAACATGGACGTGATGATAAAGCCCCAAAATGTAGGAAAGCAGTTTGCAGTTGGTTCCTTGTTTAACTAACAGCAAAGGCCAACCATTAATTCAAAATATGTTTTCTTAACATTAAAAAAAACAGCAAAAAAAAAAGACCATTGTGGTTTATGGAGATATAAAAAACCCCTATAATTTAGTAGTTTTAAACAGCTTAAATTCTACCTCAGAAAATCACGAGTTCTCCCAGGGTTCTTGAAACACTATCTCCAGAAAACAGTTACACAACTTCAGCAGCTAGTTGCCATACCCACTGCTGTTTTTTTCTCTTTCTCCTGAGAAACAACAACTTTGGGTCATCTTAACGTTTGTACTGTGAATGCAGATATGAAATTATTTCAAAGTAAGACAAAATAACACCTTTTGACATATAAGTGTATATTTAACTGTCCCATATTGTATGATTTTTTTTTCAGCACTGTGAGCTGTCTCAGTTCAATTAAAGTAAAGAATCAATATGAGGAGCTACATTGCTGCTGTTTCATGTTTCATTTATTAGCCATTCGTTTTGCACAAGGCTGTTGAACAAAACCAATCTTTACGATGAGTAAGTGTATTTAATCAGATCAAACTGTGGGACTTATTCATCATGGCCACACCAGATGATAACTGCAGGTAAGAGATCAGTCCCGGTACTGAGCCCTGCCGGTGCAGGCAGATGCAGGTTCACAAAATTGGACCCTGCACATAATTCTCAAAACTTCTAGATTAATATGCAAAAGGTGATTTATTTATCTCTCTTTATTCTCTGTGATTTTTTTGAGTTGAAGATGTCGAACTCTGTCCATTCTTTGAATTTTTGTGGTTTAGTTGCAAAGCAAATATATAAAATGTACTTGTAGCACATTCATAAATGATTAAACTTCTGATAAAGCCTACACCAGGTTTACAAGAATCTATTTGCTGCTCACGACTGAGCACATGTGGCTGCACTCACTGGTTGTTTTCCCCTCATAGCTGAGAGGTTTCCGACCCATGGCAAAATAGTTTGATCATTTATTTGCAGTTTATGCTCTATGTATCAATAAACTACATTTTTCAGACATAATTTTGCAAGATATCTGCAGACAGTGAAGTTAAGTTAAACATCGCAAGTGTTGGAAAGTCCAGTTCTTCTTGATTGCGTCACTGCTTGACCATTTTTGTGCACAGTCTGCATCTTTGGCTGGCTTTTCCCGTGCTGCGTCACGTATTTATATGTGATGGGTCAGTGAGACTTAATTACAAGGAGTCGGTAGAGACACATGTGTAGATGTTTTCTGATGCCATGTATGAACTCATATGGTTAGGACTATCCATTTCTGATTAGATCATTCAAGATCAGCTTTAATTCCAGACATGATCTCAAGCATGAATATAATCAAGTTCTCACCAAGTACTGTGCATCAAGATGACCTCTAACACTATAAAGTGTAAAGCATGAACCCCCACTGTTATGCATTAAGGACCCAGGTGAACGTGCTCTGTTAAATTATGAATTTGTTCAACTCCTCATCAAATAAAACCTTATTCTGTAATAAATGTAATACAGCCACTTAATGAACCTTGCCTCTGTGTGTATATTTCATGCAAATCCTGGCTTCAACAAAAACATCCCTCCTCTGATCATACAGCTCTTGTATCAATAAGGAAGACATGCACCAGGAAATCATATGGGCTTGACAGCTAACAAGCAGCTAATCAAGTTATTTATTTTAGCTGCCTGTGAGAGGCTCTTCCAATAGCACACTAATTAAACGGAGAGAACAGGAACATAAAATGGTGTCAATTACACTGCAAGTGTGGGGAAAAAAAAATTAATGGCATGTCATAACTGATTACATATCATTTTAAAATCTGTAACGCTGAATGGCAGGTGTGAGTAGAGACTGACAGTGTCACAGATAAGTCAACTTTGGGATGTAAACACTGACAGATACAGATGCACAACTCTCTACAACTAGCTCTGATTGTGCAGCTGATTTGTAAATCATTTAACCCTCCTCATGGCCATCGACCACCTTTGATACTCTTGATTGCGTGGCTTCAAAAGGTAATCAATGCGCTGCGTTACTGGTCAAAGACAATCAAATTATCCCGAGATAATGCTGCCAAAGTCTCAAGTTTGCCATCCAAACAACAGCCATGCGCCCCGCTGACGTGCCCGTGAGCAAAACTTGGTAAGTCGTGGTTAAGTTACTTAACTTTTAAGGGGACTACAAGACGATCTGAGCACGGTTTCAGGTTCATCAACAACAACAACAAAAAAGCAAAGAAAAAAGAAGACAGAAGCTGACTGCTACAATGCCCACAAGATGAGGCCTACACATCGTCTGTGTCAGCACCCGGGGAAGTCTCCAGGGAAAAGCATGCAGATTTTTCTTTTTGTCTAACATGTTACTTTATTACAACCTAACAAAGAGGATATAAAGTGCACTTACGTAACGTCTCAACTTTTTTCAGGAGGAGACTTTCTCAGCCAGCCCGAGCACACCACCTCTCCCCCACTCATTTCTGCTCCTTTTCTCGCTCTCCCTGGATTTTGAGCCCGGATTGACGCTTGGCTCGGGTTGTTTTCGGGAGTGTCTTTTCTTTATACCTGGAAAAACAGCAATTGACATGAGGCTCAGGCGGTGAAGTCGAATAGAAAGTTTTTTAAAAATGCTGTTTTTGTGTGTGCGTGTGTTTTTAAAGGTGCAATAACCGACCGTCACTCCTCCGAAAGTCGACTCGCCGAGAAGGCAGTTCTCTGAAATGCACAGACCAGATTTCCACGAGTTACAGTCAAATAAACGTGCGTCTCCTTAGGTTGGAGTAAATATAAACCCCGGCGGCACCGCCTTTTGAACAAATATCAATGGTGACTTTTGTATTTTGTTCCAACGGGAACGCTGTGGGAACAAAAAAGAAAAAAAAAAAAAAAACAGGCGCAGACAACTGAAAGTCGGCAAGTTTTTTTTGTTGTTGTTGTTATATTTAACGTCTCATGCTAATTCCCGTCAAAGTGAAGCGATTCCCAGTTGGAGAGGTCGAATGCAAATGTCCCACACTGTGCCGATGCATAGTTACTGTCTGAACGCAAAATGAAACAAGCTCGACCGTAAACACAGTGGTTTCGCCGAGCTTTCCTACCAGTTTACTCCCATGGTTCCTTAATTGTGATTGACAGGGTGGCTCCGTCTTTCCCTAAACTCACCCTCCTCTGGAACATGGCTGTGTTAAGCTAACGGCCGCAGGGGCAACAAGACCGGAAGTTAGGAGTTTTATTTTCAATTTTTTTTTATTATCACTGCGATACACAGGCTGCTGTTAGCTTAAGAAATTGTTCAACTTGCTATTTCAGTCTCGAGTGACATTAGACGTATCAGACCTTTCTCATCTAAGCGATATTCTAGAGCAATTGTTAGTTTTACAAATTGTTAAAAGCTACAGTTTTGTGAAGAACATATATATTTTCATTGTTGCGCTTTTCTTTATAGCAATATTATTGTTCACGACACACGCTTCGAAGTTATATTAAATTTTATTTTGAAATTCAAAGTCGGAAGTTGTATCCTTGTTCCGGACACTTCGCGCAAATCTTCAGAGGACAAACTGGAGAGGCGGCGGCGTGCAGGGAAAACTGTAGAGTTTCCACCATGGGACATGTAGTTCAAACAATTCTCTGTGTCCTGTCCCTTAAAAAAACAATACGAGCGTAGTCTGGGTTTGTTTTGTTTTCTCCTGTAGGTGAAACGTAATGTTAATGCAGCAACACGCACCTCTGGGTGAAGACAAAAAGTGGCTTCAGAAAGCTGAAAAAGACAAAAGAAAGGACCCGCCTCAACCCCTAGAGTCCCAAATCACTGCACGTCTAGACTACACTATCCACAATGCTGCTGCAGTCCTTACAGACGGCTACAATCATTTTTAAAATAAGAAAAGTGCGCTCCGTGATATATTTACATGAAGCTTTTTTTTTTTTTTTTTTTTTTTTTTTTTGCATGTATATCTATGATTGCATGCCTATAGACTGCGTTTTCCCAGTGTGTATTTTATTTACGATTGCCTCTAAATTTAAATCTGTTTCCCATACCATGTATTTAAATCCGAAATTCCACAGAGCCAACACCAGAGCTGTTAGAAATGTTTTTTCCTATAAGTCTAGATGTGGTTCACCAAATCACGCCACTTTTCCAGGACCAAAATACCATCTATAACTGGTCCATCCTGCTGGCAAAGGCGTGTTTCCCATGGAATCCGAGTGGAATTTGAAGAATCTTATTGGAATGCTATTGTAACGGTTATGCTTCCCTGAATGGATGTTCCCTGTGATTAATGGCTTTTCCATTCTATGGACACATTGGCTCTTTTCACAGCATTAGTACTGACGAAGAAACAGGGAGCAATTAAAGGCCGTAGACACAACACACCAATTCCAGTCAATTCTTTTTGATACCATATGTGTCACATCATCAAACAGCAAAGGTCCTGAGTCCCCGGAGTTAAGCTGTACCTTCTTTTATGTTCTATTATTTTATGAATTAAAGGTGTACGTGTACCAATTTAGTTCATGTGGGTTCTGTTATCTGTTTTCAGCTTTTCAGTATTACCTAGTAAAACAAACAGACCTTAGATGTGGTACCAGCAGAGTTCTAGATTGTCTGCAGATAATCTAAAATACTAATATCCTATTGAATGGTTACAGAATATTTAAGATACATCCCCAAAAACAAAGAGGAGGAGAAAAATGCCAGTTTGCTTGTTTAAAAACTGAGTCTGAGATTTCTCTTTTCTCTGTTGAAAGCTGAAGTGCTACTGCAGTGTATTTACCACATCAATTAAAAATGTGTAAAAATGACACCTTTGCTAATGATTTGGTCTCGCTGCATTAAAAACAAACAAACTATCATTTGCCTGTCGGAACAGTATGTGACGGCATGTGATTTTCCAGTTCCCTTTTTGGTTACTGGTTTGAGTGCACTCACTTCCATTTTGAGCAAATCTATTTTGCAATCGAAGCATAAAATAGGGGATTTGCCGCATGTTTTGATGAATTCTGCAACAACATGAAATTCTTTGATTACTTTAATTAACAAAGCCATTTACTTTTTTTTTAAAGTAACTTTTTCAGCGGTTTTCTGAGGTTGGCAGTTTCAGTAAGTGCTAAATCTAACATTTATTTTTTTGTCTAAATTATTTATAGAATAAAAAACACACACACTCATTTGCAGCAGATCCAAATGCCCAAGTGGTCAATATATTCCTTACAGTGGAAATGTTTATATATTGATTCTGAGAAGAAGAGTGTTGCATACATGGAATTAAGCTTCAAGATAACGATACACTATCTGATACATGCAAATTAAAAAAAAAAAAAAAAAAAAAAAAAGAAATAAATGAGGTTTTAAAAAAATGTTCATGCCTTCTGTTGCCATGTTACATTTTATTATTACATACTGGATGCCACCGATATCTGTCCGTATCTTTGCTAATATACCACGGAAAATAGCTACCTTAACCTACGTGGTTACTTTATTACCGCAAATACTGATTTGCAGGGGGAAATGAAGCCAATACGGATATTAATACAGTACTGCTGAGGTGTAAACTAAAAGAAACTCCATTCTTAAAAACCCTGTATTAAATATCAAAAGGCACATCCAAGTCATCATGAACACAGAAGTCTCGCTAAATCATTAAATCAGAATACATTAAAACATGCTGTCAGATATCTGTAGTGAAATCAGTTTGCAAAGTAGATCCCACTAGATTATTCCAGATCATGAAAGCGCCCTCAACTTGAATATTTTCTCTATGAAGTTTTGATTTCCACATATATTCCTTGTGATTCATTTGAAGTTCTTTTATTTGACGTCATATGTACATTTATTGCATGTGTTGTAAGAGACCTATAAAAAAAAATAAGAGTACACATTCCAGGCACAATATCCCCAATAATGAAACACCACAGCTCACAATATGCTGCAAGTAAAAAGTATGATAGATAAAAAAAAAAAAAAATCTGTATAGCCCACAGATGAATGCCTTTTTCTCTATTGTGACCTTCTTCTGTATTGTGTGCATGTGTGGGTATGAGGTAATAGTAAACAAAGTCAAAAATATGAGCACTTTCTTTTTTTTACACTAAAACAGGTTTTTATGTATCAAAGAAAACGTTTATTAGAAGACAAATCTGAAGTATTTGTCAAATCATATTTTGTCATAATTCTTTCATTTAAGAAGGAAATATATTTGCACCAGTGAGCAATATTCACCCCAAGTTTTCAACTTTTCAGGATTAACAGAAGATTACAATGTTTTCAATCACAAAAATAAATAATAATAATAATAATAATAATAATATGTGAAGACTAACCAAAACTTTAAGAGTTAGAGAAAATCAAATGAAGAATCAGAACCAGTGCTGATGTGTGTGTGTCTGTGTGTGTGTTGCTAGATCATTTCAGTGCTCCTTTTATGCTATACATAGTGAGACGATTCAGCCTCCTGTAGGATCAGCCCAGGACTCCCTTAGCACCAGTTCATCTGGATTTCCTGCAGCATTTTTTTTCCCCTTTATTTCAGAAGACCAGTCTACTAATGGTATTGAACCCTCCTCCCCCTCCTCCTCCTCCACCAGATGGTCCGCAGCTCCCTGGTGGGTTATTGTCATCTGAACCGTTGGGCCTGAATGAGCAGGAGGATGACGGGGCCTGAAGAGCCTGGGTCCGAGCACTGAGCTCCTGTTCCTAATGACAGCATGCCGGGGAGAGAGGTGAGATTTCCAAGTGAGATTAGGAACTTATGAACTATACTGAAGCACAAACAGGACTCAATTTTGCTGCGCCAAAGAAGCAGTGTAGTTACATGTGCTTGAAAGTGCATCAGAGCTTTCACTTCATGTCATTACAGCACCCCCTAGAGGAAGTTTACTGCAGATGTAATAAAAGTGGTGGAATGTCAACCCAACGGAGCACAGCTCAATGACTCGTGAAATTACTCTTCACATCTTGTAACAGGACAGTTCAGATTTGGCTTCAAGTGCAGTCCAAATAAAAACTCCTACACAGTGTGTTTTCCAAGTTATCCGTAAAACCACAGTCTGCTTTCCCGTTATCGCTCTCCACCTCAGTGACTGTCTGACTTTTAGAACAACCTCCCTCTTAGAAGTGTTACTGTTAATGATGTTAAGGCATGTTTGTGTAAAAAAGGAAAAACAAGCACAGTTTCCACCCAAATACCCCGTGAGCTCATAAACTACAGATTTAACACGCGTTAATCATCTCACACTTGAATTTATGGGCAATGACAGTTTTAAAGGGTAACGTAACACCAGTAGGCTATGTGGAAGTACATTTCACGTACCTGTAAATAGAGCTTGTTGTCTTTGATAACAGCATCCAGTAGTTCTTTTTGCAGAGGAGGCTCGGCACTCAGTCTCATTCCACTTGCCATTAGGCCCCCATTTACGCTTTGCCCCGGTAGCTCCTGCTTCCTGTACATGAGCACATAAGCAGTGTCCTTGGGGAAGCGATTAGTAATGTTTTGCACTGATTGGAAGGATGTGAATGTTACTCTGCTATCATTGAAGAGCAGCCAATCTTTTGCCTCCTGGCCACTATTATGCAGTGTGCCGCCTTGTTCTTGTGAAACCGAGGGAGCTGAGCAGGTGCAGAGGCTGCCCTCGGCCTGGCCATTCCCTAAATCCTCTTTGATGCTAAACTGGTTTGCTGTTTGCTGTACTGCATCTGCCCCATTAATGTTACAACCATAAGAGTAGTAGTGGCCACTTTCAGAAGATATACCAGAATGCATCACCACCGAGCTGAGGACGTAGGGGACTGACTGAACCGCCCTGCTTATCTCCTCTGCTCCATCTATCCTTGCCTTCTCCTCTTCCTCATCGTGTTGCGATGATTTGAGTTTCTTGGCCAGATTCTCACTGCTCTCAGGAGAATCCACTTGCAGAGGAGAAGAGGTAGAAGAAGAGCACCGTGTAGGTATTGGAGGGTCATGCACAGGAAGTTTGATGAGTGGTGGGATGGTGACATTGTCCAGAATCTTCCTACGGATATGGCATTTGGCATCATATGAGAATCGCAGCAGGGTGAGAATCAAGTACTCAGGGGCAGACACCACGTTAATGGTCTTCTCTGCCCGCTGGAGGGAGCTACACTTCTCGCAGAAATAGGCATTGTCTTCATCAAGGATTTCTGGAGCCAGAAAATAATTCACCAGGTCAGGCACGGAGAGTGGAGGCTCATTTGTTACTGGCACAAAATGGGCATTGCTAGCCAGAGCACTGGCCGAGCCTGGCTCAGGAACTTCACTGCCACCATTGACAGATCCTTGACAGAGAACTCTGGGCTCTTCTAAGGGCCCTTGTGATTGAGGACTATCCTGAAAAGTAGTAGATGGACAAAAGGCCAAAGAGAGGTCTGTAAAAGGTTCTTCTTTCTCAGAGATGCAGTTGCACTGCATACAGCGAATGCTTGTGATCAGCTTCCCACCAAACAGCTTTTCTATCAAAGTCCGCCTGTCATCTCCAGGTCTGGTTTCTCCTGGAGTCAAACAGGTCTGTCCATTTACCTCGGCAGGTGTCGGACCTGCAGGGTCTTTGCAGCTCGCGTCAGTTGGGGAAGCAGCTTTTGGTTTAGCTGAATCCAAAGCCTGAAGGGTTTTCTCCTCCTCGTGTAACCTTGAGATCAGAAAGATCGGCACAATCAGCTTTAGATGAAAATCCAAAATTTGTGCAACAGCTGTTTGTTTCTTACCGAGCCGCTGGTATTATCATTTTACTCCAAAGAAAATACAGTTTACAAATCATGTTCATATACAATTAGCATAAACAGAACAGGCCTTATCATGAACATTTATCCCATTCTGCTTTCAGGAATGCACAAATGATGGGCAAGCAATCCATTTACAATACCTGTCTAAAAGAAATCTGAGGTACTCTGAACAGTCCTGCTGAGAACCCACATTGAACCAGGGAGGCCGAGACACTTCCAAGAAGTTTCTGGGAGCATAGGCTGCCCTCTGTAGGACAGATAAACACAAATGAACCAAACACATTATCCTCCACTGTTGTGATTCTCCAGCAACAATGCTCTATATTACAGGACAACACTAACCTGAGTGTGTGCGAGGAAAGCAAAGAGGAGCTGAAGCTTTTTCATTAGCGTATTAGAACTGTTTAGATGCAACGATAAAACATGCCTCCTGAAACTGAGAAAAAAAACAGTTCACGTTTAATTTTTAATTTCACAACAAGAACACCGGGTTTTACAGATTTTACGATAAGAGATAAGATAAGATAAGACTTTAATGATCCCACAACGGGGAAATTTGACTCACTCCGTGGCCATAAAGAGGGTCTGGATGATGCTGTTCATGTAACACGTGTTCCCCAGGTTGACCAGACCCGTCTTGCCCGTCTCAGACTTCCCTGCTTGCCTCAGCAGACTGGAGGCAAATGAGTTGGACTGAGACGTCCAGGCACTTTGATTCAACACCAGCTTGATCTTCTCTTCTGCAGGTTTTGGGAGATCCTGAAAAGAGAAGACATCTTTAACACAGCAAAACTGTAAAGTAAAATTAACAGAACGTCTAACTGAAGCGCTCCATTGCATATCAAGTGTCATTTCTGATTATCTAAATAAATAAAACATGGGCCTAATGTATTACACAAACTTTTTGAAATATCTAAATCCTACCACAGAAACAGGTGTTCTCCCCACTCTGTTACCTTGATGGCCTCCAGTATGTTGTCATAAAGGTCAGGAAAGCCAGAGTACTGGTACATCATGCAGTGTATGAGCTCAGTGAACTGCAGCAGGAATGCTTTACTGGTGGGGAGCCCATCTGTCCTTAGGGACTGGACTAGATCTACTACATCTGGAACAACCTGAGAAAGAGGGGAATAAAGAGAAGAGAAAAATGTTGAGTACTCCGTGGTGCTGAAAACAGTGGAAGGTACAGCTAACATTAATCATAAAAATCTGCAGCATGGAAAGCCACGGGGTGGCTGCACATCAGAAACCCCACAGAGGTCTCATTTACTGAGTATTTTTGAGTCTATTCATGTTTTTAGAATCTAATGAAATTGGCCAACTCAAGGGCCATTGCTCTGCATTTAAGTGCTTCACACATCATTAGTGAGAGAGTGGTGCCAAGCCTGGAGTTCTGGGAAAAGACGTCTATGCAGCTTTGAAGTAATTTAAGCCAGAAGAGATGAAAATGAGAAAACCAATAAAGTGGCCATATGAGAGGGAAATGGGCTGTGAGGACACAAGAGACCCCCTTACCAAATGGAAGGCCTCAGGAGAGTGCTGGAAACTCAGCAGCATGTGAGAGAGCACAGCCAGCGCCCCCTGCCGCACAATGGGGTACCACAGACGACTGAATACCTATGGGTGAACACATTTATTTACAGAGAAGCTTAGGTAAGACGCATACAATTTCCATCTATAAGAAACTAAAATGAGGAGTTCTCATTACAAACCAGCTCGATTTTAAGCAAAGTGACATCTATGAGGATAGTGAACTTCTGAACAGCAGCCAGTCCTTTCAGGAGAGCGATGACCCAGGTATCTACATGTTGGGCCAGAGGCCAAGATAACCAGTCAATCATCCTAAATGGACAGAAAAGGGTAAGTAACTGGAACAAATGCACTTATGGTGTCATTAAATAGATCAGCTGATTTTATATCAGTACAGATACTATTCAAGGCATTTAGACATACATCCTGAAAACTGTACAACTCCAGTTGTATCTAAAAAAAATAAGATGCAAGCAAATGAAAAAAAACTGAGAATCATTTTATTTATTTTTAACTCAAACGACTCGGTGTGTAAATTCACCTGCAGAGTGCTTTAGTCATGCTTGCGTCTCTGACATTCTGGTCTGTGGTGAGACTCTTGATAAGCACGGTGATCATCTGGACTGGGATATGCTGGACCAGGCTGGCCAGTGCAATGGATGGGTCAAAGGAGGGGTCTGCAATAAACAAAAACATAATTTTAGCTTTTCTCTGTGTTCCAGAGGACACCGGGTGGGATACAAGTTGTATTTTTAGTCAAATTATATAGCCTGCATAAATATGAGGAACAAACACTAAGGATGAACATTATGACAGAAGAGGTTTATGATTTGATGCAGTGAAACATGATCACAAACATCTATGGTGCTTTATGTATTACGAAACTCTATGTATTATGTATACGATCTGTGGATATTACAAACCTCTTAAGCATTTCACGGGGACGGTTTACCCGAAAAATATCAATAAAACAGCAGCCAAGTGACCTTTCAATCCAAAGCAGATCCTACTGATATCCTGACTCTTGTCTGCTGGTTGTTCATTTTGTGCTGCTTTATACTTCAAACTGCAGACAAGAGTCAGGATATCAGTAGAATTTACCACCAACAACTGCAATTTGGATTTCAACTGAAATATTCTCAACTACAGAAAACCAAAACTGCCAAAACTATAAAGAAAAAATTAACTAATTATATAATATTGCATTAAATTGATCAAAAACATAAAAAAAATTAAATGTAAGCTGTTTTGCTATGTCTATGCATTTACCATTACATTAATTTCTCTATTTTTGTGATTTTATTGATGGATCCAATTCAATCCTGTATCGGTATCAGATCTGCTACTGATATCATTCACTCATCAGATATCAGACTGACACTGTGATCCACTTACCGGCTTAACACTGACCACAAACCTGCCATAACCTAGCATAATGTAATATGTGAAATTTAACCTGAGTAAGCAAATATATTAGTTGTTGGTTTTACAAAATTTTTTTTTTTTTTTTTGGAGAGTTTTTAAAGTCTGGAAATACTGAAAACCAAGACAGCTGCTTCCAATGAGTGTAAAGCCAACGTGTTAAGGGGTGGAAGCATGACTGGGTTACACAATACAACCAGTTTAATCAAGCACCTGCAAAGGTTTCAAGTGAAAGAGTACCAGGAGTTCATGCACTAAAAAGTGTGCAGTACAGGTAGAAAAAGTGCAAGAGTCACACACCAACAGTTGAATTGTAGCCTCCATTACAGACATGCTTAATAATGGAAAAACCCACTGGCTAAACTGTGGTTTATTTCAGCCTCACTAATGATAACATTAAAGTAAAAACAGATCTGTATCTGTATCGGCAGTCATTTATCAGAATGGGATCAGAACTGAAACAAAAGACAAACAAAAAGATGTGGATCACTCTTTGGTCCATGCTTATTTTCTATATAAGAAGTCTTAAGTATCGCATGGGAATTGTGCTCAGTGTCATGATACAAGTAAAACTGCATATTTTTGCCACCCACACACACAAAAAAACATTTTCAATTAAGGGTGTGATAAATTGTGCATCTACCCACGCTATATATACATATGATACACTCTCCATATGGCCCTGCATACATAAGTAAAACTATTAAAAATTTAAAAGCAGCATAAGTGAATATAAAAGCGCGATTCACCGACAGGATAAAGATTATCCAGGAGCAGCTCACTTCACTGATATGAAACATGATGTAGCCTCCCTGCGCTTTTATGGTACTGAACCTGTTGGGATCTCATAGGGGTGGAGATTATGATTTATTGAGATGGACAGAGGCTTTCTGGATATTGATGTTACAGACACATAAGGGACTGAATGATGAACAGTGTAATGTTATAGTTTTTATATTTATTTATTTATTCATTCATTCATTTAAATGCACCATCAAAAAAGAATGAGGATCATTTTAATTAAAAAAAATAAGTGGTTTTCTGGAGCTAGTACGGTGATATCAGTGATGCTTCTTGGAGGGCAAGGTTTTTTTTTTTTTTTAAATTGGTATGTTACTTGCACCAGTCGTGATAATTTGTATTTATTCTTGGGCAGTTTATATAGTTGATTGTATGTGAATAACCAAGTAAATTTCTGTAGGGTATCTGCAGTTGTGTTTATGTTGGGGTTTTTTGGTTTATGTTGGGTATAGGATATTTTTATGATTACCCATTTTTCCACTTTTGACCTGTGTTCTGTTGAGGAAAATGAGTAAATGAATGTTATTTATGATTAGGTTTGTCAAACTGATGCTTTTAATGATGTGATTAAAGGCAAATACACAGTGTTAATCAGCCATTATGTTCTGATTGGATGATCAAAAACTTTTCTTCTGAAGCAGCTGTTGCCCCTTCAAGTGTGCAGAGATTTTGATCAACCCATTACTAAAATAAACAACTACAGATAAATGCATATAAATATAAATTATTTTCAAGTATTTTGTGAAACACTATCTTATTTATTACGTTTAGAGACAGTTTTGCTCTTCCATGCTTAGCTACATCTTTCAAGTAAATAATTTCAGTATTTACCCCTCAAAAAAAAAATGTGTTCAATAAATCACTCGGTGTGAAATAAAATAGGGCTGGACATGATTTTAGAATACAGTATTTAAATGATTGAAAACACACAAACAAGAAAAAAAACAAACAAATTTTTTTATGTGACTGGGTCATCGTATGCACCACGTCCAAAATCAATAAAAGCTGTAGCTTCGGCAGAGTGGGTGTGCATATGAAAGGAGGCACACCCACGTTTTCTTAAAAACAGGAATAAATCATGCTAAATACTCATACTCTGACAATAAATAAAGGAGCAAGTATCAACTCTCTCTCCACTGAGTTTCTCATCAATTGGCCTCAAACTCAAACTCCACCCTTCCAAACTCCAAATTGTGATGGTGATACACTTCATTCTCATTTTCTCTGAGCTAACAGTGTATTTTCAACCAGCTGCAGATTCTGGTTGGAGTGACCTTCCAGCTCTAAGAAGATCTTCGGAGAAGATCAAGGAGTACAATCACCAGCTGAAGTTCAAGACAGGAGAGGTACTGGGGATTAATGCTTCAGCAGGAAATCTGTGCTGTAACCTACGCTGTAATCTGGCGTACACCTCCCTAGAAATGTAAACACATGCCAGGTTGACGCAGCACAGCCCTCAACTACTGTGATTGGTCTGTTCAGTACTGCCAACTCCTGTGCATTTCCGGCTACTTTTTTGCAGCAGTTTTTAAATTTATCAGTGAGAGAATAACAATAATTGTCTCGGTATAAGGAATAGAATCAATATGAGGACTCACAAATGTCAGCAAATCCCTGGAGGGAGACTGTTGAAACTATCAGAAAGGATGTGAGGGAATGTACAAAGAAGTGGAAAAACTAGAAGGATGAATATGCTTACCTCAGAAAAAAAACTGACCACAACAAAATGTGGGGACCCAGGAGGAAAAAAAGTCCCAGCATTTTATTTGTTTCTATTCGCTGTAAAATACTGGGACATCATTACTATACCGTAATTAACACATAATGCACCTCGCACATACATAAATGCTGACAACAACGTCTCAAGTCTAAATCAGGCCTTAGTCAGACTGTAGGATGAGTCTCAACAGTAGCCTGATGAGCTTCCAAACAGGTTGTAGAGGGAGACAGGAAGGGCTGGTGCTCACTTGTCAGCTGTGACTGCACTTCCAAATTAAGAGTGTGGGGCTTGCCCAATAGTTTATTGATCGCATCATTACTTGGTGGCCGGAAATATACCATGCAATATTAGTAGAGTTACTGAAAATTATTTAATTCATATTCATGACCATTACTTTGTATAAAGCTACTTTAAACTGCTTCCTTATCACAAAGGGTCACTACAGCAGGTAGCGCTGCCTGTTTGATTGCCATTTTTTTTTTTTTCCTTTACATCGGATGGCTTTCCTGATGCAATCCCAAAGGGATCTGTGTCTCCTCCCTGGATCTTTTTCCTGTTAGGCGAATGTGAAAACCCACTACACTTTGGAGACACTATGTACATGTGCAAGGTAAAGAATATCACCTTGCATTTGTAACACAAGGTTATTGGTTTCTAGTACAATGACCCAGGCTTATTTTAAAGTAATCTGTCATGTCTACTAAAATTCAGCTGCAAAAAAAAAAAAAAAAGGTTGCCCACCCTTGACCTAAAGTGTATAAGTTTGCATGCTACTGTAAACAGAAGAATCATGTCCAGCCAAAGATGATTATAGACATCAAAAATCTTGTGTGAAACTCCTTGTATAATGTAATGTACTGTAATGTAATAAGGTCCACAAGCAGAACTAGTCATTTATGGGCATTTGGGTTGTGGGCAACCTCTGAACAAGAGCTGAGCTGTTCCAAACAAATAACAACTAGGATTTCTGCGTGAAAAGCCCATCCCTATCCTAAAACAAGGCCACTACAAAACTATTAATAAAATCCAAATTTGATCATATTTTAAGTTTTTAGAGCATCTATAACAATTATATGTGTCTCAAAAGTGAACCCATTTAAACAAACAAAAAAAAAAAAAAAAAAAAAAAAAAAAAGATCAATTATGAAATGACTATTGTTCCTTTAAAGTTTAAACCACAGCCTGTAAGGAATGAAGGAGTCTCACCTGTGGAGGAAATAATGGCAAAGACTTCCTGCAGTGAGGGCAGCAGAGTAGCTGGGTCAGCCTTCCAGATGCTCTGCAGCAGTGCACTAACTTTTGTCACCTGACCAACATACTCTCTCAGCTCTTGCTCTTGGCTAGCAAAGCAATGGAAAGAACTGATGGTCCTCACCAGCTGCTGGCAGAATAAAACACTCGACTTATCCCTCGGGATGCACTGCACAAAGTCTGACAGCAAAGTGCTCAGGCGGGCACAGAAAGCAGGCTCAGGGCGTTCACACACCATCCTTAAAACCTCCACCTGGATCACACCAAAGATCTCCAGCACCGAGGGACAGCTGATGAGCAGCCGTAGGCAGCAGTGAATGTATTCTATTATGGCGGGGTCTTTGCGGTCCAGCTGGTCGTAACCCTGCTGGAGCAGACTGAGAACGAAGTCTTTACTGAAGAAACGCTCAAATTCTGGGCGGTGGTAGCGTGCATAGGCTTCGAGAACCTGGAAGCCAATTTGCTTCTGGAACGCATCTTCACCGAGTAAAATGAGGCGGGTGGTGAGAGTAAACAGCGCCTGACACTGATCCTCTGTCACTTCTCTCTCAGCTGCTTCCACTACCTTCTTCACAATGGCCCTCTTCACTGGAACAGAGTGATCGGAGCTCACCAGGCCTTCCAAAATCTTGTCCATGTTGTCGGTCTGTGGAAAACAATAGAAAAGTAATTAGTTGACCCATTTTAAAAAGGTCAGAAAACCTTTGCAGTCAGTGGCACTGACAAAAAGACTTGAAACGGAGCTGGAGGTGGCAGAGCTGAAGATGCTAAGATTTTCACTGGGAGTGACCAGGATGGGCATGATTATGAATGAATGAGTATATCAGAGGGACAGCTCAGGTTGAGCGGCTTGGAGACAAAGTTAGAGAGGCAAGGCTGAGTTGGTTTGGACATTTGCAGAGGAGGGATTGTAGAGTCTAGAGCAGCGGTCTCAAACTCAAATGACCTGGGGGCCACTGCTGGTTCTGTCATCTCAGTGGGGGGCCACTGATTATATTAGGGCTGCAACGATTCATCGATTAACTCGATTAAATCGATTCTAAAAATTTATCGACACAAATTTACTGTGTCGATGCTTCGTTTAAACTCTGCAGCGCTCAGCTGTCTCGGTGTAAGCGGCGCTCCTCACTAGCATTAGCAGCATTGGTGCTGACGTTTTTTTGTGGGTTTATTGGGGGCTGGCAAACCAACATAGAACTGCATTACCGCCACCTACTGGACTGGAGTGTGAATCACTCACGTATACACAAGCACACATTCTAAAAAGCTCTCCGTCGCTGCGATGGATTTCCTTTCACACAGAGTGGATCATCACTAGAGTTGCCACCTGTCTCGTAAAATACAGAACCCCGTATGTTACGGGACTCCCTGGAATACGGCTCCGTAACATGCCGTGTTCCGTACTTTACGGGACGGGTGGCAACTGTCGCTGACATGCATTTCCACGCCTCCACTGCTCTCTGTGTGTCTGTGTGTGTTGTGCTCGCTGAGAATTTCAGCTGCTATTTTTTGTCTTTACTTCCGCTGTAGCTACCAGAACTAGTTTGCTAGCGAGCGCGGGCCATTAGCATTAGCGATGGTTCGGTACCGGAAGGCCCGCCCCCCCAGGACTGAGGGGCTCCTTCAAAATATTTTTTATACTTTAATCCCTTATTAGTGACTAAATATAGACCTGCAGTAGAAACGTATTTTCGAGAATGCTTGTGAATACAAAGCATTACACCATTACTCACACATGCGCCATGGCTCCCGCAGCCACTAGTTTTTCAAAACACTCATAGCAGGCAGCGGTTTTAACTGCGCAAGCGCAAAGAGGCGAAGCTGTGACGGTGAGCTCAAGTAGTGAAAAAGGAAACGTTTTTCCAGCGTCCAAAACAGCAGCTTTTTCTTTTAGTAACCACCATTAAATCTGTGAAACAGCTGGAGGTCCTTCATCAAGCACCTGATCAGCAAGTGTTAAGGTGAAGAAAAGAGAACTTTGTAGCTGCTCCATTCACCGCTGTTTGTTCACATGGCGAGAAACTGCATTACGGAAGTTAAAATATGCAGATAAACTGTTAATAAAAAAAAGTATTTCTTATCCGATTACTCGATTAATCGCTGGAATAATCGATAGAATACTCGATTACTAAAATAATCGTTTTATGCAGCCCTAGATTATATATATATATATATTAGGGGTGGGACTTTAACGCGTTAATTTCGATTAATTAATTACGGGGAAATTAACGCGTTAAAAATTTTAACGCATTTTAATCGCACTTTGCACCGTGGAACGTTTCTCAGTGCGCGAGTTCCCGGCATACAGATTATATCGACGCACAATGTCCAAATTAGGGGCCGCATCCTGCGAAGGACCCGGCCCACGTCTTTCGCAGCCCACGAACACCACAAAGGCCGGAAGTGAGCAGCTAGCCTTCATATCAGCTGCCGTCACCTCTGCGTAGCTCATGTCGCCTAGCAACCGTGAGTGCGAAGCACAGCTGTGTAAAAACAGCTGGTTAAACGGAGAATGAACTTTTTCTCCTTTTTGTGGTTTAATTTTAAGTCTTTAAATTAAAATAAGCTGTTAAAACAAGCATAACACATTTCAACATCAAGGAATACAGCTGAGAGAATGATTAATTTCCAACTATAACAAGTGAGACATTAATGTTGAATAAAACTATCCAGTTATGATGCTTAACTTTAATTTCAGGAGTTTGCTTATCACAGGAGCACTTCCACCCTTCATTGGTCTGTGTAGTAGACTGGTGGGAAAATAAACAAAATTTTGAAGTTTAAGCTTATGTATATTGATTCATTCATCAACTAAACTTAAATTAATATTTCTCATGTCAAATATTGAAATGCGATTAAAATGCGATTAATTTCGATTAATTAATTACAAAGCTTGTAATTAATTCGATTAATTTTTTTAATCGAGTCCCACCCCTAATATATATATATATATATATATATATATATATATATATATATATATATATATATATATATATATATATATATATAAATAAAGAACAAGTGGTTGTGTATGTCTTTATTTGTACTTATTTACTTAAGTATAAGTATAAAAGTAAAAAAGTACAGGCTCTGAAATGTACTCAAAGTAAGAAAGTAAAAGTAGCAGGTTGTATAAATGTTGAATTCAGTTAATGAATCTCAGCATCAGCAGCTTTGATTCAAACTCATTTCTGGTACACTGATGTAACGTGTAACTCTAACCATGAACATAGACACTGTGCACCAGTCCAACACAGAGCTTTACTGTAAATACAGTACAGCAAACTGACCTGTTTTCATACAATCTTCGAATTACACAAAGTTAGCATACCTAAGTTTGTTTTGCCAGTCTTTACCTTTAAATCTAACCTCTCTTCTTCCTCATTTGTCCTCTTTCTTACATCTTTCTCCATCTCTGAGTGAACTTCTCTCTTTTCTCTCCCTGAAAATACAGCAGCTCTTCTTTTAGCTAGCAGACACACTGTGTAACATTGTATTATATTACTGAACTGTACATTTACAGTATTTATTTTACTGTTCCTACCTACATCACTGTTTATTCAGTGTACGTTTTCCGCTATAAGCTCACATGTTGCTAAATGCAGCGATTTGATTGGTCAGATGTTTGTTTGCGAAAGTCAGAAAAATCGAACTTGATCCAAAAAAACCAAACGCCGCACATTCGTCCTGCGAAATGATGCGGTCGGTGTGAACGGCTGCATTTAAAACAGGTGAGTCCGAAAAATATTTTTAACGCACGAAACATTCGCACGAAATTTACACGTCCGGTGTGTAAAGGCCTTTCCACAGGTACGGGAACCAGTGAAGATTGTGGATTTAATTTTAGCAGCAACGTATCATGTGACCGAGACAAGGTTGTGACACGTGTCAAGAGTGAGTCACAAACAGATCTAATGGAGAGAATCCGCCCATTTTTCAAAAATAAAACGTCGTTCAGACTCATAATAATTAAAACAGAAATAATTAATTTTTTTCAGTGTGGCCCAGTACCAAATGGCCTATGCGCTGGTACCTGGGGATACCTGATTTAAATTACACAACAAATGGTTGTCTTAATTGAAGGGGAAAGCTAAATTTTAAAGAAGTAACTTAAAGGGCCAAACTGTAGTATACTTTTGACATCAATTCGCGGGCCGGAAGTGGCCCGCGGGCCGGGAGTTTGAGGTCCCTGGTCTAGAGTGAAAGAGAACTTTTACGAGATGGTAGTGAGACCTGCTATGATGTACCATTTGGAGATGGTGGCACTAACAAAAAGCCCTGGTGGAGCTACAGGTGGCAGAGTTGAAAATGCTAAAATTTTTGTTGGGACTGAACATTGCAGTTTGAGGGAAGTCTGAGATGGTTTGGTCACATGCAGAGGAGGGATAGTGGATACAATGGGCAAAGGATGATGAATGTGGAGCTACCAGGCAAGAGGAAAAGAGAAAGACCACTGAGAGGATTAATAGATGCAGTGAAGGAGGACATGCAGAGGGTTGGTGTGACAGAGAAGGATGCTAGGGATAGGGTGAGATGATTCACTGTGGTGACCCCTAAATGGAGCAGCCAAAAGAATTTTTAAAAAATTGGTACCATGATGGCGCACAAGAACTGCTAAAGATCAGAATCATGTCTACACGTCATTTATCCAGCACATCCTGCAGTCCATGACTCAAATAAAATGTTTTTTTAGAATTTATTTTTTTTACTTTTTTAATACTTAGTAAAAAAAATAATTTAAGAAATTTTCCGCATTATTCATAAACTGTAGAGATCTTTTCATTACCGGTTTAAACTTTCTGAGTCAATATTTTTTATTACAGAATTATCGTTAACTAAGCCACATTGGAGCCATTTAAAAAAAAAATTAATTACACTTCACACTTTTTGAACTAAAAAACTATTGAGAGTGATGAATCGTTTTCCTAGTTTAATAAGCGATAATGTGAACAGGTCTTGAATCTACAGTGCGGAGCATTTAAGACGCTTTCAGCACATCTGGCGCTAACTATAGCTCACTGTTTCTGTTTACATTATTCTCTTCGGTCCGGCGCAGGAAATTCATTTACCGGCTATCTGCCCTGACCACTGCGCATCACATTACTACTACTTAGGGGTAGCTCAAACATATTTTTTGTCTGATCTCAGACACCTGCCGCCCTGTGTTGTTACTGTTACTGCGAACACACACACACACACACACACACACACACACGCGCGCGCGCGCGCGCGGCTAGTTTGCTAACGCTAGCTGGGTAACATTAGCGGGTATCTCTGTACGTAAACACGGCTCGAATGGGCAATAAAACTAAACCTCTGAAATAATGTCGACCGCTCCGCAGCGGCAGCTGTTACTAACAAAGTGACCCCACACACACCAAAAACTGAAAAACAAACAGACAAAAACCAGCCGAAGAGGCCTAAATGTTAGCCCAGAAACTGACTTAGCATAAATCCCACTATGTAATTCAGAGGCTCCAGCATGTGTTCTTACCCAAATAAAGCATGTCAACAACGTCCGACCAGAGTAGCTTCACCTGTCGGTCAGAGCCGGACGGCCTTTGAAAGATGAAACAGTGTTTTGTGTATTTATTTTGGTTCCTTTCCTCGCTTGAAAACAGCTGATTAACCGTCCACCGACGTCATTCCTATGGACAGACGCGGCGGTAGGACCCTCGGGCGAAGGTATTTTTTTTCTCTTAACTTTGCCTGTTCCGCTGTTGTTACGTTTGTGTTAACAGTCAGTCTGCGGCTCTCCACGGATGAAGGCTGCTGGCCATTTGAAACGCTTACAGTTAAACGAATTCACGTTTTTGTGAGCATTTTCGAGAACTTTTAACACTCTTTTTTTTTTTTTTGTACACTTCATGTGTTGCGTTCAAACACTCTTCGCCCACCTCCAGTTTTCGGAAATATCCTGCAGTTTTTGTTAAGACTCTTGGAAAGTTGGAAATCCTCGAGCCTTCACCTGACATCCAGATTGATCTGCATCTAGGAATGGTGGTTGCCAAGAAACTTATTCTTTTAACTTGAAAGTCTACCTCTCCATCTACATTTGCACGCTGGATTAAGGAGATATTATTTGTTATTCGAACAGAAGAATTATGTATATGCAATTTAACAGGGGATGGGGGCCTGTTCTACCACCCATGTAGTAAAAGTAGTAATCTCTACGTTTCTCTCGGCCCAATTGGATATGTTTTCACCTGAGATCTTCGGTGATCTAAGACTAGTCTCTACAGTACATTCAGGACAGGTGATATGAGAGCAACTGGCTGACAGTCATTAAGTAAGAAGAACCACACAAAATGGGAAAACAATATATAATGAGTATAATAAATTAACTAATATAGCAATCTATTTGTTCATGTAACACACTTTGTAAATAAAGTATGTAGACTTTAAAACACTGGATGCAGAGCGTTGTTTAAGGTGTGCATTAGGTCTTTATTTCAAATAACCAACAACACAAGTAGGGCTGAAATATGACTTTTAGAAACAAATATGGACTTGTCTTTGAGTAATCAAATAAATACATCAAACTGAGAGGGAAAAGTGACTGCAAGTGTAATTTGCTTCAGAAATGAGTTACAATATTATAGCAAATAACTTTGGATGTACAAGAAAATTGTCAGTATATCCATATATGTCTGGTCTGGTTTCAAAGACCTAAAAGACGTAGATGGGACAGCTAAGAGGGGTAAAACATAATTTTGTGCGTCGGATTGTGTTAATGGATTCGGTTCTCATAGACTTCCTGCATTTCCCTTTCTTTCATCCTAAATTCCAACCCTAAATTTAAAAAGATAACCTTTCCTCTCCTGTAGTATGTACAGATGAGCTAAGTAACTAAGCTATAGCTAAGCTATCAAATGAAAAATTAAAGAAAAATAAATTTTTGACGGTCTGCGAACGCAGCATAATAAAATCTCGCGATAGCGCGCTCACACCCGGTAAATATGTGAACGCGGGTGCGCGAGAAAAACCTTGCTAGCGCGAACGTGCTCTGTGGCCAACCGGTGTGTCTTTCATTAAAAACACCAGGATTTTTCTTAATTACCTCGAGGAAGTTTGGAAAAAATACCAGCGGCGCTTAAACGGGATCGTACAAGGAACCTAATAACGGACGATATATCTGAGCGGAAGAGGAAAATCGTCAAAAATGTCCGAAAGCGCAAACTGCGTGGAACAGCGGGAAGAGCAGGCTGAAGTTGAAGACGCCGGAGGAGCGGAGGTAAGATGCGTTAAAACGGGCATTATCTCCTCTCAGCGCTGACTCCGTGTTTCACAGAGCCGACACACATGTGTGTAACTCTGAAAAGGCCCGTCTCCCGTTCACGCATTTACCGGTGTCGGCTGTGTAAAACTTTCATTTTGTCAGTTAGCTAGCTGCGGCGGCGCTATCATTAGCTCACGACGACAGCAGCCCGGTGCTTTGCACCAGCTTAGCAGCGCCGAGCAGCAGCAAGGCCAGCCGCTTTCATAAGCGTCCGCTCTACTAGCTTAGCCCCGCTAGCTGCCTGCTTCGTATCGCTTCAAAAGTCTGTACTTGCTTTGTGTTGGTTCCCAGACACGGTTCACTCTGCGGGATGCTTGTAACGGTGACCCGGCTTTTAGAAAACTCTGTGAAAACAAGCCCGGGGGGAAAGCAGCCCACTCAGCTGCCCATCCGCGTCTTTGTTTTCGGAGGGTACCGCGTAGTAATGGCCGTTGTTCCCGGGGAGGGATGCTGCTGCGCTCTGTGCCTGCAGCTCGACCAAAATTACTGGTGTGTGTGTGTGTGTGTGTGTGTGTGTGTGCTAAGATCATGAACCCACGTAAAGAAAACTGAAGTTTGCTCAACTGAGCTTGCACTATATTAAGAGCATCCGTATTACACCAAAATCTGAAAACAACACAGAACCAAATATAATACTAACATAGACCACAAGTATTGAAATGAAAGTAATAGGAAATAAGAAATTATATATAAATAATTCCAGTGTTTTTTGTTTGTTTGTTTGTTTTTGAGGCAAATGCAGGTGTACCTTTGGATTTTATGCACTTGCAACCATTATTGCGACTGCAGGTTTTGTAATAGAGGTTTAAATTTTCTAATGCATTGGTACATAGCAGTGGGGTTTAATTGATAGCATAGGGGGTAAAAAAGACTGATTTCTTCTATGGAGCAAATTTGTAGGTGTCATTATGGGTTGAGATGCAGTAAATGTGCTCTCAAAAGTGCCCTCATCTGAGAGTATATAATTAAAGGAAGAACTGACATTATTTCAAGTGACACATAGCCTTTTTTCTGCAAATATGCGCTTTGAAAGGTGCACCTTGAAGCTGTGGCTTGTCCTTCGGTTTGTTTGTGTGTTAGTGAACTTGGCTCTTCTTGTCAGTTGCTGTCCACTAAGCATGACTGTTTTTGTTTTCATGATACACTTGATCAGGAGAAGTCTGACTCTTCAGATGCTGGAAAAGAGTCTTCTTCAGATGCGGGTGGTGATGGACAAGATGCCTCCTCCTCCTCATCCTCCTCCAAAACTAAAGATTCTACTCCAGGTTACGAGGAGAAAGTGGTAAGTCCTTTTTTTTTTTTTTTTTTTTCCTCATTACATAGCTCACCACTGTACTCTTTGATCAGAAGATTAACAGGACGTTTTTTCTGTGTGATACAGCAAACAGACCGGACCAACAGATTTGAGTATCTGCTGAAGCAAACAGAGTTGTTTGCTCATTTCATTCAACCAGCTGCTCAGAAGACCCCCACTTCACCACTCAAGATGAAACCGGGACGTCCTCGTATCAAGAAGGACGAGAAACAGAACTTGCTATCTGCTGGAGAGTGAGTACCTGTTCTCATAGCACTTTTTTTTTCCCTCTTTTCCCCCCTTTTAAAAAATTTGTTCACATGATGATTTTTAATATATTGCATCTTTGTTTGACAGCAACCGCCACCGTCGCACGGAGCAGGAGGAGGATGAAGAGCTTCTTAACGAGAGCACAAAGACTACAAATGTGTGCACTCGCTTCGATGAGTCTCCCTCCTGTAAGTAAAACCTGTTTTTATGTGGAGTCAAAATACACATTAAGCATGCGCATCTAACAAATACATGTATTAGGCAGGAGTGAAGATGTGATGGCTAATTTGCTTATCAAACAGAATGGTTATCGCTTGGGTTGTTTTAACACATGCAAAATGTCCATGGGTTTCGCAGGGCTTTCAAATTATGCCGGCGGCAGGCGCGTTTTCCACCTACTCCACCACTCTGCGCCGTCTACTTTTTAATATTCCTTAAAAAAATTTTTTTGCACCATCCGCTGTCTCCATTTCCAGCGCAATGTGGACACACGTGGCAATATTTACGTTCTTTCAATCTGAGCCATTTGATTGGTTCACGACTGCCATGTTACTATTCATATCATCTGCTGCCGTCATGGCTTCGGTCTCGGTCATAAGGCACCTGCTACTTTGGTATGCCACCCTGCTACTCCAAAACAATTTGAAAGCCCTGTTTCGAATAAGAAATGTTTGTTATTGCTTCCACTTTGCACATTACCTAAACTTTAAAATGAGTCGAGAGAGAGAGAGAGAAATACTTTGACCCCAAAGGAAATTAGGGCATCCAGCAGCTATATTAAAAATACAGACTAACAAACTATACTAACTATACTATTATACAAACGATACTAAACTGTACAGGGGCTTAGTGCTCTGAAAACAAAACAAAGCAAAGAATACAGGGATATGGATGAGTCCGGTAGTGCAATATACATATACAAATGTGCAGAGGCAGGTGTGCAGACAATGCAGTGCAGTAATAAACAGTAGTAAAGTGGTAATGATGATTGTTGATTTGTTACTGGTGTTTAATGGGTGACTGTTATTGTCCGTGATAGAGAGCAGTTTGTCCAGTGTCCTTCTCTCTGCCACTGCAGTCAGAGTCCAGCTCCACTCCAACCACTGACCTAATCAGCAGCAGCACTCCCCCTAGTTGGGGGGAGGTGTTACAAGACAAAACAAAAAATGGTGTGTTTTCTTGTCTCTGTTGTAGATGTGAAAACAGGAAAAATGAGGGACTATCAGATCCGTGGTCTGAACTGGCTCATTTCTTTGTATGAGAATGGAATCAATGGGATCCTCGCTGATGAAATGGTCAGTACTTTCTCATGTTTATATTTATTCGTGGAGGTACATTCCAGATACTTTTTTTGTGTGGTGTTGCTGTGTTTTCATGCACAACCTTCTCTCTCTTCTGATTCTCAGGGATTGGGAAAGACTCTCCAAACTATTGCACTGCTAGGTTATATGAAGCACTACAGAAACATCCCTGGTCCTCACATGGTACTGGTTCCCAAGTCCACCCTCTACAACTGGATGAATGAGTTCAAGCGATGGGTGCCTTCTCTTCGTGCAGTCTGCCTGATCGGAGACAGAGATGAACGAGTAAGCTGTGCTGTGTCAGAATTTATTGGTGTGAAAAGACAAATGTAAGACAAAGATAAGACGCAGTATGGAGTCTACCAAATAGGACTGGAGAGTAAAATTTTGGTAGGCTCCATATTGTGTCTTATTGTTCACACGGACACCTAAAAAGTTTTAAAAGGCATTTAATTCTTTAATCTAAACGTAAGCCTTTAATTATTGTTAAATGTCTTAATCCAGTGTGTAAAAAGTCCTAATAATGAGGTTAGGTGTTTATGAACCTAACCCCTAATTTTCTGATTGCAGTTTGACTTTTTGAAACAGGTAACATCTATTTTTGAAAAATAATTTGATTGTTATGCCACATTGTCACACAGAATAGGATAGTGTAACTGACAACACTCACTGTTTGGGGGTCAGGATGCTCAGAGCAGACGTACCTTCTGTTAGCTAGGGACAACATGAGGATGTGAAAAATCAGCTGTTCAGGCAGTTTTAAACCAGGCAGTACATACAGGGCTCTGAGTTTGAGTTTCAGGCTTTTCATGGTGAGATTGAAGCAGTGGAATCCTGCACAAACGTGTCTTCCCGGTCTCCAAATTTGTTCACACACTTGCATGCAACAAGGCGGCCTATAGATGGCAAGTCTGGATTAGCCTTGTACATCTCAGATGGGCTTGTTGCAGATGGTAACAATGACATGTTTGTTTGTTTGTTTGTTTTTTTGTTTCAATCCTCAACCAAAAGTCAAAAACTTAAAGGGATGATTAGGAACTTTATTCTTCAGTTTTGACTGAGTTTATTCTGAGTGGCATTAAAAGCTGTAGAAAATGTGCAATGGGAGTATATGTAGAATACTAGTTCTGCTGATGATGGCATCAATGGGACTTGTCTGTATGTATGCATGTATTTGAAAGAGAGAAATGCATTCCTGCAGTCCAGATTATTTGGTTGTTTTTTCAGGCAGGTTATAGTGAGCTTTAAATTTATTTAGCTGATTTAAGTGTGTCAAAAATAGATTTCTATTCATTTTACTGTAGGTATGTTTATGAAATTAGGCTATACACCGCTGGTTGCAAAAACAATCTTTTTTTTTTTTTTTTTTTTTTGTTTTGTTTTGTTTCAATTTCAGACTGCCCTGATCCGAGATGTGCTGCTGCCTGGAGAGTGGGATGTGTGCGTCACGTCCTACGAGATGCTCATTATTGAAAAAGCAGTGTTCAAGAAGTTCAACTGGAGATACCTGGTCATTGACGAAGCTCACAGGATCAAGAACGAGAAGTCAAAGGTCAGATTAGTGCTGAAACAAAATAGTTATGTGTAACAGCCACCTAGAGCTTAACTTTTAATTTTGTGAGATAGTGAGATGGCTAAGGTTTCCTTTGCTTTTCCGTAGTTATCTGAAATTGTGCGTGAATTTAAGACCACCAACCGTTTGTTGTTGACTGGAACGCCCCTGCAAAACAACCTCCATGAACTGTGGGCTCTGTTGAACTTCCTTCTGCCTGATGTCTTCAACTCAGCAGAGGTAGTACTTGTGTAGTGTGCTACAAAAGTCAATAGTGTATATATTAAATATTGAAGACATATTTAGTCACAGTAGACCTTAGATGAGGTTTTTTTTGTATTAAGGTGCTAATTCAATTTTCTCTTTTTTCCAAGGACTTTGATTCCTGGTTTGACACAAATAACTGCTTGGGTGATCAGAAGTTGGTTGAACGTCTTCACACTGTATGTATTTAATGTTTTTAATATGAATATCAGCACGTTGCTATAAGTTGTAAGGTGTGTTATTATTTATTTGGTTAATTCGCTCTTTGTGTGTAGGTGCTGCGTCCTTTCTTGCTTCGTCGTATCAAAGCAGATGTAGAGAAAACTCTACTCCCCAAAAAAGAGATCAAGATTTACGTTGGCCTGAGTAAGATGCAGCGGGAGTGGTAAGCATCCTCAGTTAAGGTTTACTTGGTATAAATGAGACCTGAGCCTGTGTGTCTGTGCATGCATGCGCCCTGTATTCCTGGGTACTGAGCTGAAGTCGTTTGCCACAACCTTTCAGGTACACAAAGATTCTGATGAAGGACATTGACATTCTGAACTCAGCGGGTAAAATGGACAAGATGCGTCTGCTGAACGTTCTCATGCAGCTGAGAAAATGCTGCAACCATCCTTACCTGTTTGACGGGGCAGAGCCCGGCCCACCTTACACAACTGACATTCACCTGGCAGTGAACAGCGGCAAGATGGTGGTGCTGGACAAGCTGCTACCCAAGCTGAAGGAGCAGGGTATGTTGATTCTTTTGTCCACTATTTTAATTAAAGTTTAGAATACACTTCGAAGTCTTTATTAGAGGAGACATGCCTACAAAATATTTCAAGTTTCAAAGCTTTATTGTCATATGCACAGTGAAGAAACATTACAATGAAATTTTTACTTTGCTGCCCACACTGGATGTCAAAATACCAAAAAATAGATAAAATTAAGCATGCAGTAAAAATAAATATAACTCTGGAAGAATAACAAGTTATGTACATTGTGCATGTATCCTATGTTGCAATAGTAAAAATGGTCTGAACATACATGTGCAGCTCTACGCAGACAAACAGTGACAGTCAAGTGCAGTGCAGTAATGTCTATGAGGGAGTTATCAGCTCAGCTGTTTAGGAGTCTAATGGCCGTGGGAAAGAGAGTTCTTTAGTCTGGTAGTCCTGCATTTCACACTTCTATACCTCCGGTCTGAAGGTAGAAGTGTAAATAATCCATGTTGGGGGTGGGTGGGGTCTTTGATGATGGAGGCAGCTCTTCTGTGGACTCTGCGATGGGAGATGCTCTGCAGAGAGGCATGTGCAGTTCCGGTGATTTTTGTGGCAGTCTTTACCATGCGTTTGCGGTCCTTCACAGTAGCACTGCCAAATATTTGTGGCATACCCATAATTCACACAAAGTGCTGTGTGGTTGAGTGAAGATTGTGTCCATGACTGTGTGTGTGTGTGTGTGTATTTTATTTATTAAATACATCTGTTTAGACTTTAAACTTATCCACATCCTCGTTTTGTAGGTTCACGTGTGCTCATCTTCAGTCAGATGACCAGGATGCTGGACATCTTGGAGGACTACTGCATGTGGAGGAACTATGGTTACTGTCGCCTGGATGGACAAACGCCACACGAGGAGAGACAGGTGAGATGCTTACTTGTCATCTTACGTAAAACAAAAATGATTCCTGAGAGGGCAGTATTGAGGGTGAGATTGCAAAAGCACTTCATTTTAATGTGTGTTTGTGTGTTTACAGATCTCCATCAATGTTTTCAATGAGCCCAACAGCGCGAAGTTCATCTTCATGTTGAGCACCAGAGCTGGAGGCCTGGGTATTAACCTGGCCACAGCTGATGTAGTAATCCTCTACGACTCTGACTGGAACCCTCAAGTCGATCTTCAGGCCATGGTTAGTACTCTTATGTGATTATCTCCCTGATATGAGGAGAGTTGGTGCAACCAATGAAATTGGTTGTTTGAATCAGATTACCTGACTAAGTTCTTTGTTTTTTTTTCTCTCCACCGCTTAGGACCGCGCTCACAGGATTGGCCAGCAGAAGCAGGTGCGTGTTTTCCGTTTCATCACTGAAAACACAGTGGAGGAGAGGATTGTGGAGAGGGCCGAGATGAAACTGCGGCTGGACTCCATTGTCATCCAGCAGGGTAATTTATCTCACCTAAGGTCATCCTGTGTACTCTTAAAAAATGAAAGATGCAGTTCACATATTGGTACTGAATGATAACTGTGGAATAAGCTAAAGTAAGAGATTTTATTTTATCTTAATAGGAAGACTTGTGGATCCGAGTGCAAACAAACTGGGTAAGGATGAGATGCTGTCCATCATTCGCCACGGTGCCACACACGTGTTTGCCTCCAAAGAGAGCGAGATCACAGATGATGACATCGATGCCATCCTGGAGAGAGGTGAAAGGAAGGTGAGACTGGCTGCGTTAGCCGAAAAGCATAGATGGATGAAAGCTTGTGTGTATGAATTTCAAAAGTCACACGCTTTCCAATGGTTGTGTACCAGACGATGGAGATGAAGGAGAGACTTTCATCGCTGGGTGAGAGCTCTTTGAGAAACTTCACCATGGACACAGAGAACACCAGCGTGTACACGTTTGAAGGAGAGGACTACAGAGAGAAGAAGAAGGTAAGGAGGCTAGTTAGCATCAGTATTTAATCTGGAACGACCTTTTCCTAAGAGCCTTAAATCTTTACCTTGTGATTTTCATTTTCTGTTCAGGTCATTACCAACTGGATTGAGCCGCCCAAGAGAGAAAGGAAAGCCAATTATGCTGTCGATGCCTACTTCAGAGAAGCTCTGCGAGTCAGTGAGCCCAAAGCACCAAAGGTAGGACACATCACTGTGCAAACACCATACAGACTGAAGCCATTAATGCAGCAGGAGGCTTTAATTTAAAGATTTTTTTAATTGCTTTTTTTTTTTTTTTTTCTCCAGGCTCCTCGTCCTCCTAAGCAGCCAAATGTGCAGGACTTCCAGTTTTTCCCTCCACGGCTCTTTGAGCTTCTAGAAAAAGAAATTCTCTTCTACAGAAAGACCATTGGATATAAGGTACATAGAACAACTGATTTATTCAGAGAGATTCCCATTTGTCCAGATTTTGTTGTCTTTAGAGATGCCTCTAAGTGGATCTGTGGCTGTCTCTTTTAAGGTTCCCCGAAATCCAGATATACCCAACTCAGCTCAGGTCCAGAAGGAGGAGCAGGCTAAGATTGATGAGGCTGAGGCCCTCACAGAGGAGGAACTGGAGGAGAAGGAAACCCTTTTGCAGCAGGTAGTTTATTCTTGTCATTTACTCACAGCTAGTGGTTAATGTGCAGGAAATTAAACGTTTGTGTGTTTCTCTCAATTGTTCATTGACTGATCAGCTGTATGCTTATTGCAGGGATTTACTATTTGGAACAAACGTGACTTTAACCAGTTCATCAAAGCAAATGAGAAATGGGGGAGAGATGATATTGAGAACATTGCCAGAGAGGTTGAGGGAAAAACTCCAGAGGAAGTCATGGAATATTCTGGTATTTTTTCATTTCTTTTAAATTTACTCTCTGGAAAGCAAACCCAGAAAATTAAACTGACTTATCGTCTAATGTTTGTGTTCTTTCCTCCAGCTGTATTCTGGGAGCGTTGCAATGAACTGCAAGATATCGAAAAGATCATGGCCCAGATAGAAAGAGGAGAAGCCAGGATTCAGAGAAGGATCAGCATCAAGAAAGCACTGGACTCAAAGGTAGCAGATGGTCAACTGTCAAATGTTGTCTTCTAATGTAAGTTAACTAATAGATATCTCACTCAGCATTGTATTTATCCTTCAATGTGTTTATCAAATCCTCGTCTAGATCGGTCGCTACAAGGCTCCTTTCCATCAGCTCCGTATCTCCTACGGTACTAACAAAGGCAAGAACTACACAGAGGAGGAAGACCGCTTCCTCATCTGTATGCTTCACAAGCTGGGCTTTGACAAGGAGAGCGTGTACGACGAGCTCCGGCAGTGCATCCGCAACTCGCCTCAGTTCCGCTTCGACTGGTTCCTCAAATCCAGGACTGCCATGGTGAATTTAGACTGCTTTACTCCATTTCTCTCTTTTTTTTTTTTTCTATTATTTAATTTTTAAGCATCTTAATAATTAAAATGTGTTTTTTATTTTTATTTATTTATTTTTTACTTTTTTTAAAAACTTATTCGCTTGTTGTGTAGGAGCTCCAGAGGCGATGCAACACCCTGATCACGCTGATAGAGAGAGAGAACATGGAGCTAGAGGAGAGGGAGAAGGCAGAGAAAAAGAAACGGGGCCCAAAGAGCGGCTCAGTAAGATACAAATTCACCTCATATTAAATAATGCAAACTGCACATTAATATTCAAAAGTCTGTTATTTTAAACAATCTATTAAAGAGAACATCCTCCTCTTTTCCAGGCGCAGAAACGAAAGTCAGAGGGAACCCCAGACGGTCGAGGACGAAGGAAAAAGCTCAAGTTGTGAAGCTGTTGAAAATCTGCATTAACAGAACTAAAGACTGCAGCCAGCTATCATTAGTCCCAGTGTCTGTGTTTGTTTTGCAGGCTGTGATAATGTATTGTGTTCAAATTCCTGAAGGACTGATATGGTTGGTTTAGGTTTTAGGAAGTGTTTCTTTACAGGTCTGCCTTGTTGTCACTTACCTAAACACTGCAGCTGTGCTGGGTCAGGTTTTTTTGTTCACTAGTCTTTATTTTTTACTAGTACTTAACTGAAACAAATGTATTTATGTCTGTTGGTTGTACCACATTCCAATCCTTGAAACAAACGATATGTACCCTTTTTTTTTTAATTTCTAAGAAAACATCTGTTCTTGTATCTTCCTATGTGAAGTAGAAAATGTCTTTCTGAGCATCGTAAATTACCCCCCCCCCCTTTTTTTTTATTAAAAAAGTGTGCTCTGATTAAATTAGACAGATTCAGAAAATGACTTTTTTTTTTTCTTTTTTTTTTGGATTTGACAGTTTAAGTTAACATACATCCAGTATTTTGAAAATTGTCACAAAAGAAAATAAGCCTTAAAACTCTAATAAATGGCACATTAAAATATACGTAGAATGCTGTCACATGTAGAAGGAAAAGTATCGTTTTTATACTGCATTTGTTTCACCAGGGTGTAGTACTTTCTTTTTTTTTTTTTTTCCCCAATAGTCCTACACCTGATATGTACACAGATAGTTGTGCATCTGATTTCAGCCACATTTATCTAAAAACAAAAGTAAAAAAATGGATTTCTGCATTTTCAAAAGACTAAAATAACATTTACAATCCCTTTCAATGGTACCACAGTGGTACTTTTATCAGTAGTAGACAGGTACATGGCAGGATCTTTAAAGAAGGAAAAAAAAAAAAATCACGTTATCATTCATTAAGGTCAGTTTCAACTAACATTCAGTCCAGTTTGCTCTAATCTTCACTAAACAAAATAATGAACATGGTGAAATACAATAATTCATGAAAAAACTTTGTAAATAGAAAATTATTTGCTTTTATGAAATTTAAACAAGGTTGCCATTCACTCATGCGCTACTACATTACATGCATTTGCAAACACTGGATAAAGAGCAATATTTTACAACTTGGCACCTAATGAAACTGATATGTATTGTGAGGGGCTTCTCCATATATCCATGATCCTGCATAGGCTGTGATAAAGGCTAAATTTACAGTAAATTAAAGACTAACCATTATCAGAGATCAGTAAGCCTCATAATTCAGGTGCATTCCCTGCCCGTGGACCCGAGTACTGACATCTTTTGCTGTCCACAGGTTGTACTGGGCTCTTTTCAGTGCTACACAAGTTTGGCATCAAAGGCACAGTGGTGGAGGGGACTATTATAGTCCTTTTAATAGGGGACAGATGTTTTAATTGAAGCTGGGCCCACATTTAGACCTCCGAGCTGTCTGAACCGCCCCACATGCCTGCTGGGCTGTGACTGTAGCCGCTGTAGGCCGAAGAAGAGGAGGTGGTGTAAGGAGGGAACTGACTCTTCTTTTCACGCTTCTTGCGCCTCAGCAGCAGAATGACGATGGTGGCGATGAGGCAGATGAGGAGGATCAGACCTGCGACGCCCACCAGCAAGGGTATGGTGGAGGTGTCAGTCGGCTCTCTGCCTGAGCTCTCCAGCAGGGGGCGCTCTAGGAAGTTGTCACCGTTAGGGAGCCAAGGCTGGCGCTGGCTGACTACGATACGGTCTCTTCGGTCCAAAGCAATGTGCTGGATGTTGGTACCCCGATTGTTTTCGATACCGATGTCCTGGGCTAGAGCAGGACCGGAGAAAGCGAGGGCGGCGCGGCGGTGGCGGTGGTGGGTGGCCACGTTGGAGGTGTGGGGCTGCTTAACAGAGGAGACACTGTGATGGAGGTGCTCCACACTACGTTTGCCAATGTTGCGGTTGGCATTTTCTCTGGAGCGGACGGTGTAGATAGTGTGGATGAACCACTCGCGACCAGCAGCCACCTGTAAAAGAAGCACAACATGTTTAATCCTCTTTATGTCTGTCTGTGCAAAACATAAACTGTGGAGGACCAAAAATGCCAAAATGACCAAAAAAAAAAAAAAATCCTACAGTTAATGACAATAAATTAAATATTTTGTCATTAAATTTATCAAAATTTATTTATTGAAAAAGGTTTGTATTAATTCCCATATTTATTCATCTTTGCATTTTCAATTTAGCATTCAATTATTCATTTTTTTCTCTTGTACATTTCTTTATGCATTTCTACTTTAATATGAGAGGGCTGTCAACAGGGGCGCAGCTATATATACTTTCTGAGGTGTATGCAGACACATTTTTTTCAGAGGCTGCTTCAACACCTTGCAGTTGTATTTTATGTTAAAATATTGCTAGTATTAATTTTGAAAGAGGAATTCTTATTTTTTTTTTGTTTGTTTTTTTTATACCAGTTTGAATTTTGTTCTGCTTTACATTAAAAAGAGTTAATGCAAACCAACCCATTTGTGGTATATTTTATTCACTAACCCAATGAGAATTGATAAGAGAATCGATAAGGAATCAAATTGATAAGTGATATCGATAATGGAATGGGAATCGCTAAATTCTTATCAATTCCCATCCCTATTTATAATCCTGTAAATATGGTCATTAATTCCCAGTATTTGTGTGAACCTGAATCCTGATGGGTTGCTCGCCCAGGGCGCCAAACAGGCTAGGACTGCCACTGTTAGGCCCCAAGCAGAACGTGATTTGGAGCCCCCACCTCCAGCCACCCGTCTGAGCACCGCCAATATTAAGTTTATGTTGTCCATGCTTGACTGAAACACCCATTGCTATTTATGCTGGCAGCCGGTTCATTTACAAATAATGTGTTCAAGGGGAGAACAGTCAAAATTTCACACAACAAATTTGGTCTTGTTTATTTAAATATTTATTTCTGAATGACTTGAAAATGAAACCTAGCACTACGCTAGCTTCCAGCTTTGTTGGACAGTGTGCAGACCAAAGCAGATGGCACTAACACCCAGAAAGCTTAAAAGTTAAAGAAACATCCAAACTTTGAGGGATTTTCTAATTACACACTCCAAACATGTTAAATGTAACAAATCTCTCAAAGCTCAGTATCAATATCGCTCTCTCATTGGCTGCTGTCATTCCCACAACTTTCACCTGCTGCTCAGCAACCAAAACTGTTGCCATATGATTTTTTGATTGTCAGACATGGCAAAAGTACTGACATTCTGTACTTAAGTAGAATTTCAAGTACTTGTGTTAAAAAATACTTTGGTAAAAGTTGAAGTACTGGTTCAACTTCTTTCTTAAGTAAAAGTAAAAAAATACATTCTCTGAAATGTACTCAAAGTAAGAAAGTAAAAGTAGCTCTTTGGAGGACATTTCTACCAGCTATTTTTGTGTAAAGCTAACCGAACCTCATTATATATTATTATAATAATATAAAATAATATTACATGAGAATACAAACGTTATTCCAATCTAAATTTTTGTTCTAACGAATGCACTCAGCTTGAATCTGTTATGTAGGACACAAACTGTGAAAGGGAATTTAAACACAGCTCTAGTCTCAGTGTCCTCCATAGTAGAGGGTGACTGTGCCTCCACACCTAAACACAAAAATGAGTATACTCAGGGGTTTCAGTATTCAGTAGGTGGAGGAACCCTAAGATCAGCTGTAGTGCCTCTGCATGGGGAGAAGAATCACAACTTTCTATTGTGAGCTGCAGTAAATGATGTTGGTGTGCAGGCTGTGATCAGCTGACCTGCTGCTGCTGCTGCTCTGAGGTTTACTGCTCTGTGTGGATGAACTGAATTCACAAAGATGTAACCCAGTATTTCACAGCTATCTGTGCTGATCTCCATCCCCTACACTGACAGCATACAGGCTGTAGAAATGTTGGATTCAGTGAATGAATCTCAGCATCAGCAGCTTTGATTCAAACTCATCTCTGCTGCACTGATGTAACCTGTAACTCAGCCTCTGTGCACCAACACAGAGCATTGCTGTAAATACAGTACAACAAGCTAATCTGTTTATCACACTAAACTACAGTATTTTCATACAATCTTTGAATAACACAAAGTCAGCATACCTCAGTTTGTTTTCCAGCCCTCATTTTTAAATCTAACCTCTCTTCTTCCTCTCCTGTCCTCTTTCTCCATCTCTGAGTGAACTGCTCTCTCTTTGCTCTCCCTGGAAATACACCAGCTCTTCTTTTAGCTAGCAGACACACCGTGTAACAAATTGCACACACTTTGTGTGTTTGCTGATATTTGCTGAACATTTAGAAACATTGCATTTAAAAGTATCTGCCACACATTACTCCCTTTACGCTCGCTCCTCTTCAGTAGCGCTAGCTAAGCTGTTTGTGTCTCACGAGCCCAACTTACGGACTCGGTCCGGCCCGCTGTAACCCTTGATTATAGCGCTATAAATGAGATATAAATTATATGGGTTTGCCCTTTGTACCCGATAAGCCCCGGTGATGGAGGATACGCCAGTCTCTTATATGTGTTACAGGGTTATTATAGTTAACGAAAACGAACGAAATAACGAAAACTGAAATTGAAAAAACATTGTCGTTAACTGAAATAAATAAAAACTATAATTAAAAGGAAAAAACGATAACTAACTAAAACTGAATTGTGAGTTTACAAAACTAACTAAAACTAACTGAAATTATCGATAAACTGACTTTCATTTACTTGTTTTTTTTTTTAAGCCTTGTGGATTGATATGAAATCATTTTTTCCACTCTCCGAGTTTAAGCTGGGAGCACCACAGGACAACTGGGTGAGTGCGTGCGCATGTGCGTGCGCTCACCGCGCTGGTCCACAGAGTAATGGCTGCGGTCTGCCGAGAAAGCGGCAGAGTCCCGTATGGAGGTTCTTTGAGTACAAGAGCACAGATAGAATCGAAAGTCTTGTTGTGGATGATGAAAAATGTGCGGAACATTTCTCAGTCAGGAAAAACCAGCAACATCAAAGTCCAGCTGAGAAGCGCACAACGGCTACAGAAACCGCTCTGATCCTACCAGGTAACCTGGCCTGCGCCTCTGAGAAACGGGACTACTTGTTGGGTCCACGCAGCCCAGAAAGTTGTGACTAAACTGTTTAGTCTTTGTGCCTTTTATCAGTGAGAGAATAACAATCAGGAATAATAATCAAAGCATCAATATAAGGACTCACAACTGTCAGCAAATTCCTGGTAGGAGACTGCTGAAACTATCAGGATGGACGTGAAGGAATGAAGAAAGTGAAAAAAAAACAGGGACAAATATGTTTGCACCTAAAAAACTGAGCACAAAGAGGGAGGACCAAAAAAGAAGTCCCAGTCTGCGCTGCATATAAAACACCTGCACACGACCACAAGGTAATTAACACACACAATCCAGCTACACAAGCATAAATGTGGACATGAGGTCGGCAACTTCCGTAGGTTATGTACAGAGGCCGCAAAGACCCTGCAGGTTTAATTAGCGAGCATCTAACCAAGCTAGCTCCAAAACAGAAGCAGCTTCAGGTGGTGAGAACATCAGGATGCAGATGGATTTGAGCTTTGGCTCCTTCAAAGAGTTTGTTTTTGTCAAACACCACATGTAGCTGTTGTTAATCTACTGCACTGATGCTGAACTTTATTGTGGAGTTTATTGTAGAATTTATTGAGTTTGGGAGTTCATGTTTTTCTTTGTTTCTCCCTGTTGATGTTCATGTGTGTCCTTAATATTACACACATTTAGCATGTCTTGTGAACAGCTGGTTGTTGAATATATTTCTTTAAACTGTATCTTTTGTCAAGTTTTCATTACACAATAGTCACTTTTGCGCCTTGAATCTTGCACCTGATTAGGTATGAAAATACTAAAACTAATACTGAAACTAACTGAAACTAACTAAAACTAAGCATGAAACCAAAAATAAAAACTAATAAAAACGAGAAAAACCACTCTGAAAACTAATTAAAACTAACTGAATTAAAGAAAAAAAAGTAAAAACTAACTAAAACTAAACTATAATGTAAAATCCAAAACTATTATAACCCTGATGTGTTATTATTCCTCCGTTTAGGCTCAGATTGTATGACGTTTGACGGCGCAGTGACCGCAAACTTTTCTCAGACGTGTTAAAAATGTAATGAGTCTGTTTTGAAAATGTAAGAAGTAGAAAGTACAGATACTTGTGTAAAAATGTAGGAAGTAAAAGTAAAAAGTAGTCAGAAAAATAAATACTCAAGTAAAGTACAGATACCTGAAAAATGTACTTAAGTACAGTAACGAAGTATTTATACTTCGTTACTTCCCACCTCTGTTGATTGTTGATGTGGTGCATTTTTCCACCAATAGGAAAGGGGATGTATGGGATTATATTCATGTAAAAATTCATGCACAAGTAAAGCATAATGGGAGCAAATAATTTAATTTTGCTAGCATACTACGGCCCACCTGCAGTACCTTCGCGGCCCACTCGGGGGGGGGGATCACAGGTCTATGCAATAACATACAGTCAATGGATTTTAAACCCACAGTTTCTTTTCCAATGAAGCAGCTGTTATTTAAAAAAAAACGTTGCCATGGTAACAGGAATGTTTAGGTCTATGTTAAAGTATACCCGGTGATGTCACAGTTCTCTGGAATGTCACTTCAAAGGCCTTTATTTGATTGTTGAGATCCTAGAACCTTGAAAATACATCCACAGAATCTCTCTTGTTTTACACAGCGCACTCTTGTAAAGTGTAACCACAGAATTCAATTGCAGATTTAGTGGAATATCATCTGGACTTGCTTTGTACACAAAGATGCCGCTCTTACTTTTGACACATCACATACTTCCCTGGGCTTTTAAAAAAACCGCAGAATTCATCAGCTCACAACTGGAACAATCTCAGTCACCAAATCCTACGGAAGGTTTGGAGTCCCAGACTGAAGTTCAGCAGAATGCAGCTGAACAACCCACCTCTGCAACTGAAAGAACTGCCTCTGAGTTATGGGTGCTAGAATCTGATCCAACTCAAGGTGAGTTAGATGATGATCTTCCTGAGCCCAGAGGCTTGGAACAACTGGGAGAAACTCAGAGCATGGCAGACCAACCCACCTCTGCGACTGAGGGAAATGCTTCTGAGTTATCAGAGCTAGGATCTGATCCAACTGTAGCCGAGTTAGATGATGATCTTCCTGAGCCCAGAGGCTTGGCACAACTGGGAGAAACTCAGAGCATGGCAGACCAACCCACCTCTGCAACTGAGGGAAATGCTTCTGGGTTATCAGAGCTAGAATCTGATCCAACTCTAGCCAAGTTAGATGATCTTCCTGAGCCCAGAGGCTTGGCACAACTGGGAGAAACTCAGAGCATGGCAGACCAACCCACCTCTGCGACTGAGGGAAATGCTTCTGAGTTATCAGAGCTAGGATCTGATCCAACTGTAGCCGAGTTAGATGATGATCTTCCTGAGCCCAGAGGCTTGGAACAACTGGGAGAAACTCAGAGCATGGCAGACCAACCCACCTCTGCGACTGAGGGAAATGCTTCTGAGTTATCAGAGCTAGGATCTGATCCAACTGTAGCCGAGTTAGATGATGATCTTCCTGAGCCCAGAGGCTTGGCACAACTGGGAGAAACTCAGAGCATGGCAGACCAGCCCACCTCTGCAACTGAGGGAAATGCTTCTGGGTTATCAGAGCTAGAATCTGATCCAACTCTAGCCAAGTTAGATGATCTTCCTGAGCCCAGAGGCTTGGAACAACTGGTAGAAACTCAGAGCATGGCAGACCAACCCACCTCTGCGACTGAGGGAAATGCTTCTGAGTTATCAGCGCTAGGATCTGATCCAACTGTAGCCGAGTTAGATGATCTTCCTGAGCCCAGAGGCTTGGAACAACTGGGAGAAACTCAGAGCATGGCAGACCAACCCACCTCTGCGACTGAGGGAAATGCTTCTGAGTTGTCAGCGCTAGGATCTGATCCAACTGTAGCCGAGTTAGATGATCTTCCTGAGCCCAGAGGCTTGGAACAACTGGGAGAAACTCAGAGCATGGCAGACCAACCCACCTCTGCGACTGAGGGAAATGCTTCTGAGTTGTCAGCGCTAGAATCTGATCCAACTGTAGCCGAGTTAGATGATCTTCCTGAGCCCAGAGGCTTGGAACAACTGGGAGAAACTCAGAGCATGGCAGACCAACCCACCTCTGCGACTGAGGGAAATGCTTCTGAGTTGTCAGCGCTAGAATCTGATCCAACTCTAGCCGAGTTAGATGATCTTCCTGAGCCCAGAGGCTTGGAACAACTGGGAGAAACTCAGAGCATGGCAGACCAACCCACCTCTGCGACTGAGGGAAATGCTTCTGTGTTATCAGCGCTAGGATCTGATCCAACTGTAGCCGAGTTAGATGATCTTCCTGAGCCCAGAGGCTTGGAACAACTGGGAGAAACTCAGAGCATGGCAGACCAACCCACCTCTGCGACTGAGGGAAATGTCTCTGAGTGTGAAATGAATTCTTTCGTCTTTTCATTGTCAGACTTCCCTCCGCTGCAGCGAGAGAAGAGCATGGCAGACCAACCCAGCTCTGCGACTGAGGGAAATGTCTCTGAGTGTGAAATGAATTCTTTCGTCTTTTCATTGTCAGACTTCCCTCCGCTGCAGCGAGAGAAATTGGAAAACAAGAGCCTGAAGACAGACATGTCCCCTGGACCAAAGATGGCCAAAATATCAAAAAATAAGTCAGTCAGACGGATCGTATTTGGGTCACACTCTACGATCTCTGATAACCTGAAAATGCCTGTCGAAGTGACGAAATACAAGCCTGACCCAGTTCCTGGACCCTGGGCAGCTCCCGCTGGTCCCAGTCCCTGGGTTGCTGCAGGTCCCAGACCCCGGGCTGCCGCAGGTCCCAGAGCCTGGGCTGCTGGATGTCCCAGACCCTGGGCTGCTGGAGGTCCCAGACCCCAGCCTGCCGCAGGTCCCAGACCCCAGGATGCAGCAGGTCCCAGACCCTGGGCTGCCACAGCTCCCAAACCCTGGGCTGCCGAAGCTCCCAAACCCTGGGCTGCCGCAGCTCCCAAACCCTGGGCTGCCGCAGCTCCCAGACTCCAGCCTGCTAAAGGTCCCAGACCCCAGGCTGCCGCAGGTCCTAGACCCCAGAATGCAGCAGCTCCCAGACCCCAGCCTGCCGCAGCTCCCAAACTCTGGGCTGCCGCAGGTTCCAGACCCCAGGCTGCCGCAGGTCCCAGACCCCAGGATGCAGCAGGTCCCAGACCCTGGGCTGCCAGAGGTCCCAGACCCCAGCCTGCCGCAGGTCCCAGACCTCAGGATGCAGCAGGTCCCAAACCCTGGGCTGCCGCAGCTCCCAGACCCTGGGCTGCCGCAGCTCCCAGACCCCAGCCTGCTAAAGGTCCCAGACCCCAGGCTGCCGCAGGTCCTAGACCCCAGGCTGCCGCAGGTCCCAGACCCCAGGCTGCCGCAGTTCCCAGACCCCAGGATGCAGCAGGTCCCAGACCCCAGCCTGTCTTGGCTGCAGAAGTCAGTAACAGAGAAAATAGACCTGTTACCCTGGAAAGTAATCATTCAGTGAAGAAAGACCTGATGATGATGGAAGGCCGAAAGGAGGTCCAGACCCCATCTGAGTCCAGCAAAGTGACAAAGGAGGCAGTCACACCGGAATTGGGTGAAATTAATTCTATCTTTCTACAGTCAGGCTTCCCTTTGCTGGAGCAAAAGAAGTTTGAAAACAAGAGCCAGAAGACAGACATAAGCCTTGATCCAACGATGATCAGAATATCAAACAAAAAAGCCAGACGGTCGCGTCGTAATTGGGTCATACTTGATGATGATCTCTGTTAACCAGAAAATGCCTCTCGAAGTGAGGAAAATATTGGCCTGACCCAGTTCCCAGACCCCGGGCTGCTGCAGGTCCCAAACACCAGTCTGTCTTGGCTACAGAACCACAGAAATTGAATTGGACCAATCAAAAAACAAAAACCAAGAAATTAAAGTGTTAAATTCAAACATCAATAAAACAATTGGACAAATTAAAAAAAAAAAAACAACCTTGTCTTGTCTTGTTTTTTACGTCCTATAATTAGGGTCACATAGATAAAAAGAAAATATACATAAAGGCGTGCACATATGCACCCACCAATACACCAATAAAAACTGACAGACTCAGAATCATATTTCTTGTATTAAGGAATGTAGATGTAGGATCCTTCATGGGGGTTGCACAGTTAGATAATAAATCATTATTTTTTTTAATCCATTCTGTGAGACCTATGGTTTTAACAGAGAAGCAGACCAGAGAATTTACTACAGTTGTATACAAAGTACTGTAACACACACCAGTGGAGAAAGCTAACACAGATTTTTAACCAACTGTTGAAATCCTGACCTTCTCAGTGGTTAAGTACAGGAATGGCAGCTTTTACTGCCAAAATTAAGCTGTGCCCTTAAACAGCTACGGTGACCCTAGGCCAGGGGCCAGCAAGCCGTGGCTCCGGAGCCCGCACATGGCTCTTTCAGGCTTAAGCTGCGGCTCTGTGCGGCTTTCCGAAGTAAATTATAAGTATCCAATTGAAGTGCATTTTATTTTTGTCAGTTTGGTTTTTGTTGTAGTTTTAAATTGGAACATTACTGTGATCTTGAAAATAAAATCATTTTATTTATTTATTTTCGTTTCTCAATATATGTGTCAGTGGTAGCGGTAGCGGCTACCCGGCTTCTGCTAGTATTTGCTGCTCTCAGTGTTTTCTTTTCCGTGGAAACCGGGTTAGAATGGCTCTTAAAGCTTACCGACCCCTGCCCTAGGCCATTAGCTGCTACAGTCATCTCAGTCACGGTGTCCCATTACTAACCACCTTCAATACAGACAACGTGTGTAACTCACATCTCAAACTAATAATAACAACGATGAGAGACTGGCACAACATAACTGATAACACTGTAACTAAACACATAAACACTGACATGAGCACTGTGAGTGCGCTGTCGCTAGACCTGTCTGCATCATACTTGGAGTGCGCGATGGAGACTACAATACAGGGAAAAAAAGAAAAACAAGTTTACACATGAAAAACATGATAGTCTGTGCGTTCTGATTTAGCAACACCCTAAAGCTTTGCACGCTGCAGGCACCGGTTATTTAGGAGTGGGAGTTTTTGTAAACTGATTTAAACATGGTAGTCGATGTGATGTGTTTTAGCGACACCCTGTTATCAACTTTATTCTGCTGTCAGGTATTGAGTTGCGTCTGTTGAAGAAAAACTGTGTAGAAATGTTTCATTAAGACTTAGAATCTCTGTTAATGATGAAAAAGCATAGAAGTCTGGTTAATGGATGAAGTACTGTCATATTGACTTACAAACAAGCAAAAAGGATTTTTTTTTAAAGATATACACAAAAACTGAGACACTGTTTCAGCCTGTGCAATATTCTATTCTGACTTTGAATCATACTATGGGGTAAACTGTGTGGAACTTATAAAGTGGCCAGAAAAAGGATGAGATTCTGCAGCTATAATGTTTTCACCAAACTGACAGATTTTATCACGCTCAGTGAAACAGTGTCGGTGCTAAAACAGAAGCTAGGATTACACGTTTAATTTCCAAATCTGCTTAAAACTGACAGACTCATACAATAGTCGAATATGTGAGTAAAACAGCTGATTGAGTAGGCGCGCATTCTGCGCTCTGTGTGAGGTATCAGTGAAACACATAATAAAGCAGCCAGGATGGTGCTGTTTATGATAGACTACATGTCTTTGTTTAAGGAGCCTAACAGCTATCGTGAAACATACATAATAAAGACAAACCAGCTGTTGCTGTTGTTTCTAAAAGGATCGGCCATTGTATAATGCCCCTAGCAGGTTGGCGTGAAACACTCCGAATAAAGAGAGCCATCCAGCTGTTGTTTTGGGTAAAAAGGGGGCTTTTTGTTTAAAAAAGAAGCATTATGGCTCCCTGGAACCCTGCTGCACCATGATATTGTTTAAAAGAGCACCTGTGTGGCTGTCTCACAAATAAAACATTAGAATTAATGCAGTAATAGATTAGGAAATATAGCATCACACTTTTCTTACTAGACTAGTTTGTAACAATATATACTTCCTTAGGTGCATGCGGACACTTTGTTAGGCGCGCCCCCCCCCAACCCAACCCACGAGTGTGCGCGTGGGTTTCTTGCGCGTGCACACATAGACACACACACACACACACACACACACACACACACACACACACACACACAACGCACCATCCGCATCCTCTCAACACTTACTGTCTTCATATGTGCAGATCTCACTTATTCATGGCCTTATAAAATACAAGACTTCTATGACATAACTTACTGACTGGCTCTGTTATTGATCATATCATAAGCACAGCTGTTAAATACAGAAAATGCAACTAGAGAAATATTTTCCCCATATCGTTTTGGCGCGCCCCTCTTGTGCGGCGCCCCTATGCATTTGCATATAGTGCATACCCCCTTTTTGTGCCACTGGCTGTCAATCAAAGTATGTAATGAGATCAATACTGTATCAGGTGAACAATAAAATGGGATATCTATTTTATTATCTATTAAGTCATTTATTTATTTGTTAATTCTGTGAGTTTTGAGCCTCCATAAATGAACATGCTGTATCTGAGAATGATGCGGACCTGGAAAAGTGGAGAGGAAGAGAGTGTAAAGCCGTCTGAGCCTGGCTGTTTGATCAAAGGCAGAGCTCCGGGTGTGTCCTGAGCCAGTGTGGCCTTAAAAGAAACATCACCAAATGATGTAGCTTGAGTCTCTGGCTGGGCTTTGTCCTACAGAACAGAACAGAAGAAAATCAGAAACAACATCTACGTTTTTTGATTACACAATATCAATTATCCTTTGGATTCATTGCATCATACCAGGATCTTGAATCTGTACAGCAGAGAGGGTGCATCTGCCAGGCAGCCATACTCTCTGTTAGTGGGGTTGTATTTGGGAACGTAGCCGTCTGTTCCAGTGCAGAGGAAGACTTTCTCGATGCTGCAGGAGAAAGAGTCACCCAGGTTTTGGACTGGATCCACCATCACACGGCCGTAAATCATGGAGCCTGAAGTGAAGGACAGATGAAATGCAAGATTGCCTTTGGGTCACGATCCACAATTGTGATGTTACTTAACACCACTAGATGGCAGTAGTGTAGTACCTTCTGAAAAAGCAGCATCAGTTCCTTCTCCAAATCCCATGGAGCCGTCGGACAGCCATAACTCTTTCTTTGACAGCAGGAACATTTGGGTGTTGAGGCTGAACTCAGCTGCCACTGGGTCACTCACCTGGAGAACAAGGATTATTAAGGCAACAGCCAATGCTTCTTGGTGTAAATACAACACAGTCAAAAAGCCTTTCTATTTTTCTGTTGTGACCTTTAAGAGTGGTCAGCTCTAACCTGCTGGAAGCGAATGTCCATGTCAAAAGTAAGTGGCTCCCTTGGGTGGCAGACAGGAGGGACGCTGAACTCCCCATTGGGTGATGCAATGCAGGGGGTCAGCTTCACAGTATAAGTCCCAGAGTAGTCTCGCACCTACAGTAGAGGCCGGGCGGACACAGAGGAACAACATTAAGGCTGTTTAGTTTGTTAGTGCTTTAATGAAGGATGTTTTCACAGCAAAATGACTCACAGCAAAATCTGAGACAAAACTCCACTGCTGCATGGGCTGGTTGTACGTAGGCTCAGTCCTGACCAGGGCCAGAGTGAACGTCAGCCCGGGGTGGTCCGCACATATCACCATAGATGACACGCTGGTTCCTTAAAACAAACATGTGTACAGTCATAAATCTTTACAGCTGCAATTTGTCCAACCTAAACTAGTAACAGCGTCTACCTTCTTATTTTTAGAGTGACCTTTCACACCGCCTGTGCCACTTGCTGCCTATACATAAACGTTGCTGGGTCATTTTGACATTTGCTGAAATGCCCTTTTGGTCTTTCACACAGGAAGACCCCTAAGGTGGAACTCCATAAATAGACAACAAGAGGATGGGGACCACAGGGTAATCCAATAGGAGATGGCTTTGTATAGAATGATGCCACAGAATGGGCTCACGGTGTGTACACTGTACCTGGATGAGACATGACAAATTGCCCCCTGAAGCGCGCCTCGGTCTTGAAGTTGACCACGAGACGGCCCTCCTCATTTATACGCATACTGGTGGGGTACATGGCTCCTGTGAGTACAGAGGAGAAAGTTCTCCAATGAGCTTCACAAATGAACATTTTTCCCTCAGTAAAGACTAACAGCATTGGCTTTGAAGGTACCTTGTAGTTCAGCTTCAGGTGGGCTGCCAATGCCGTCCTGCCACAGAATAGCTGTGTCGTACACAAAGGTAAGCTTGAGCTCTGACTGCAGGTCAAAGTGCTGCCAGCCTCCGACAGCCACCGGAGAGTGGAAGACGTAAGACACAAACAGAGGAACGCGCAGGGTGACGTAGGACTGGACCAGGTTCAGTACCTAAATAGGCAGAAAAAAGGGACCTGTCATAAATAATGTGCAGCAACAGTCATTGGATAGCTCAGCAAGTGAGGGAACAATGAATTTATGTAGCCTATTTATTTTAAAAAATTGCATAATTCTGTCAAATAAAAATGAACCTTGAAGACTAGCTGCTCCCTGTGAGGAAACCCCTTAAGCTTTAGCACCCTCAAGTCTGAAATATCATCATCATGACAGTTTGCAGTTGGGTCAGTGCTGCACAGGTGCACTTTAGAGTTCACCCAAGTTTCACTGCTTCCACTAAAATTTGCTGCAAAATTTTCAGTTTCTAGGTGCCAGATTAGAGCACTCACTATTTACTGTACTAACCCATCAGACACTCAATTAAAGGCACTTTAGAGGGACGTGAATATTATTCATAATGTTACAATCCAGCTTTCTGCTGGGAAACCTTGGGTCCTGGCATTCATGTGAATATTACTTTGATATGTACCACCCACTTAAAAAATGTTTAGACTGAGCAAAATGCTTAAAGCTTAAAGAACATTTTACTGTCTACAGTTAGTCATTTCTTATAGATATTGTTCCTGCCTGTCCATCGGTGCCGATAGATCCTCCACAGTCATTCAGCAGCTCTGACATGTCGTAGTAGCTGGTGAACTCCCAGAGGCAGGCCTCTAAGTTGAGATTCCTGTAAAAGCGCAGAGAGTTGGCTGAACGCATGACTGCACTGTATTGGTAGGGCGATGTCTCCCCAATTATTTCAGGGTTCTTTGTTGCGTCTGTGATGAAGCCGTAGCCAGTTTGAATCTCATTGAAGTCCAACAAATTGGAGCAGCGATGGTTGCCTACACGTGTGCCATCTGGGCTCAGGGTAAGCTCAAAGTTGGACAGAGGCCTTGTGGAGATCACTGGGAGCATGCCTGTTGAGGGGGGAAAGGTTGTTTTTGTCACACACACACACACACACACACACATAGGATAGGGGGGCCTCAGTTAATATAAGGCCATATATTGTTTTTGCCACAAGATTTGCTGCTCACCGTCCATGTGAGGCATGTTGATTGTCAGTTTGATGAGGTTGGGGAAGTCTGGATCATGTGGGCCTGTGTAGCGAATCTTTGCAGAGAAAGGTTCAGCCCCAACGGTATCCGGGATACGAGGCTGACACATACCTGCCAAGAGTTGAGGGCGGTTAAACCAGTTAATTCTATAGCCAGTATTTTATCTGTGAGTCTCTGCTGGCTTCTTCTTACCCTCCTCTTTGCTGATCACAACAATGGAACTGGAGAGCTCCAGGCCGGCATCTCCGTTGGCATTGAAAGCTCTCGCTGCACACTGAACCCTGGAGCCGGCTTGGAAGTAGATTGAATCCAAAGTGATGGACTTGGTGTTGGTGAAGAAAGTGTTAGTGTCCACCTCCCTCATGGGGCTGGTTACTCCATCTGATCCGGTGGGAGCGCTGATGAGCCAGCGGTAGTGAGTGAGAGTGTCATTGATGTTCTCCGCGGCACAGATGGAACCCGTTTTATCAAAGTCATGGTGCTTAGGGTTGCAGGCCTGCAAAAGAATGTGATAAACTTTACATTCTTTTGAAATAATATTACCAGTATGTTCTAGATAATAATTACAGCTGAAAAAAGTGCTGTGTTTGGTTTTACTGCAGAGTGACTTACTGTCACACAAACAACAGGGTATCCATTGGGTGGGTGGGGCTTGTCTTTGGTTTTAGACGTGTCATCGTACATGAGAAGGGAAACCACTTGGGGGATGGCAGGGAAGGTAACATCTGCCACACTGTCCATCTCCTCAATGTACACAATGGCCTTGTTCATCTGGCAAAAAGAGAAAAGGCATAATTAGCTGGTTGTCATCTTTAACAACTGACCAAAACTTTAAATAAATTTATAGCTCTGCCAGTTAGGCAGTTAGATTATATTACTATTAAGTATTATTTCTGTGTAGCTATATGCAAAACACTTAAATGCACATACTGTAAATCTCAGTCCATAAAGGTAAAGGTTTAGAAGTAACAGTTTAATCCCTTGCATGCCTTGGTGCAAGACAATACACTGTGATTAGTCTACACTACATTTTGGCGTACAATCACTGGACTCCTTATTAGTTACACCTCGGTAGTACTAGGTTGGACCCACTTTTGCATATTCAGAGCTGCCTTAATTCTTGGTGGCATAGATTCAACAAGGTGCTGGAAGCATCCCTCTGAGATTTTGGTCCATATTGACACGACATCACACAGTCTCAGCAGATTTACTGGCTGCATGTCCAGAATGCGAATCTCACCACATCCCAAAAGTGTTCTATTGGATTGAGATCTGGTGACTGTGGAGGCCATTTGAGTGCAGCAAACTCATTGTCATGTTCAAGAAACCAATCTGACCTGATCTGACAGCCATCAAAAAAATGGGTACACTGTGGCCACAAAGGTCAGTAACAATACACAGATGAGGTGTTAATAGAGGATGCTCAGTTGATACCACAGTGTGCCAAGAAGATATCCTCCACACCATTACAGCATTATAACCAGTCTGAACTGCTGACAAAAGCCAGGATGGATCCATGCTTTCATGTTTATGCCAAACTCTGACCCTACCATCTGAGTGCTGCAGCAGAAATCAAGACTCATCAGACCAGGCAAAGTTTTTTTGTTTTTAATCTTCTAGTGACCAATTGTGGTGAGCCCATGTGAATTGTAGTCTTAGTTTCCTGTTCTTAACTGACAGAAGTGACACCTGGCATGGTCTTCTTTTGGATACCTTTGTTGCAGTCAGTGGTTATTTGAGTTACTGTTGCCTTCCTATCAGTCTGATCATTCTCCTCTGACATCAACAAGGCATTTTCACCCATAGAACTGCCGCTCACTGGATATTTTCTCTTTTTCAGCCACGCTCTGTAAACCCTAGAGATGTTTGTGTTGAAAAATCCCAGCAGATCAGCAGTTTCTGAAATACTCAGACCAACCCGTCCGGCAGCAACAATCACCTTAAATCACCTTTCTTCCCCTTTCTGATGCTCAGTTTGAGCTTCAGCAGCTCATCTTGGCCATGGTCTACAAACCTACATGCATTGAATTGCTGCAATGTGATTGGCTGATTAGATATTTGCATTAACAACCAGTTGAACAGGTGTATCTAATAAAGTATCTGGTGAGTGTATTTAAATGAAGCCAAAAACAGCTGGAAGAAATTCTCATCTGTTTTCACAAAACCGGCTTTTCAATGCACTGTTCACAAAGAAATGTGCTCTGAGCAATACTACAAAACATGATGGCCTTTCTGAAATATATTTGCTGCTAGAGATAAATAATAATGCTACACTGGATTTTGGTTTTCTCTTAAACATGTTTATCAATCATAAAGTAACTTTTGATAAATGAATTTGACGCAGATTCAAAGCATTTCTATTAGAATATCTGTTGTGGGGCCCTTGAGGTAAGTTTAAGTACAATGAAATCAAACATTGTAATTTCAAATTATGCTGTCATTACCTATTTCGGTCACGTGAGCTGTACATGCCTGATGTAGAGTATATGGGCAGAATGTCGCAGTTCTGTTTATAGGTTTGTCTTCTGTTTGGCTCTGCTGGGACATTCCCCTCAGCATCTCTATCTATATCTGTGGTTCAGGCGTGCTGACAGCATTGCCAGCTGCTGCCTGCCTATTTTAACACAGGCTGAGATGACAGGGCTCCTGTGTAGATCTGCAGTACTGTACCGTGCACATACATACTGGTTTGTATTTGTTTATGTGCATCTGCTCGTGTATTCCATGTGGCTATTATCTCACCTGTATTTCAGCCACCATGTTGTCATCGGGCTTCATGTGCACAGTGAAGGCCTCTCTCATCTCTCTCTGACCGTCATACAAGATCTCAATCTCCACAAAGTGTTCCTTCTCGCCTTCCTTGAACTCCACATCTTGGACACAGACGGCAAAGTGTGTAGTCATATCAGGAGGCAATACGAAGGTTACTTAGTCACTGTGTAGCCACTAAAACCAGGTTCTTACCTTCTGACATTGGGTTATAGTCCTCTCCAGAGGTTGCAGACCCATCCTTTGTGTGCACCCTCACTACTGAAACCTTCGAAGTGTCTCCAAAACGCAGAATTGGAATCTTCACTATTGCCACATCGCCTTTCACCTGGGGTTCACGCACGCTGTACTTGATCTCAGAGAAACGGATGATGGGCTCTGGAAGAGAAAGTAATGTGTACTTACACACCATAAACATTTAAATGAGCTTTTTTTTTTTTTCTTACTTTTGAACGTCTTTTAGCCGAACACAGATTTTACCACATATTATCATTATTTATATTACATATATTTAATTCCAGAAAGCACCCACTGTCTTTCTCATCTGTGATGGTGACCAGTGCTTCCTTCTGCTCCCCAATAGAGGCTCCGTAAGGAGACTTGCTCTTGGGAGTTCCCAGCACCAAGCGGAATTCCTCATCGTCCTCATGAATGGAGTCGTCCATCAGGCTCACCACACATGGCTTCTCAGTCTCACCTGGGGGGGGAAATACAGGGTGCGGAGAATGTATATAAAAAAAACAAAACAAACAAAAACACAAATGGTACATAAAGGAGCAAATAAGAGGGCATAAAGAAATGTGTCACCTGGCAGAAAAGTAATGACTGATTCATCAGTATTGGGCCTTTCGTTATAGTCCATCATGACCTGAGCAGAGCCCTGGCGAGTGTAACAACGCACGGTGGATCTGAGGCTGATGTCTCCGCTACGGTACACTGTGGCTCTTACCTCCCCATCAGACTCATCCACCTTGTAGCTTCCTTCCTTAAACTGGACCTTAGGCACTGAAAAGAAAATAATCAATCTTCACAAATTGAATCTTGACAATTTTCAGTAAGTGTTCAATTGCACACCTTTAATGTGTGGTATTAAATATAGCTATTTTTGACCTACAGTTTGTGTGTATAATCAGATAATAGATGCTTCATAACATAAATATATACATACAGAGTTAAGAACAAATATTTGAAAGTATTTCTACATGTGTAGAATCATTTTAATGAATACTTACAATGTCTTTACTAGTCTTTATAGCTACATAATAGAGTGTTAGACTAACCACTCATAGTTCATTATTTATATCATAGTTTATTTGCTGAATATGAAGTTATATATAATTTATAGGACTATGAAATATCTGCTGAAAAGATTATCAGCAGTCTTATAGGTTTAAAAAAAGTTCTGCAGATGTATTATTCCACACTTTTCCATCCTATCTGATGGCATAGGAAAATAGAAAAATGTAATAAAATACTGTCGGCTTCAACATACTGCACATAAATATATATATGCTTTGATTTCTGACACTCACGGTCAGTGATGGTATCGTTGATGGTGATGGTTGTCGTGCTTGGTTCTCCTAACACAGCATTCATGGGCATCCGCAACACGAGATCAAAGGTCTCAGGTCCCTCTAGCTCTGGCTGACCCAAGTCATCCAGGATGGTCACTCTAAATGTCTGCATTGTCACCCCTGGAGCAAAGTCCAGGTTGCGACTAATGCCAACATAGTCCAGTCCAGCTGGCAGACAGAGAAGAAGCCATTAAATGATGCTTAACGCAACAACCGAATGTCAAGCATTTTGTCAAACTTCTGATTTTACCTTCTGCAGAAACAGGGTCGCTCTTCCTAGAGCGGATAGTCACAGTAGCGGTTTTGGACAGGTCAGTGCCCGTCCTCCAAACCTTTACCTCAACATAGCCTGAACTCTCATCCACGACATACTCGGGCTCTCCAAAGTACAGCGACGGCTCTGTGAGAGTTGTGAATATTAAGAAGGTCAGTTAGAAAATAATTGAGCCACAGTACAGTTTCTGTCTTGTCTCTGTTCAATGTTTTCTTAATGGAAATATGGAAGTTGTTTCCAAAACCACACAAACTGAAGAAAATAATACGCCTTGTTGTCTTTGCAGGTAACATAAGTTTATGCGCAAGCCTGGATACTTTAAGTATATTAAAATTTGTGAATTTATGAGGATATTTAGACGACATGTTTTGCAGTTCAGGTTCAGGGACAGATTGGCATGAATAGCTGAGCAAATGCCCCCATTTTTTGCTCAGCACAGGAAGAGAGCTGTCAGCCATCTTATCCTGTCCTGCCTCAGCTTTCCTCCCCACACTTATCTAAATCCTGACAGCTTTCTCTGAACTCAACGCCAAAGGGTTGAGGGTACACCTGATGAATAAGCTGTGTGCTTGTATGCGCGCAAGCAATGATGTTCCTGGAGTCTGATGACAGAGAAGCTGATAAGAACCACGGTAAAGGGGCGATGGCAGAGACACCGAGGCTAGCATCTCCTTTGGGAAGGCAGAGGGCAAGAATTCAGACCGCTGGAACACATCGTCAATCCATCTCTCTTCACTTCTGTATAAAGCATGTTTTCAACACTCTGTGTCCAGCAGTGCTCTTAGAGATCTGACCCGATAGACATGAAGATTTAGAGCTCCAGCTTTTCAGCAAAAACTGAGGGACATGAACATTTATAGATGTGCTTCTCTGAGAAATTTTCTAGTGATATTGAGCAGGTCTCACTACCAGTTCATCACGCGTGGTCTCACATTTAAATGCAGCGATTATCACTGTGTATAATCTACAACCTCTTCCTAATCAGATAATTTTGATGCCTAACCTCAGCAGACGTTAAGTGAAAACAAAACAAAAGACAAAGTAAAAACATGGTCCAAGCCACAAAGTTGCCAAATGGCACATAAAACTTCAGTCTCCTGCTTGACAACCTTGTGGTTCACGCCACTGCCACATCCCGTCGTCTTACACAGACTTTGTCACTTCTTTCAAACAGGAGCTTTTTTCTCTAATCTCCCGGTATTGTCTCAGCTGCTGCATCAAGGCACCAGTGCCATAGAAAACCTTGGAGGTACATCTGAGGTGCTCTTGGTTTATGACAAAACAGAAGCACGGGAGGTCCCGGCATGAGAAAAATTTGTAAGAGTAAAATTTTCTTATCATTACAAGTAGAACATTTCAACTTAAAGTATTTGAATCAATACAAAGCTGGACCATGCTTGTCCTTGATGTCACACCGGTGCCCAAAGAATGTCAATAAAATCTGTCACTGTATCTGTTAAACATTTCCTGACAATACAAATGAATGTCAGAAGGGTCTCTTTCTCAATTAAGCTTCTCTCAGTTCTTGGTGCTTGAGCAGAAATGGCAGATCTGCTCTTTAAGTTTATTTAGAAGTGGATGCATGCTGTAAAAGACAACTGAAGCTGAGGGACAGGTCGCTTTCAGTGCCATTCAGCTTCCTTTTAGTACCAAAAGAAGAGCGAGAGGGTGAAATGAGTGCCAACATGGCAACCTTAAGATCAGTGGGAGGAAGATCCAGACAACCACAGTAACAATAGAGGCTCATCGTTGGCAAGAGTCCAAACCACAAGTTTACTCAGGCGGGGAGATCGTTTTACGCAGACGGGCACACACAGGCACTGAACCAGATTTATGGCGTGGTGTTACTTCAGGACCCACCAAGAAGATGAGGAAGGACCACAATAGAGCTTTACATTGAAGATTCTTCTCTTGTCTCTTTACATGTCTGGGAATGCACAGTGGTTATTTATATAAAAAGATCAATTAAACTCCAAGCAAGTGCAAGAAATTGGTGAGAGGTGGAGACAGGGAAAAAATAAATCTGGTGATAGTGATCAGAGGAAAAAGTCAAGAGGCTCTAATGAATAATAGAATTGCGATTCTTTCTCAAGCTAATATCCTGTAGATTCCTTAGAGAGACAGACCACATGGGGCTGGAAAACATGCCAATCATTTGGTTTTCCTGCATAATAGTCCCCCTCTCTCTCTCTCTCTCTCTCTCTCTCTCCACCACCTGCCTTATGGCCCCATCAGACAAAGGGATGCCCTCTGTTTCCCCCCGGGATCTCCTGAATGCCGGTGAGGGTTGCCCGAGGAGCACAGTGAGATTTAAAGTCCTTTCATCTGTCGGGCTACAGTGTAGCATAACATTCACAGAGGTCGTCATTCTCCCACTCAGCACCTGTCTATTGTTATCTTGTATCTAGCGCTCAGACAGGCAGAGTGTAGTGGATAAATGTAGCATAAACACAGGGATACTGTCAAGCCTCTGATGCAGGTGCAGCATCCAGGGCTTTAGCTCTGGTGACTGTGCTGATCAGAGTGTCTGTGCACCTTCGGTGGATTAACAGCAAGCAGACACCCAAATGCAAAAGTAGAGGACACAGACCCACACCTGCTCTCTAAATCCAAGTCAAGGCCAAAGAATTAAAGAGCTTTAAGAAAAAATGGAGCTCCTTACTTTAGAAAAAATGATAATAAATGTGTATGTGTGTCTGATGGGTAAATCTAGAGAAGCACACTCTGAACGCTAACGTGTCTTGAACTCTATGCATGTCCTGCAGCACGTGTGGTGTTCTCTTTGTGTGTTCACATTTACCAGTACACCAACACTGATATTCACAGTTAAAGAACTTCATATGGGAAAAAAATGTTGCAAATATAAAACTGCCTCTGAAGTATAGCCTCTAGAGTGGAATGAATCAACATTATTGGATTGGATGATTGAAGTCTGAAGAAACAGGACATGTTGATTATTTAACAGTTTATTCATTTAACAAACAGGGGCCTCAGCAGCACGTGGAAGATCTGCACACAGCCACAACAGCCTGGCACCTCCTCCTCATGCTGATCACACACTGCTGTGGGATGGCGTTCCATTCTTCAACCAGCAATCATCCAATCCAATAAATCACAGTAAACAAGATCCAATAGCAGAATAAGCTGTTTGTCATCGGCAAAGTAGATTTGTCAAGTTTCACATACTCGACTCTGTTGCTCAACCCACAAATGCATTTTCCTCACAAATGTGGCACCATTTAAGGAGAAATTAACAGGCTTTCCAATGGTTTAAGTTATTGTTACAACAAAGAAATAATCCACCAATCACAAATTTCTGTACTTTTAGTTTAGATGGAGATCTCCCTCTATCTATCCTTTTATCAAACTGCCAAAGTGACTGCACCCAAACACTGCAAGTCTGCTGGGGGACGGAAAAGAACAACCTCAGCTCAACAAACATTTATGGTTACTTTTCTCTGATGATCAGTCGCTCCACTCACCATCATCACTGTCTGCCAAAATGGTGACTTTGGCAGTTGGGAAGTTGGCGCCCACCTGGCCCCCCATGGGCATGCTGAGGCTGACATTAAAGCTCTCCTCTTCCTCGTAAAGGGAGTCATCGATGATGATGATGCGGCAGGCTTTTTCGCGTTCATCCTTATCGAAACGTAGCACGCTGGTGTGGTCCTCGGCTCGGGTGATGTAATCGGAGTAGGAAAGGACTGTGCTGGGTATGGTGCCAGTGGCTGTGCCTGAGGAATTATGGGAACATTTCATCCAGTCCACTATTTCCATTTAGTGTTGATTTATTGATTGACTCATTGATTTTAAAAAAAATAAAAACAGGTTCATCTCACCTTGCTGAGTGTAACAAACTACCATGAGCTCCTGGCTGGCATCTCCTGAACGTCGCACTGGCACTAACAGCTCTCCAATATCCTCCTCTATCTTGAACTCTGACTGAGGGATGTAGACAGTTGATTCTGTTTTGGAAGTAAAGCACAAAAATGTAAAAAACAAAACAAAATCAAGACCAAGAACAAAGATTTTGTTCAAACAACTGAAAATGCCAGATTTTTACCATCCCCGGGGTCCACAATCTCCACTGTTGCAGCATCAGGAAACTCCAGCACTGCCATGACGGGGTCTGACAGCTGTACCTCAAAAGTCTCTGAGGTCTCAAACTCCTGGTCAGTGAAGATTTTCACCTTCCAGGTTGCTGTGGTCTGGCCTGGGTTGAACTGGACCTGCTTCTGGGCTTTACCACGGAAATCCTTGTCCTTCTCTGCTGTACCGTCCTTAGTGGCAATACCTGTGGGAAAGGGGTGCCAGTGGCATCAATTTTATCCCAGTGTTTCCTCCTGTGCTTTATGTAAAATACAGGTTCCTATATATGAACAACGCAGATGATGATTTATAGCTCGGTAAACTGAAATGATACCACGATGACAGGTAGCATATTCTGTCTGTTGTCTGACACCACAGAAGAAGAAAAAGATAGCTTGAGTTTTATGAGGTTTGCCTCATCTGTACTGTTTCCTGCTTGTTCTTTTGTACAGTAAGTGTGTGACCAGCATGCAAGCTTTACTAGGAAAGGTTATACATGGATCTAGCTGAGTGTCTTTCACAGACAAAGAGAGGAAATGGAGCAGCAGTCAAACAAGAAAACAAAAGCTTTGTGTCTTTAGGGACATGTCTGAGAGTGGAGCTTTTCTTAGTGTGACTGCAGGGATAAGCTGAGGACACCCTGCAGCCTTAAAAGGAGAGATTTTAACTAAAGGGCCTGTGGTCATGCTTTATTGCAGGTCTGACCTTTAACAAGACACATAAATAATATTAAAGTCCAAGGAGACAGTTAAAAGTGGGTAATAATTCATTGTTAAAATGTCAGTTTAATAAAGGGTTGTGTGGTATCATCATCCTTCATATTCTTTTATGAGTGACAGAAAAATAGCAACAGTTACGCCTATCATTTCTATGCAGGAAGGACAAGTCCTTTATCTTGAATGGAAACCAAATATCTGCAAATTCTGGTAAGAACAATGATATTTTAAATATATTGGGTTTGTAAACAACTGCCCTTCAACACTCACTGACAAAAGAAGTTTCTCCCAGGTAGCCTCTGCGTTTCAGCGTCACCTCCAGGAATTTGGCATCCTCATCCACCAAATAGTATTCCCTCTCCAGAGAGATCCAGGCCCAGTTGAGTCGGAATGGCTGGGGCTTTAGTTTATTTCCACCTAAAGAGAGGCAGAAAGAAAAGAAGAAAAAAAGCGTAACGCATCAGCATTTCATTTGAAACTTCTTTCTGATGGAGACTACAATAATCTATTTTGTTCCCATCAGGACTCACTGAGGCATGTAAACTGCAATCTGCTCTGGGCTCAAGGATAAAAGGAATCAGAGGGATATTTTAATTTAGGAAGGGAAACATGATAACTTAATACCAGGGCTTCCCTAAAGCTCACTTCATCAGGACTTGGGAAGAGTTGCATTACTTCTTATTTCAATAGATTCTCATCTACCTGCAACGCTCTCTTATTCTCTGCTCTCAACAGGACCCGTATAAACACAGATAAAATGGAAATGATCTGCTTTTGAAAAAACGTGACCATAGAGTTTTATCTTTAATGAACTGGTCTCTAGTAAATTGTCATGATAATGCTCTGTAGCTTTTCCTCTTGAAAAAAGGGAGCAAGGCGATAAGATGATAAGAAAATCACTCATATCTCATGACTCATGTAAATGTCAGCTTGGTTTTGATCACTGATTTAATGCTGATAGATTCAGAGATATGTCAGCTAATACGCTGCATACTCTGAATATTTGAATTTATTTGTTTTTTAACAGTGGCGGTAAAACAGCCTAATGCCTTATCCTTGAGTGAGCTGAGCCTGGTGACCTGTGACTTTTGAAATAGGTCAGGCTCAGTGGATTCTCTGGATCAGAGAGGTTAGAGAGGACCGTCTCGCTTTAGTTTTGCTCCGTTGGTCACACTGAGGGCAGCCCCCACTGACCTGACTCTGTTAAAGATGCTTGGAGGAGTGAGGGGATGAAAAGAAGCAGAATTTCCAGGAAAAAATACATTTGATACAGGTGTCAGAAATAATAAAACATAAAGGTGAACTAGACATTACACCTGTCAAAGGTGCATGAAAAAACAAACAATGGGACAATAGAAAAGAGCCTCTCCTTTTCCTCACAATGAGCCACCACTGAGCTCAGTTTTGCCTCAGTGAAGAAGAAAGGGACTGCAGTCTTTATGCTATGTGACTGGGGAGAATGAAAACACTGGGGAGCTGAGTGTGGGTATTCAGAATAAGAAGGGGGCCACTTCCTTGAACCCATATGTCAACGCTGAAGCCAAGCCAGGCCGTATCGCAAGAGAAACAAACCACATGGACCAAAAGGCAGAAGCATGATCAGATTCACCTGATGACACCAGTGGATTTTCTAGCTAGTAATGGTAATAATGGGATGGTATCTCTGCTGAGTCAGCTACCTGGAAAATGTGGGATTGTAACATGACTAATTACTTCTCATTTCTTTCTGCAAAATAGAGTGTAGACAACTAAGTTCAAGTTAAAGAAATAGTTTTATTCTGCTTAGCATACACAGATGGATACATGAATGGAAGCAATCCCCTTGTGAAAATGGAGTGGCAATGCCTAGTGAGCACTCTCAACCATGCTCGTGCTCAGGTTTCCCGCAGTCATGGCTAAAAATACAGGAAACAAGTATCGTGTCTGTTTTTGCCTGACCCAAATTCTCAGCATGTTAACAGAATAAATGATTTTTTGAAAACATCAGGCGTTGAATTCTGCACAGAATCGATTCAGTAACTGCTGAACAAGCAAAACTCTAAAAGAGAAGACTTTCAGCAGTCAAGAAGGAAAATGCCCCGATTACAGCCGGATGTACGGTTGCCAAAAAAACTCCCACAAAAAACAAAAAACCCCAACTTGAACTTGAATCATCAGATTGTTTCTGTGGTGGAAAAAAAAAAAAGTGTGTGCTGGCAGTTGGCCCTATTTGGAACTTATATGAGGAGAAGCTAATTCAGAGGCTCTCATCAGGGCTTATTGAATGAACACAGCCAAGACAAAAAGCTGCTTCTGTTTTGGCATCAAACAATCAGGCAGCTTTAGGTTTCTACATTGCTACAAGGGGTAAAACAATGGGCTATTTATGAATCAGACAACTGTACTGGGATGATATTTCACAGGCTGCTTCATTGTGATGAATAACAAGCATTTAAAGTGCAAAGACAAGGTATTTTTACAGTATTCAAGTGACACTGAAAAGGGAAATTGATATTTTTTCTCTAACACTGACAAGATTAATACTATAATACATGAACTCACAAAAAAATGCATCATACTAACCTACTGTTCCTCAAACATAAGCCATCTTCAGAGAAACCAGATTACTATAGTTGTATCTAATAATGTAACTAAAAAAATCATGTCAGGTATCATCGACTTTGCATTAAAGGAAAAACTATTCCAGCGGTAAATTTACATTTACTGAAATAAACCCAGTTTCTAACAGTAAAGTATGCCATCGACAGAGACACGCGAGATGACTGCAAATCTAATGCAATTCTGGTTGACCTGGATTTGGCACCCATGTTATGATTTTGTATTCGAACTAGCAACACCTATCATTTCTGAAGAGGTGAAGTAACTCTGCACTTCTTCCACAGTAGAGTGAGAATCCTCATGAGCATGTGCAGAGTAAGTTTAATCCCTCTCAGGGAGTGACTGGGAAAAGGACCGATGAAAAGACAAAAGCTATCTGTTACACTGCTTTCCTGATACTTATATATGAACTTATACTTACATATAATAACATAAAATAGTTACAGCGAAAGCCTTTTCATTAGACTGTGGCTTATTTGAGCCTTCAGCCGCATGCTGTCTCTCAGTTTATGCTACGATGATTGTTCAGCCATGATCAGTAACAAACTTTCCAGCTCACATTACATTTTCTTTTTTTTCAATGGTAAATAAGCCTCAGAAGTGAATTAATGCCTCGTGTTTTTAAACAACTGGCCCTATTACACAGCTGACACTGTTATGGTTGCCACGTCTGCAGGTCTGCTTTGCGGACGTCTGCGTGCCTGTCAACTAAACATGTGCCTGGACTTCAAGTGGACATCAGAGAAGTAGCGCGATGTCTCCCATCGCCTACTTGTTATACACAGTGTGGTCCACAGGTATTTTTAATTCTGTAAAAAATGTTGGCTGTACAAGCAGTACAGATCATTCATTTTGCCCAGATTGACAATGGCTGTTTCATATCTTCCTTTTTATTTTTCTTTGCACCTCATTCCTGAAGCACGAAGAATGTCATCCTCTGTTTACTCGCACAAAGCTGCACAGTAATATACCTCCTCAGGAGGAGTGGAAACCAGCACAACTGTTTTCTGGCTGAGAACATCAAAGCAAAGATCTCCCTCAGTCTTTGTCTGTCAGTCTATCCCTCCCCGTCTCGCAAAAACCTTCCTTCCCGCCAGACTCCCAGATTATGTGGAGCAGAGTGACAGATGTACTCCACAAACCTCCTCCCCCTCCGTGTTCCTCTTCCTCCCTGCGTCGGCTTTGTTCGCAAAAGGGGATGAACAACTGAGAGGGACAGCAGGCCGCAGTCTGGGTGGGCCAGATCTGCCACCATGGCGTGCCTCCCTGCCTGCCTCCACATTTCTCTGAATTCTTTTGTACATGCTGTCAGACGCTGAGGTTGGAGCTGGCATGAGCCTCAGCAAATCAAGAATGAGGATGCCAAACTTTCTGTGGACATAGCACTTCAGAAACAAGTGAAAGTGGTTTCGCTTTGCTCTAAATAGAAAGCCCCACATGAAAAGTAGCTGCAAACATAGGAATCTCATTACTGTGCCATATGATCAATAATTATGACTGACAGTCTTCTTTATTACAATTTTTATGACACTCACACTATATTAGACTGCCTATCAAATCCAGTACACACACTGACTGACTGCTAAGCTCATATTTCCATTAGCTTTTTAAACTGACAGTCATCATGATTTCTGCCGGGATGAAAAGTTTTATTGGCCGCACGTATTTCCAAATGTTCCTGTTAGCAGCCATCTAATAAATTAGCTTTACTTTGATTGATGCCACTTGGATGGCAAAGAATGCTAAAGAAATATGTGTTATACGATCTGAGTGACACCAACACAGAGTAGGTGCAGAGTAAGAGAATGACTCAGCAAATATTCTGTGCCAGCACAACATCACCATAACTTATTGAGGACATTACAGCCTCAGAATTTCCCTGCACCCGCATCCATTAACCGCACGATCTTCCTCAGATCATATTTACACTGCAGCACTGCCTGCACCATACATAGATGTAGTGGGATAGTGGGTCAGGCTGGAGATATCACTGGAGAGGAAGGTCAATATGAGGCTTTGAACTTCACCAGCATGATGCAAGGAAGAGCAACCTTCTAAGAATATCCTCATCAAGTGACAAGCTTCACATTATTGCCTTTCTTCATCAATCATCCAGTTCATATAAATACTGGGGAGATTCCAGGAAGCTGTGCTTACACTGTAAACCCAGATTTTGATTCCACTTAAAAATATTGAGTTCATATTACTTAAAATTACCTAGAATATGAACATAACTTGTTAATGCTGAGTAGACTGTACTTTTTGATGGTCTATCTTATTGTAATCATGTGTTTGAGTTCAAACAACTTAATATCATCAAGTTTTGCACCTGCTAAAAATCTAGTTTATACCAGTTTTAACAGATTGGACTAATGCGCAGCTGCATGGTGGCACGATGGATAGCAGTGCTCCCTCACAGGTATAATGCCATCTAGGAGGTCTGGGTTCAATTCCGTCTTGGCCCAGGCCTCTCGCTGTTTGGAATAGAAGATATTTGGTGTTTTTGTTTGGTTTTTGTTCACAACGCTCTCTCGTATAGTTTTTTTTATTGTTACATGGACAAATGTTATTTGTAAATGTTAATGTACCAGCATTCAGCAGGGCTGAGTTTTATCATGTTTATTTACCAAATTTAAACAGACACAGTTCAACACTGTAAAAAATATTTGTGTTACTGGGTCGTGTGGTGGTTAGCACTGCTGCCTCACAGCTAGAATAGCTATCTGATAGTCTGGGTTCAATTCCACCTTAGCCTGGGACTCTTGCTGTGTGGACTCATGTATGTTCTCCCTGTGTCTGTATAGGTTTCCTCCCACAATCTGAAGACATGCAGTTACTGGGGTTAGGTTAATTGGGCTCTCTAAATTGCCCACAGGTGTGAATGGTTGTCTGTGTCAGCCCCGCAACAGGCTGGAGACCTGTACGGGGTGTACCCTGCATCTTACTGCCTTGTCACCTGGGATAGGCTCCAGCCCCCACCACCCCCGCACAACCATGAAAAGGATAGGGGGAATTGATTGATCAAAAGATATTTTATTTTTTCATGAACTATAAAAGATAAGTTTGGTCAATTAGAACATACAATTTAGTTCAATTGGAAATGGAGTAGTGCTTACTTAACAGGCTGAGTTAAATGAACTGTTTCATTACTTAAAAAATTTAAGGCAACGAGTTACCTTGGTTTTTTTTAAGTAGATTCAACTTATCCGGGTTTACAGTGTAGTATTTAATGTCACTGGTTTTAAGTATGGTCTATTAAATCAAGAGGATGTCAAGCACAGATGTAAACAGAAAAAAAAGGGAGATCAGGTAAAATTTCTGGGGGTTTTTTTGTTTTTTTTAGAAGTAATAATAACTTTAATTATTCTTTCTGGACAGTTTCTATATATGCTATAAATCAACACATCAACGTGTCTGCATCGCAGCTTCTGTTCAGGACACTGAGAACATCTCTGCAGGAAGTTGCAAATAATTCGACAGGGCCCGAGAGCAGCACGCTCTTTGACCCCTGTCTGCCACACTTGTGCCATGGGTCACAGATCCTTGCAACTATTAAGTAAATCCAATGACATAACAAATGCAGATCATCATCTTTCACCAAAATATGTGCAAAATGATGAGGCAAAAAAAACCCAAAACAAACTTTGACCACATTTCTATGCAGATGTCAAATCATGCAGACAGTTCAAAAGTGAAAAAACAACAACAACAAACAAACAAACAAAAAAAACAACTAAACAAAACAACACTAATCTATAAATCTATAGTTTGTAAGGCTGTGCTGAGAGATACTTCAGACTAAAATGTCAGAACACAAAATTTTTTCTGGGGTGGAAAAATTGAGCCACTGTGAAAGTAGGCAAAAAAATATCACTTGAGACTGGCTCAGTCATCCTAATAAACTCCCATTTTAAAATGTGCCTTAGCTAATCCATTTAAAATTGGTTAAGAGATTTCACTTTAAACCAGAGTCATTTATGTATCAACAAACCGACAATCCAGCAAACCAGTGTCTCCATCTCTGTAGCAAAGTCAGTAGTGTGGGTAAAAAAAAAGGACATGGCACAGAGTTCAAGTAACTGAATTACAGCTTGGCAACAGCTTTGCCATATGGGAGCAGATAAGAATAACTGCTATAGCTATACATCATAACTCTGCACCCTAGAAGTCCCCCAACCACCATAAATCAAGAACGAAGATAAAGAACAAAAAGAGAAATAGACACTGAGAATGAGGGAATAGCAGAGTTTAGTGAAAGGGCCAAGGGGGAAACGTGAGAGGAAAGAGAAGTGATAAAAAGATGGAAACACGAGAAAAAAAGAAAAGCGAGACCCTGAAGGGCTCTCAGAGAAGGAGAAAGAGGAAGGAGGGTAAGTGAGAACAGGACGGGGTGTGGTGGAGGAGGACCGAGAGGCCTTAGCTTCTTCAAATCACGGGGGGCCCCGACAGTGGCACCATTAGCCAGTAAATCTCCTGGTGACTGTTGACACGAGTGACATGTAAGATCCCAAAACACTGTTAGGATGTTGAGGTGTAACAGGGCCATGTCAGTGTGCCTGAAGTCCACACACAGCAGGGTGCCCTTACTGTACTGAAGAAATGTGACAAAAGGCTTTAGCTTTTTTTTTTTTTTTTTTTTTAATATTTTTAGTTTATTTTCCTCAATTTCCCCATTCTCTTTTGTCTTGGTATTATTGCACCCTCTGGGGAGCTGCCCCTTCGGAGCAAGCACCTCCACAGTGGAAATCTGTGGGTTATCGGGCTATCTGAGATTGGGTTAGATTTCTGCAGAGCTGGGAGTGGGGTGACCGCAGGCTTTGAAAGGGGATCCCCCTGGAGCCTCCGCTCTCACGTACACACCTGTCTGCCTGGGATGCCACTTCACTTCTAGGCCCTACTCTGTCTGTGGCCATGGAGTCTGGAGTCTTGTAGGAAGTGCATTCCTCTCCCCAGCTCTGAATGATCACATAACATTCAACCCACCAGGGCCCATGATCCCCCTGCAGAGTTGGGACACTACATTGTTGCAATTGGAAAAAAGAAAAAAACAACCCAGAGACTGGCGTGAATGCAAAGCTTTTTGTTCTTTCTTTATCTTTTGCCTTATGTTAATAAAAAGAGTTTGACTTGCATTTGAGATTGGCAAGAATTTAAAGTTTTGTTGTTTTTTTTTTAAATTTGAAAACACTCCAAAATCTAAAGAGTTAAAAATGTATCTTTACATTTACAAGGTTTGTGTTCCAAAAACAGGTCTGACAGAAAGGGGTTCTTGCTTCGCCAGTGGCTTACTGGACACATTCCTGATGGACGAGGATATATGTGAGCTGTGTGTGTCACAACAGGTATTTATTGCTTCAGTATTCCACTCTTTGAATGGCTGTAAGGAATTCCAGACTTAGTCACTTGAATATAAGTTATTGCTTTTCAAACAGAAATTCCCAGCAAACAGACCAAACTTGGACCATAGTTTGTGCCTAAGATCACTGCCACAGTTTTGTTACTGTAAGTCTGGTACACTGGCTACTAATCATCTTGACTCTCTTCCTTCCAGCTGCTGCCAAAACAATTTTTACTTTTGTCACATTATCTTGCTCATGTACGAATGCTCAGCAATCAGATTTCTCCAGCAGAGATTTAAGTGTGGATCTCAGCTAGAAGTTTCAAGACCCAACATTACTAAGAATGAATGGGTTGAACGCAACATAACTGTTTTTTTTTTTATACCACAAACAAAATAGTATATCTTGAGTGAGCAAGGCACAATCTCCGGGAAAATGTACACTAAATTGCACACCACCAATTATGGCTCTTCAGCTAGCTAAAAGAAAAACGGTGGCTTGATATTCTCAGGTCAGACATTATGCTAGAGACAAGAAGATCCAAGAGAACTTTATTAAAAGAGAGAATGACCAAATTAGGGATCGGAAAGCAGTAAATCTCAGATTGTCTTTTGGCTGTTTTGTTTATTTGAGCCTTGCAAAGTGAAAAGCAAGAGCAGGTGTTCTTTTTACTAGACAAAGTGACCAATCAAGTGACGCTAGCCCGCTGGCTGTCTAGCTTTGTTAGCCAAGTTGGCAACTCGCTAGTTTTCTACCATAAGCCCAGCCAGCCCATACTGACATTGGTTTAGCTGCTGGTTTTAAGGAGACGGTCTCTTCTTCACTCAGCTGGTAATATAACTTCTGTTACTGCCTTCTAATACAGAACGTGCACAGTTGCATTAGTGGTCTGATCCATGTATAGTGGTATAGTGGTTGAACATGCTGACAACTTAAAATCACGTGTCAACAATCATTACGTTTTTCTCATATGATGTGTATATCTTTTTTGCCATCATCTTGTAGGATACTTCTTAAACTCAACAACTAGTGTCTTTAATCCATTGCTGAACTGCACAGCTGACTCCAAGGAGTGAAACGATTCAGCTGCCAGACGCAGAGAAGAAGAGTGGCAGTGAGGCTGGAAATAGGACAGTGGTGTGATGGTGTGGAGTTTCACTTAGCCGATTAGTTAAACATAAAAATATTAGTGTTTTGATGCAGAGTTGGCCATGTTTTTTTGGTTTTTGGCTTTAATTTATACCAGGGAGCTGTGAAATGGCACTTCATTGCAGGAATACATTTTTTTTTACTATTTACTGTGTATGTTCTTTTTTCAGTGTCCTCGAGTTAGCAGGGTAAATGTTGTGAAAATCTGCTTGTTACTGTGGACAGTAAAATTTGTCACAAAGATTTTGCATTTAGTACATGAGTGCTTGACAGACTGTACTCTTAGAGGGGATTTATATTTCAGTAACGCACATCCCAGAGATGCTCAAATGGACTGAACTCTGGGGAATTTGGAGGCCAAGTCAACACCTCAAACTTGCTGTTGTGGTCCTCAAATCATTCCTGAACACTTTACTTTGTGGCAGGGTGTGTTATCCTGCTGAAAGGGAATACCGTTTCCATTAAAGGGTGGAAATGGTATTCAGTTTGTTGTTCATGGTCTGCAGCAGTGCTTAGGTAGGTGGTACGTGTCAAAGTAACATGCACATCCAATTGGACGGCAGAACTGAAGGTTTCCCAGCAGAACATTGCCCAAAGCATCACACTGCTTCCGCCGGCTTGCCTTCTGCCCATAGTGCATCCTGGTGCCAGGTGTTCCTCAGGTAAGCGATGCACAGGAAAACATAATTCATCAGACCAGACCACCAGCAGTGGCAAACACTGCAGTTTTCCAGCAGTGGCAAACACTGCAGTTTTCCAGCAGTGAAAAACACTGCTCCGTGGTTCAGTTCTAATGCTCACATGCCCATTATTGACGTTTTCGTGGGGTGACAGGAGACAGCATGGGCACCCTGACTGGTCTGCTGCTATGCAGTCCCATGCACAACAAACTGCAATGCGCTGTGTATCCTGACACCTTTCTATAAGAACCAGCTGTTGCTCCCCACGTGTATCAGTGAGCCTTGGCCACCAGTGTTCACTGTCTCATTCTTGGGCCACTTTTGACAGATACTGACCACTGTAGCGCAGGAATACCCCACAAGAGCTGCAGTTTTGGAGATGTTCTGATCCAGTCACCTAGCCATCACAGTTTGGCCCATGTCAAACTCGATCTAATCCTTAAGCTTGCCCATTTTTCCTGCTTTTAACACATCAACTTTGAGGACAAAATGTTCACTTACTCCCTAATATATCCCACTCACTAACAGGTGCCATGATGAAGAGATAATCAGTGTTATCCACTTCACCTGTCAGTGGTCATAATGTTTTGCCTGATCGGTGTATATAGATGTGTGTAGAATGGCACAAATGAACTGGAGGCTGCGGAAACAAATCATAATAGAAATAAAAAAAAAACCTATATGCAGTATATATAAAAGACAAATAATAAATTTAGAATTCAAATATTTTTCACAATATATTGTGACAGCTCCCCCCCCCCCCCCCCCCCCCCCCCCCCCCCCACACACACACTGTTGCTGGTTTGCACATTACATGTTTAAGTCTGATTAAGATCTTAATGTACTGCATCAGCAGATACACGTACTTGCAGTTACATATGTACATGTATGCTTGCAACATTTGAGCCTGTGGGGCTCATAGAGGAATGCCAGACTGCTTCAGTTCTACATGAGCATATGCTAATTATCTGTGTGTGTATTCTTGACCTGCTCATAAAGAAGCATCACTAGAGAGCATGTAGTGGCAGGTATCTTTTAAAGGTTGCAAAGACCCTTAGGCAGCTTTCCATATCAGTGGAGAAGGGTATTTCTGGGGTGTAAGGCTGCATTCAGATTGTGTGTAATTGTGTAACACTTACTCAGCTTAGAAGTGGTAATGTCTAGGTACTGCAATGATTAAACTCAATTTAGGGTTAAAAATTTCAAATGTTTCCAAGGAGAACGCTGGTTTTGAAGGGCTGTGACTGCATCTAGATCTATTTTCATTAGTTTAAGCATTCATTATAATCAGCTTTAATAGCATTTTGGTGGTCTTTAAGCAAAGATTTCTATTTAACCTTATTCAGGTTAATGAAGTCACATTCATTGGCCTCAGGGAACAAACAAAAAAGTTTGTTCCCTGAGGCCAGTTTTAATGGATTATCTTGGGTGCTAATCTCCACTGACCTAGCACCGGTTCCCACACAAACAGCTCACCTACTTAGATTTATTAGCAGACAGCCTGGCCATCACTGCGCTCTCCACTCACATGCCCTTACATGTCCAGGATAAAGCCACGTCCCCCGGGGGTCACCTCTTCAACACTTCACATTAGCGATCCACCAGCTGGCTGAACTCGCTCTTATCTATTATCTCTTTGATCTTTTCCCGGATGCCTCTTTGTATTTGTGTATATGTATGTGTGCTTATGTATAGGCATGGTGAGGAGTGTACTGTAAGTGTATGTAATTAGCTTATCCATTAAGTGCAGTAATACATATATATATATATAAATATCTTGTCAGTTTCTTGAATGAATGAATGCCCTTTTACATGTGAACTGCAGTCATGTAGAAACATGGGTCTAGTTTTATGCCCCAGTATGCTCCACTGCACCTGGTTCAGCTGAACTGGCTGGAAGCTTAAATAAAGTGGCAAACAGAAAAAGGAGCGCTGAGCTAATTGAAGCCCTTGTGTTCCCTTCCTGTGGTAAAACCCACACTTACAGACAGAAATGCTTTGCTGTAGGCAGCTTATTAAATCACATGTGGAAGAATATCAGTCTACAGTTTACATTATAGGATTAAAGGACTTTTATCTCATCTATTTTGATTAATGTCAGAACTACTGATCCTCATTAAAAATAAATGATCACCTATATCACCCGCTGTCTAAGGGTAGGAGTTAATAAGTAGACATTAAGATGAGGCTAAATGTGGCAAACTCAGGTCCTCCTGGTTCTGTCTTTTTCTCAATTGAATACATAGAGGAGCGCGCATCTCCAAACAGCATAATTATAGACTGAACTTTCCCTGCAGCACTGATTGCATTTCTAAATCTTGTTTCATATTTTATAGCCAATGCTAAAATAGTAAAGCCCACCTGCTGCATTTTATCGCTTTGCATTTGCTATAAATATGTAATGCCGTCCGAGTAAATCTACACATGAGTTAGAGGTGACAAGCCAACAAGCGATTTTATTATGCTGTATTCCATCATCATGTCTGTACCGTGCATATCCGGTTCATTTAAGAGAATTCTTTAGGATAAACGACATCGACTGTCAGATTGTCAGGTCATATCTGCTGTGGATATAAATAATGTTTTTATAGTAAGGCAGAGTTACAGAAAGCCTGGGTGCTTCAGTCTTATGTCAGAGTAAGAGAGAGAGAAAATAGAGAAAAATTTAATAGATCTAATTGAAAATACAGGATTTATATATTTTGGATAATATTGGTTAAATGTTAAGAATCTTAGTCATGTCGCAGTTTTCTACAAATCACATGTCACATGCTTGCAGGGAATAGTGGATGTCAAAGAAAACACGTTTGTGAGACCTGTTATAAGAGGAACTGAATATATTATCATGTGTACCTATGCACGTTTCACTGTGTTGCTTCAAGCAGATGATGAAAGGTGACATTTGAAGGCCCAGAGAAGCGCCCCAAAGGAAAGGACTCTATTGTTCATTAACAATACAGTTGAGAGCATGTGGTAGTCTTTTACTTTTACTAACACACAGTCAGTGTTTGGCTTAAGTGCCCTTTGACCCCTGTCCTTTAAACCTGCTGCCCTTTCCAGTGGGGCGAACAGAGGTGGCGCCTCGGTACTGGGTGTCAGTCATGGCTAAATGCTTTAAGTCTTTGTGATGCAAACACTTAGGTCACTGACAGAGAGCAAGAAGTTTAAATTATAAGCAGCCATTAAAAGTCACACAAACGATGAGGAAAACCTTCATGCAAATGATTCTTCGGTAATGACCCCCCAGGTTGGCACCCCTGCACATGAGCATCAGATATTAGAGGGTTCCTACCATTGTCTTCAACTGTGAAGTAGAAGATATCACTGGTGGCGTTGCTCCCATCCAGCAGCACATAACAGATCTTCATGTCATTGATATCAGCTGTTTGCATGACAAATATAGAGAAACCGTTAGCCGAAATGATAACTGTGATGACCTAGCCACTTTTATGAGGTTTTAGTTACAGTCCTCAGCCTGTAGCTAAAATTAAACATGCCACATTATAAATGCAAAGTCAGAAAATGTAGTTTACAGAAATATATTTAAAATTATTTTATGGGGAATGTGATAGCTATTTTAGAATCAATACTGTTAGTATATATATGCAAATAACTGTTCTTAACTGCATATTATTTATTCACTTATAATTTTTTCCTCTAATTATAAAGAGATATTTTTCTGTTATACACATCCAGCAGCTACAACAATTATTTGGAGCTGTGTTTCTCTGCATCTTATGAAATTAGGTCTTTTAGGTCTGTTTTTGTCTGCAACAAATCCTGGGAAAATATTTGGACTTCTGTCAACATGATGCTAACACTCTGCTGTTTGGTGCTTAAAATTAAAACAGCAGTTGGAGTCATAAATTCAGAACAATTCAGGGTTTTCCTTTGTACTATACAAAGCCAATTAATCAAATATTAATTCTAAAAAAAATTATTAGTAAACCTTACATTAAAAAACACTGTTACAAAGTTTAATAGTGTGACATCAGCTTACCTTGTGTGAATGTCTTGATGCTGTCATTGCCCAGAGCGGTATTCATGATAAAGCCATGCAGTGGAGCCTCAGACACAGTGTACTTTAGGACCTTCTGGGGACTGTCTCGGTCCTCTGAACGAAGGACCTTGCTGGTGAACACAAAGCCCAGGTGTCCAGTTTGGAGGACTTTCAGTGAAGCAGCAGCCTTATTCACCACAATCTGGGGGACACCATTATCCACTGTATTGATATGAATGGTCATCATTTGGGGCTTTCGTGTCTCATAGTCAGTATTAGGGAAAATAAAAAAATCGGTATGGGTGCCATCAGTGACAGTGAAAGAGAAGCTGTCTTCACTGGTCTCAGTGCCATCGTGTTTATAGCTGATGAGGTTCTCATTCAGGTCCTGCTTGGTAAAGGTTGTAACTGGTTGGGTGTTGTTAAAAAGCAGCAGGCCGTGAACTGGCACTTGGGTGATTATAAAGCGCAGCAGGTGGTCTGGAGTGTCTCGATCTTCAGCCCTAAGTTCAAAAGGTGTGATGAGTTTGGATTCTCCCTCCTCCACAACCAGCTTGTTTATAGTTAAGACGGGTTTCTTATTATCCACATCGGTGATGGACACTCTGAAGGTTCGGAAGACAGGATTGTAACCATCTGTCACCTCAAACTCAAAGCTGTCCATTTTGATTTCATCATCAGAGGTGTGGATGTAGTAGATTTTGTTGCCAGCAAGCTGCAGTTGAGTGAAGGTGGAAATGGGAACACCTGGGAGGTCAGTACTCTCTAGGTGTCCTCTACTAGGCGCTCTTGTGATGCTAAAACTGAGATATTCATCAGGACTGTTGATGTCAGAGGTGCTGAGGAGGTCAGTGGTGAGAGTTACTTTTCCACCTTCTTTGAGAGTCACACCTTTGTTAATAACATCTGGATAAACCATATCAATGCTTCCAATGCTGATGTAAAAGTAACGGTCAATGAGTGGATTTATACCATCGGTGACGTCAAATTTCAGCAGGTCACGGATTCCCTCTTGGCCTGTGTGTACATACTGAATGAGTTGTTTATCAATTTCATCCTGTGTGAAATTCATTCCCAGGGTGATATTTCCTAAAACATCACCAAATTTATTGATACGCTGAAGGTAGCCCTGGCCAGGGCCATATCGCACAACATACGTTAATCCTTTGTCTTCAGAGTCGAGATCTGTTGCCTTTAAAACCCTGTTGCTAATCACTTTTGTCTCTCCGATCTCAACATCAAGGCCATCGTTGATAGCCATTCTTGGTGTCTCATCATCAACTGGAATAACCACAATAGGAACTGTTTTTTCCACTTTGTGTTTTCCATCAGATAGCCTGATTTCAAAGCTATCTTCTTTGGTCTCAGAGTCATCATGCTCATAGACAATGTTGGATGCTTCTTTGATCTGTTCCAAGTTGAACTTCTCCACAGGGATGGTGCCAGTGCTGAGCTGCTGAACTATTGTGCCATGCTTGGGGGGTATGATGATCTCAAAGTGCAGTTCATTCTCAGGGATGTCAGCATCAGCTGCATTCAGAATAGGTGTGTCAATGACCAGACTCATGCCCTCCATTACCACAAACTCACGGATGAAAATCTCAGGTTTCTCATCATTGGCTGGAATGATGACTATGGGGAAGAAGTGGCGTTCAGAGAAGTTAATACCATCTGAGCAGCGGAATGTGAAACGATCTTCCACGGGTTCAACCCCTTTGTGGATGCTTTGGACATAGTAGATATGGCCTAGGGCAACATCTTTAATGGAAAAGGCAGTGATGGCCATCCCAACTCTTGATTTCTCTGAGCCTGCAGCTGGTGAGATGTTCTCCACGTAACCAGATGTTGGTTGGACGATAATGGTGCACAAGATATCATCACTGATGGTGTCAGCATCTTCAGCTTTAATATGGTTCAGAGTAATGACATTCTTCTCCCCTTCTACTACGACAAACTGCTCCCCAACACTGACAACAGGTGGAATGCTGTCAACAGGAAGGATTGTGACATGGACTGTCACACCTTGGATCTTATTGCCACCAATGACCCACTGCTCTGACATATCAGACAAAGTAAGATTGAAGGAGTCATGCTCTTTGACCGGACCTATTTCACCAGATGTATGAGCATACACAACCACCCCATTAATTATGTCCTCCTGGGTAAATCTCTCAGCAGTAGCACCATTAACCAGTATTTCACCAAGTCTTGGAGGCTCTTCAACAATAAAAGTGAGCATGAGGTCATCTGTGTCTTCATCACGGCCCTGAATGACGTTACTTGTAATCTCCGTGGCTCCATTTTCCAGTACATCTATGGAGGCTCCAAGCAGGCCGGATGGGAGCATAATCATTGGGATTTCATCATCAACTGGCTCGACTGTGATCCTGATGGTAATGGGTACCTCGTGGAAACCATCACTTACAGAAAGTTTGATGACATCAGTGAGAGATTCGTGTCCTCCGTGGATGTAAGTTAGACGACCGTTTGTGATGTCTTCGAGCACAAATGTTTCACCATTTGACATATCAATCCCTAAATACTGCAGCTGCCCATACTGGGGAATCTGGGTCACTGTGAAGATGATATTGTCATCATCTGTATCTGTGTCAGTGGCGTGCAGCTCCTTCCTGGTAATGACATATGTACTTCTTTCCAAAACAGTGAACCCTGTGTTGGTTATAAGTGGAGGTTTGTTGTCTACTGGCTGTAGGAAAATGGTGAAAAGTCCATTTGCTGTGTTACCAGCTGTGTCTTCCACAATAAATGTGAACTGAGACACTTTTGGAGTGATGCCCAGTTCCTGGTCTGGAGGCTTATAAGCTACTTTGTGGTGATTAACCTGGGCTTGTGTAAACTCTGTAATTACAGTGTCAGGGCTGTCAGTCAGTACAATTTCACCCAAAGGGGCTGGATTGTTCTCATCTGTATCAGTTGGGGGCTTAGTGATGGTGTACTTCAGATCTCTGTCATCTGAATCTAGATCAGTATAACACAAGTATTTCTTCCTGAAGTATGTGAGCTCATATTCCTGGACTGTCATGTGAAGGGTGGTGCCTGGAAAAAGCTCTGGGGCAAGGTCATCAACAGGATGGATTTTGATCGTGAATGTGTGCTCGCCTGATTGATTGGGAGGGTCGTTATCATCCTGGACCCGGAATACAAAGTGATCAGTCACAGTGGTGGTGCTGTGGGGTCCGATGTGACGATAGAAAAGCTTTCCATCAAGAATATCCTGCTGAAACCACTCAGTCACCACCTGCTCAAACATCTCATCTGTCTCGCTGAACTTCCACAGAGATGGCTCAGGTGGTAGCTCTGCTTGCCTAAGCAGGAGTTGCCCTACAGTGGAGTATGGTGCTTCCATGATAAACTTAATAGTGGAGTCTTCAGAATCAATGTCTGTTGCACTTAGGATGAAAGGAGAGAGCTGCATAATTTCATTCTTGAACAGCACCAAGCCAGTGTTTGCATTAATAATAGGGGGCTCATCATCAGTAGGAGCAATGGTGATGGGGAACAAAAATTCCACTTCATTACTGCCATCAGTCATTCTAAAAATAATGTTGTCGCTATAGGTGTCGCTGCCATCATGCTGGTACACAACAATGGCAGTGTCTAGATCAGCGGGTGTGAAGAATTTCCTGCGTGTGCCGAGCACAGTAAGGTCTCCGTGCTTTAAACCATCAACAACTGTGATTCTCACATCTTCCAGGTTATCCTCATCACTAATTTCTAAATTCTGAGAGCTGGAGAGCGCCCTGGACTGCCCTTCAAACAATAGCTGACCTGTATTTTTGGTTGCAACCGGAGCCAGTGTATTCATAGGCTTTACCACAATCATAAAAGCAAATGGATCAGACACCGCACCATCAGTATCTACAATTTCAAACTCTAGCTGAAAAATCCTCTCTTTTTCCGAGTCCTCTGAGGGTGGCTTATAAGCTATTTTAAGATCTTTGATATCCCTCTGATGGAAGGAGGTGATAGGCAGGTTCTGATCATCTGTGCTGATGATATAACCCTGCTGAGGGTTAAGTGGAGCAGTAATGTTGAAGATTAAGTCATCTGGGTGAGATTCAACATCTTCAGCTGCCAGCATGTCACTTGTAATAGCTGTCATCACAAACTGATCAACCTCCATCATCATCATAGCTACAAAGCTGGGTTTGGGAGAAGTGTTCTCTGCACCTTCTCTGATTCTAACCATCATTTGGAAATGCTCTTGCATTATGGTGCTGCCTTCATTATCCTGTAGCTCTACCATCATTGGAATATAGTCTCTATTTGGTGAGTTGGTTTTAGCAGTATGCTTGTAGCGAATACCCTGCTTCACAAACTCATCACAGTCAGTCATCTGACCATTGGAAGGGTTGTTCAAAAGAGTGCCATACCTGGGAAGACCTCCTGCGCCGACCAGAGTGGTGATCTTACACTGTGTGACACCATCCTCAACGGAAAACTCCAGACCCTTTTTGTCAATAGGATTGCTCTCTCCATTGAGCTTTTCAACATTAAGGGGCATATTCCTGGTGAGGATCTCAAGCTGTTGGAAAACCACCTCGACTTCCAACATGAAGGGGACAATGACTGTATCTGTGTGGGAGTCATAACGAAGCTGTAGCTTCACACGATCCTTACTGGGGCTCCTGGATCCAAAATGTGTGTATTTCACTTCTTCCATTCCAAACAAACAGGGAAACCTTTTAGGGGTCAGCATCCCCGGCTTCTGGGCCAGTGGATCATTGTCCAGGACTGTAATGTGGCAGCGGTCACCAGGCTGTACTTCTGTTACCAGGTCATTCACAGGGTCCAGAAACACAGAACGCCCAAAAGGCACCCTGATTCCATTGTTAGCAACAATTATATCATCTTCATTAGGTCCAGGCCTGTGGTGATAGAGGTGAGCTGAATCAAAAGGCCCTGCATATACTGAGGCACAGCAGAAGCTGAGAGACAAAGCCAAAAGCAGGCATCTCCAGAATGCACTCTTTTTACAAAGTTCAAAACTTTGCAGACAACCAGCCATTTCTACTGCTAGCTGCCTTGCAATTTAGTTAAAACAAGTGAGCAGCAGCAGCAGGCTGATTCCTCTTAAGTAAGGAAGAAAGCATTAAAAAAAAGAAAAAAGTAAAGAAACTTTGGGCCAGTTGGAATCTGCCCTCTGTGTGTTTCTCTGTTTCTGGTGTGGCCACACAGACACAAGTGTGGTGAATGCTGCAGAGCTGTGCAGGTGAATGAAACAGTAGACTGTGACTTGCATAGGCTCCTCCTTCTGTCAGAGCAGGGAGGGGAGCCTCCGGCCCCCAAGGCTAATTTAAGAAAGACCATTGGACAAGACTGCCCCAAACAACACTTACCCTTCTCCTCTTCTCTCACTAAAAAAGGGTGTTGGGGTAGGAGTGTGGGCGTAGGGGATAAAATCCAAAGCAAAGAAACTAGTTTTATTAAGTGTGCATATGAAAATGTACTAGGATCCAAACCAGTTGTTAAAGCTATGAATTAAAGCTAAGAAATAAACAGTAATTCTCTTTGATAATAAAATTTCTGATTCTTTATCTGTTTTATTGTTTTTTTAAAGTTATTTTGAAGTCAGTAACATCTTCTGATGTTTGATCACTGCTTTATTTGTAAGGGCGTGAATTATATGTAAATGAAACAATCCCTTATTAAAGTACCATGAAGGATGGATTAAGAGAATGCAATGTGATATACCCAAACAAATTAAGATTATATACAAGCCGAACTAGTCAGCAGGGATTCAGACACTTAAGTAACAACAACACGATCCGCAGCCAGAGGTCTGCCTGTGTGAAATGATGATGTGTGAAAATGTTTCTGTTCTTCTCCTGACTTAGAGTGCCCCGAAGGTCACCTCACTTTCAGCTCCAGAGGCGCCATTTATCCCAAACATGGGGACAATAACTTGGTATTAGTTGGCAGGACAGGTGTTGGAAACTGTTTGGTCTCACACACATGTAGAAAACATAATACAGCTCAAAATATGCTGTATTATGTTTTTCTCCTTTTCTCCTTTGGTAGCTGATTATTGCACCTAAGATACCTGTGATGGAAATAAATACATAAAATGCTGCATAAATATAGTGCTGGATGTCTCTGGCTTCATTTCATACAAATATTGCCACCATTTCTTGCAAGGCTTAGTTGCAGAGCAAGGGGCTTGTAATAACTTCAATTGGATGGCTGTGTGTTTTGAAGTTAAATAAGATTTAAATCAGGGAAAGTCCCCTCCTCTATGACTACAGCATCTACATATTTCATGCAACTGAATGCTGCTGTTTGATAAAAACCCGGTGTGCAAATTATAGTTTCAACAGAATGAGTAGGTGAGGAAAATTTGACATTCTTTTGCTGCAGTGACAAAGCAGAGCACGGACGCATAAAGCAGTCGTACTGGATGCAGTGAGAATGTGAGAATGTGTATTCAGTATGCTGCACAAGGTCATGTTAAGATAAAAATACCTAGTCGCCTTTTATGGGTCATCTTTTAAGTTGAGCCTGACACTTGATGAAGTGATCCACGTGCAACACTTGAACATTTTCACACTTTTCTTGCAGCTGCAATGCTCAAAATGTATGATTTTTGTTTTATTGTAGCCAGTGTCAGTGATAATTTTACATAATAGGGAAAAAAAGCTTCTTTTTTACATAATTTAACACCAGTAAATTTATCCATTTAAGCACGAATTGTGCTCATGTGCAAGAATTCAGTGGTAGGTAGAAAACTTAACTACAATTAATGCTACAATATATTGAACAATGAAACTTCTGAGCCACTGAAATGATTATTCAGTAAAAGTGCTGCTTTTTATTGGGTGCAGCAGTCAGAATATAGACAGGAGTCCAATTTGTTATTATTTTTTAAAAATTTTCTTTTTTTTTAATTTGGAAGACTCAAAGAAACATCCTAAAACAGTGCTGTTTTAGGACAACACTGTGAACCGCTCAGCAATCTTCCTCCAACTGTGGGTCAAATAGCAGAGATGCCATATGCATCCAGGCATTCTGTATCACACTTTTCATTGCATCCTCTAAATAAATCTTGCCCTCCTCACTTGACCAGCCAGGAATAAAAATGGGACACGCACCAAATGGTGTAACTATAGAAACAAACAGTAAGCTTTTTATACCCTGTTACGCCTCACGTTCCTCCCATAGTGAGGAAGGAGGAAAAATGAAGACTTTAAAAAACAAAAAAATTCTCAGTTGGAAAGTTAGAAAATTCTGATATTGATTCCTGGGCGTGAAGCATGACTGATGACAGAGATGTATGCAATCAATGGACGACAGCTGCACATGGTGCCTGTCAAGCTGCAGCGTGACATTCATCAACCAGTTAACTTGCATTTTTTCCAATTTAGACATTAAAGACGTGACATGCTTTTAATGAGTGTCTCAGATAAAGAGAGAAAGAAGCTGGTTGAAGCCAGGCTTTGCTGCCCAGGATCAACTCTTCATCCAGGGGGAAGCTTGTGATGACAGCAGGCACTAATGACCCCGTGATAGATGCAATACAAAGCCCTCATCCTTTTATCCCCAACAGCCATGACGGCAAAATGCAGGATTTGCTTCCTTTTCCCTCTCGGTGCAGTTCCTGAGCTTCATCATCTTCAGCAGACGACAGAGAAAGCAAAGCTCTTTAGTAATTTCCTTTTAAATGACAGATGTCACAGTTTGGCACAGAGTTCACTTCTCAGGTTTAAAATTAAATACATCTTCCTTGAAAGCCTGCCTTGAAGGTTTGTGCAGGTAATCAAGGTCCCCAGAAAAGCATCTTCTTTGCGGAATAACCCTCTAGCACCACCGTGAGGGTGACATTTTTTTTGGTTTTAAGTCAAATATTTGGCAAGTAATGGATGAATTGGCATTAAATAATAAATAAATAAATGTTTTTGTCTTATATGTCCTGATTTATGTGTCTCATACAATACTAGTGTCTCTTTTTGCATTTTTCTTTCAACATAATTATAAGAATTGAGTATGACTAACATAAGCACTCTGCCTTATGAGAAAAATGTGAATAGAGCCACTTTCATGAGTAAATCATAGTATGCTGTTTTCTGGGCTCCGGTAGTAATCCACTTAAGAGGTGATTGTGTGTGATTTTTATAACTGCAACGTTGGTTGACAAAATCACCGTACACAGAAGTCGGAGATGACGGCAGCGCTGGGATTTTGGTTATTTTTACATGTAAAATGATCTCTCATGGAGAACGTTAGAAGCAAGTCTTTTTTTTTTTTTTCTCACACTGGTGTAGAGCCAGTTCTGTGAGAAACACCCAACACTGCAACAGGTTTAACAACTGAAGGTCAAATTTTTAATTCATCTTTTTGTTTGGCATCAGCCTCACCTGCAGTTTCTTTTGAATTTTTGAGAAAATGTTATAAAGGAATTTGGTTGTTTAAGAACAAAATGGGTCAGGAAAATGACACGCAGCAGTAAACTCGAACTAGTTTAACATTCCACAGCTCAACACGCTGGCAGAAGCTTTAATGGATGTTTTGCTTTTGTGAAAGCTGATGTTTTTGTGCTCATTCTTCAGATTCTGAGCGTGTCCATAACTCTTTTCAGGCAAGAGCATCTCAACTATTTTTTAAAGATTAAAACTGCTCTTCCTAGCTACCGGTGTGTGAGTGTGCCTAGCATTACGATATATATGAACATATTCAGAAACACTGGAGTGATACTACCTATTAACTATAGAGGTGGTCTAATACATTTGAGAAGCACTGTAAATCTCAACACTTTATCAACACCACATGACATCTTGCTTCATTATTTGTTTCACATTTTGGATTTTCTGACATAATACAAGTCTCCTGTTTGAGGACAATTGTGTGTGTGTGTGATGATCATGTGTTTTATCCTGTCCAACCGTATATTTAGTTCAGTATACTCCTGAATCAGATTGCAGTTGTACCTCGTGGTTCATCTCTTCATCTCTTGGTATGCCAGCATACACTCACCAGGCTTTATTAAGCGAGTACTGGGCTAGACCTCCCTTTTCCTTCAGACCTGCATTCATTTTTTCATGGCACAGATTCAGCAAGGTGCTGGAAACATTTCTCAGAGTTTTTGGTCCATAATAACATAACAACATCACACAGTTGCTGCAGATTTGTCAGCTGCACACCCATGATGCAATCTCCTGTTCCACCACATCCCAAAGGTGCTCTACTGGATTGAGATCTGGTGACTTTGGGGGCCATTTGAGAAAACTGTCATGTTCAAGAAACCAGTTTGGGTACTGTGGTCATAAAGCAGGGATCCTCAAATCCAGGCCTCGAGGTCTGGTGTCCTGCAGGTTTTGGATGTGTCCCTGATCCAACACACCTGAATCAAATGGTTGAATTACCTCCTCAGTATGCAGTCAAGTTTTCCAGTCCTGCTAATGACTTCTATATTTGAGTCAGGTGTGTTGAAGCAGAGACACATCTAAAACCTGCAGGACACCGGACCCCTGAGGATCCCTGTCATAAAGGGATGGACATGGTCAGTGACAGTGCTCAGGTAGGCTGCGCTGTTTAAATGATGCTCAGTTGGTTCTAAGGGGCCCTTAGAACCTTAGAACCCCCTAGTGGCAAGAAAATATCCCCCACACCATTACATCACCAGGTACCTGAACAGTTGATACAAGGCAGACTGGATCCACACACTTTGGTGTTGTTTATACCAAATTCTGACCCTACCATCTGAACTTTGCAGCAGAAATCAAGACTTATAAGGTCAGGCAACATTTTTCCAATCATATATTGTCCACTTCTGGTGAGTCTGTATCCTCATTCTCCTGTTCTTTTCTTCTCTTCTTACATACTCTTTTCCCGGTATCTTTTGCAATCTAGATCTCAGTCTCACATAAATTATCTGATTGTATACAAGTTATAAAAGAAAAAAGCTGTTTGGGATCAGTTGCAGAAGGTGATAAGCACCTTGGTAAAGGAGCTCTGACAGATCCTTTGAAAACAAGCTTTGACATCAGAGAGGTGGCTCACCCCTGATAAACCCCTTGTCTCCTTAGAATAGCCGAGGAAGATTGCCCCCACATTCTCTTTGCACTTGCACTACTCGCTAGCATCCTAATCATCCGGCCTGTTGTAAATATACACTGCATATAAATAGAGGATACTGAGACCTCTGGATCCAGTTCCGAGGAGGAAGAGGTTTGTGTTTTGCTGGACTGGGTGGTTTGACGCAGGGTGTCCATGACTGCGGTCAGGCCGGAGGGGCGTGCATACAAATTTTAGAACCGCTCCTGCTGTCACTGTTGCTCTGCGGGCTCAGTGCAACATTTCATCTGCTTAATGGTGGATTAAAGCATCCTGTGGGGCAGATTGATATAGGCTGATGCTATCACTTGTCATTAAAGGAGAGCGGAAGCCCCTGGAAACAGGCTGGATATAGCAGCTGGATGGGCCCCAAACACTGGGCAGCCCATCACTGTAGATGGAAATTATAAAAATATTATATGCCTCATGAATTTAGACAGGAAACATAAATATAGTCCAGTCCGTTGGTGATGAGCTTGAAATGGAGACAGCAGTTAATTGGGTTTTATTGTGTGTTAAATTGAACGTTGACTTCTATAATATTATTCATGTGGATATAAATCTGCTGTACAGAATCATTAAATATTGTTCTCCTTTCAGCCAATATGTTCATATTTAATTAGCACCAATAATGGCCTTGGTACACATGCACTAAAAGGAGAAAAACCAGCTACTGGCACAGGAATATGTGCAGCACAGTGTTACACATGACTGAATTTAAATTAATGTTTACTAATGGTAGAGAAAAAAATGCTGATGGACAAAGATATATTTATTTAACACAAATGACATAAAATTTAAGTGAAATTCACATCATTGCAATTAGCACAACATAAACCTGAAACATCAAAATGCAGCTTTGTAAAGCACTTCCTTCCACACTGATGCAAACAGAATTTGATTACCTCTGACAAGCCTCTATTATTTTAATATTTTACAAATGCATGCAAAAATGACTAAATACTGGGTAAATAGTTTTGGATTTAGGTTGCAAGCCAGCATTCAAAGAAATTTGCTTGGTGAAGTGGCAGTGAACATATACCAGTTATTGTATATATACACACATGCATAAATGTACTTACATTGTTTAAGCAAATGCCATTATTACAGTTACAATTAAAAACTTTAAAATGCATATTTTATTGTAAAGTTTTACTGAAATGATTAACGTTTAGTCTGTAAATAAAGTTATGACTGCTTTTACATTATTTGATTGCTTAAAAATTGTGACTCTTAAAGAACTATCTTTGAAACGATTACTAAATGTGCAAATCTGAATGCATATTTTCTGCTTCACAATTTATAACATACTTTTTACAAAATGACAAACACAATTCAGGATTAGTAAGGAGTAAGGATTTCAAGGCTATACTTTCAGCTCAAGAAAACATTACATGTGTTACGTATGTGTTATTACCAAAATTTTAACACCCTTTTTTCCAAGGACCTTTATCCTTGTGTAATTATATTTTTCTCCTTCTACTACAAAAAATAAACAACTTCTATCCACATATTTCATATTGACAGTGTGTTACATTCGGAATACTTTACACATTTGGATATTTGTGAGTTTGTGTGTTTGCTGCATGTATGACAAAACTTTATTTCTGCTCACAAAAAAAGGGATTTTTTGAATACTGTTTATGTGTATTTAGTGCGTGGTTTCTGTGAAATGTTTTAATTAAAAATAAATTACTTTTTTTTTTTGGTTGGTTTAACAATGAGTGTTTGTTAACTGTAATTTCCCCATTGTGGGATCAATAAAGTATCATCATCATCATCATCAAACCATAGGGTGAGAGGTGGGGTACACATCAGGCCACCAGTCTAGGGCTAATTCTCAGGGCTTAGAGTCTAAACAGTCACAAAAGAAGGCATAATACATACTTAGTAGATAAATTCAGTTATTGATAAAACAATTAAAAAGTCAGCTCAGCTAACACTTAACTTTGAAAAAGCTCACAGTATTGTGCAAAAGTCTTGAGCTATTAATTAGGGCCCGAGCACGAACTGTGCGAAGGCCCTATTGTAATTGCTTCGTTTATTAGGGCCCGAGCACGAACTGTGCGAAGGCCCTATTGTAATTGCTTCGTTTATTATTTTTTTTTTTTTTTTTTTTTTTTTATTATTTATTATTATTATTTTTTTTATTTTTATTATTATTATTCAGGCAAATGAATTGGCTTTTTGGGGGCTTTATCATATTCAAAAACTCATGAAACTTTGCACATGCGTCACACCTGGTGAAAATTTAAGTATTTAATGGGCTCGGGCAAGGGCGCGCCCAAATGGCTCGCTAGCGCCCCCTAAACTGGAGCCCCACCGCTGTGTTTCACGTACATGAATGAAACTTCATACACATGTATATCATGTCCAGGCGCACAAAAAATCCTCTTGGAGCCATGCCCTAAACCCAACAGTAAGTCCGCCATTTTGAATTAATTATGCAAATTTGGCGATTTGCAGCCCTCACACTTTTTCTAATAACTCAGAGGTTTTAGACGTTATCATCTTCATATTTGGTTTGTCTAACCTACACCCCAGGGGAATCTAAATCTCGAAAATGGTGAGTTTTTGCCAAGGGGGAGGGGTCCTTATGCCCCTTGAACTTTGATCATTCGCCATGAAATTTGATTGCCTCTCATTCATACCTACATGATCCAATGTGCATCAAACTTCTCCAGTAGGATGAGGGTGCCCCCCTGAACACATACATATGACAATATTTCATATCAGTCGCAGCGCCACCTAGTGGGAACAGGAAATGTCATATTTTACACTTGGAGGTCCAGCTCCAAGGTGGTTTAGCAGAACCATCTCAAATTTCACCTGGAAAGCCTTAAGAAGTTGGACTTACTGTGTTTTCAAAACTGTGACTTTTTGACAAAAGGGCGTGACACTTATGGGACGGCAAAGTTCGATGATTCGCCATGAACACAAAAATGGCTGTAACTCAAAGCCAACTTGCCCAATCTGGCTCAAACTTCAGTGGTGTGATAAGCATGCTGCCCTGAACACATTCATATGCATAAAGTCCATAAACGTTAGAGCGCCGCCTAGTGGCAGCTCGGAATATCTTAAAATAGCATGTTTTTTGAGTAGCCCCGGAGCTACGTTTTATCTACATGTATGAAAATGTACAGGCTCATGTAACATACTAAGACGTACAAAAAAGTCTCTTGGACCCATACCCCAAACCCTACAGGAAGTCGGCCATCTTCAATTGAAGGTGTCAATTTTTGCGATTTCCACGCCTGTTATTTGAACGAACTCGTCCTAGGGCATTTCACCCACTGACACCAAATTGGCTCCAGATCATCTACACAAGTAGCCCATCAAATATTGTGGAAATCTTTAAAAAATATTAAACGGCCTTGTCACACCAGGCCATTAAATTTGGCCTTTGTTTTTCTCCCTCACCACCAAAATTGTTTGTGCACTTGTTCGCATCATGCTTTGTCTGATCAGGCTGAAAATTTAATCACTCATGTACACACCCAGGCTGAATCCATAACTACAGATTCAAGACTGTAGGCGCAATAGCGCCCCCTACAGAAGCAAATGAAAATTTGTATGACCGTCCACAGAATTAGTTTTGCTCTGAATACATGAAATATCTTTCACCATTCCTTACAAAATCCTCATCTATTTGATAAGCCTCCTGCCCTGAACACATTGATATGCATAAAGTCCATAAACGTTAGAGTGCCCCCTACTGGCAGCTTAAATATCATAATATACCATGTTTTTAGCTAGCCCCTGAGTTACATTTTATCTACAGCTCTGAAATTTTGCACACTCATGTAACATCCTAAGACATACAAAAAGTCTCTTGGAGCCATACTGGAAAACCCTACAGGAAGTCCAGCATCTTCAATTGAAAGTGTCAATTTTTGCCATTTTCAGGCCTGCTATTTGAATGAACTCCTCCTAGGGCATTTCACCCAGTGAGACCAAATTGGCTCCACATCATCTAGACAAACAGCCCATCAAAAAAGTCATCAGACCCATGCCCTATTTTGCATGCTGGAGCCGTGACCACACCCCCAAATATTCCATTGCGTCTATGCCGAGAGCAAAAGATACCTTTTCCTATAAAAGAATTCAACTTTCTAGAGACCCATCACGATCACAAAACCTCCGAGTGCGGCACGGGTCGACGAGCGCCACAGGTCGACGCGCGCGGAGTGCGAGGGCCCGATATCACCGCTTGCGGTTTTAATTAGGGCCCGAGCACGAACTGTGCGAAGGCCCTATTGTAATTGCTTCGTTTATTATTTTTTTTTTTTTTTTTTTTTTTTTTTATTATTATTATTATTATTTTTTTTATTTTTATTATTATTATTCAGGCAAATGAATTGGCTTTTTGGGGGCTTTATCATATTCAAAAACTCATGAAACTTTGCACATGCGTCACACCTGGTGAAAATTTAAGTATTTTAATGGGCTCGGGCAAGGGCGCGCCCAAATGGCTCGCTAGCGCCCCCTAAACTGGAGCCCCACCGCTGTGTTTCACGTACATGAATGAAACTTCATACACATGTATATCATGTCCAGGCGCACAAAAAATCCTCTTGGAGCCATGCCCTAAACCCAACAGGAAGTCCGCCATTTTGAATTAATTATGCAAATTTGGCGATTTGCAGCCCTCACACTTTTCTAATAACTCAGAGGTTTTAGACGTTATCATCTTCATATTTGGTTTGTCTAACCTACACCCCCAGGGGAATCTAAATCTCGAAAATGGTGAGTTTTTGCCAAGGGGGAGGGGTCCTTATGCCCCTTTGAACTTTGATCATTCGCCATGAAATTTTGATTGCCTCTCATTCATACCTACATGATCCAATGTGCATCAAACTTCTCCAGTAGGATGAGGGTGCCCCCCTGAACACATACATATGACAATATTTAATATCAGTCGCAGCGCCACCTAGTGGGAACAGGAAATGTCATATTTTACACTTGGAGGTCCAGCTCCAAGGTGGTTTAGCAGAACCATCTCAAATTTCACCTGGAAAGCCTTAAGAAGTTGGACTTACTGTGTTTTCAAAACTGTGACTTTTTGACAAAAGGGCGTGACCCTTATGGGACGGCAAAGTTCGATGATTCGCCATGAACACAAAAATGGCTGTAACTCAAAGCCAACTTGCCCAATCTGGCTCAAACTTCAGTGGTGTGATAAGCATGCTGCCCTGAACACATTCATATGCATAAAGTCCATAAACGTTAGAGCGCCGCCTAGTGGCAGCTCGGAATATCTTAAAATAGCATGTTTTTTGAGTAGCCCCGGAGCTACGTTTTATCTACATGTATGAAAATGTACAGGCTCATGTAACATACTAAGACGTACAAAAAAGTCTCTTGGACCCATACCCCAAACCCTACAGGAAGTCGGCCATCTTCAATTGAAGGTGTCAATTTTTGCGATTTCCACGCCTGCTATTTGAACGAACTCGTCCTAGGGCATTTCACCCACTGACACCAAATTGGCTCCAGATCATCTACACAAGTAGCCCATCAAATATTGTGGAAATCTTTACAAAATATTAAACGGCCTTGTCACACCAGGCCATTAAATTTGGCCTTTGTTTTTCTCCCTCACCACCAAAATTGTTTGTGCACTTGTTCGCACATGCTTTGTCTGATCAGGCTGAAAATTTAATCACTCATGTACACACCCAGGCTGAATCCATAACTACAGATTCAAGACTGTAGGCGCAATAGCGCCCCCTACAGAAGCAAATGAAAATTTGTATGACCGTCCACAGAATTAGTTTTGCTCTGAAATACATGAAATATCTTTCACCATTCCTTACAAAATCCTCATCTATTTGATAAGCCTCCTGCCCTGAACACATTGATATGCATAAAGTCCATAAACGTTAGAGCGCCCCCTACTGGCAGCTTTAAATATCATAATATACCATGTTTTTTAGCTAGCCCCTGAGTTACATTTTATCTACAGCTCTGAAATTTTGCACACTCATGTAACATCCTAAGACATACAAAAAAGTCTCTTGGAGCCATACTCCAAACCCTACAGGAAGTCCAGCATCTTCAATTGAAAGTGTCAATTTTTGCCATTTTCAGGCCTGCTATTTGAATGAACTCCTCCTAGGGCATTTCACCCAGTGAGACCAAATTGGCTCCACATCATCTAGACAAACAGCCCATCAAAAAAGTCAATCAGACCCATGCCCTATTTTGCATGCTGGAGCCGTGACCACACCCCCAAATATTCCATTGCGTCTATGCCGAGAGCAAAAGATACCTTTTCCTATAAAAGAATTCAACTTTCTAGAGACCCATCACGATCACAAAACCTCCGAGTGCGGCACGGGTCGACGAGCGCCACAGGTCGACGCGCGCGGAGTGCGAGGGCCCGATATCACCGCTTGCGGTTTTAATTAGGGCCCGAGCACGAACTGTGCGAAGGCCCTATTGTAATTGCTTCGTTTATTATTATTTTTTTTTTTTTTTTTTTTTTTTTTTTTTTTATTATTATTATTATTATTCAGGCAAATGAATTGGCTTTTTGGGGGCTTTATCATATTCAAAAACTCATGAAACTTTGCACATGCGTCACACCTGGTGAAAATTTAAGTATTTTAATGGGCTCGGGCAAGGGCGCGCCCAAATGGCTCGCTAGCGCCCCCTAAACTGGAGCCCCACCGCTGTGTTTCACGTACATGAATGAAACTTCATACACATGTATATCATGTCCAGGCGCACAAAAAATCCTCTTGGAGCCATGCCCTAAACCCAACAGGAAGTCCGCCATTTTGAATTAATTATGCAAATTTGGCGATTTGCAGCCCTCACACTTTTTCTAATAACTCAGAGGTTTTAGACGTTATCATCTTCATATTTGGTTTGTCTAACCTACACCCCCAGGGGAATCTAAATCTCGAAAATGGTGAGTTTTTGCCAAGGGGGAGGGGTCCTTATGCCCCTTTGAACTTTGATCATTCGCCATGAAATTTTGATTGCCTCTCATTCATACCTACATGATCCAATGTGCATCAAACTTCTCCAGTAGGATGAGGGTGCCCCCCTGAACACATACATATGACAATATTTAATATCAGTCGCAGCGCCACCTAGTGGGAACAGGAAATGTCATATTTTACACTTGGAGGTCCAGCTCCAAGGTGGTTTAGCAGAACCATCTCAAATTTCACCTGGAAAGCCTTAAGAAGTTGGACTTACTGTGTTTTCAAAACTGTGACTTTTTGACAAAAGGGCGGGACCCTTATGGGACGGCAAAGTTCGATGATTCGCCATGAACACAAAAATGGCTGTAACTCAAAGCCAACTTGCCCAATCTGGCTCAAACTTCAGTGGTGTGATAAGCATGCTGCCCTGAACACATTCATATGCATAAAGTCCATAAACGTTAGAGCGCCGCCTAGTGGCAGCTCGGAATATCTTAAAATAGCATGTTTTTTGAGTAGCCCCGGAGCTACGTTTTATCTACATGTATGAAAATGTACAGGCTCATGTAACATACTAAGACGTACAAAAAAGTCTCTTGGACCCATACCCCAAACCCTACAGGAAGTCGGCCATCTTCAATTGAAGGTGTCAATTTTTGCGATTTCCACGCCTGCTATTTGAACGAACTCGTCCTAGGGCATTTCACCCACTGACACCAAATTGGCTCCAGATCATCTACACAAGTAGCCCATCAAATATTGTGGAAATCTTTACAAAATATTAAACGGCCTTGTCACACCAGGCCATTAAATTTGGCCTTTGTTTTTCTCCCTCACCACCAAAATTGTTTGTGCACTTGTTCGCACATGCTTTGTCTGATCAGGCTGAAAATTTAATCACTCATGTACACACCCAGGCTGAATCCATAACTACAGATTCAAGACTGTAGGCGCAATAGCGCCCCCTACAGAAGCAAATGAAAATTTGTATGACCGTCCACAGAATTAGTTTTGCTCTGAAATACATGAAATATCTTTCACCATTCCTTACAAAATCCTCATCTATTTGATAAGCCTCCTGCCCTGAACACATTGATATGCATAAAGTCCATAAACGTTAGAGCGCCCCCTACTGGCAGCTTTAAATATCATAATATACCATGTTTTTTAGCTAGCCCCTGAGTTACATTTTATCTACAGCTCTGAAATTTTGCACACTCATGTAACATCCTAAGACATACAAAAAAGTCTCTTGGAGCCATACTCCAAACCCTACAGGAAGTCCAGCATCTTCAATTGAAAGTGTCAATTTTTGCCATTTTCAGGCCTGCTATTTGAATGAACTCCTCCTAGGGCATTTCACCCAGTGAGACCAAATTGGCTCCACATCATCTAGACAAACAGCCCATCAAAAAAGTCAATCAGACCCATGCCCTATTTTGCATGCTGGAGCCGTGACCACACCCCCAAATATTCCATTGCGTCTATGCCGAGAGCAAAAGATACCTTTTCCTATAAAAGAATTCAACTTTCTAGAGACCCATCACGATCACAAAACCTCCGAGTGCGGCACGGGTCGACGAGCGCCACAGGTCGACGCGCGCGGAGTGCGAGGGCCCGATATCACCGCTTGCGGTTTTAATTAGGGCCCGAGCACGAACTGTGCGAAGGCCCTATTGTAATTGCTTCGTTTATTATTATTATTATTTTTTTTTTTATTATTTTTTTTTTATTATTATTATTCAGGCAAATGAATTGGCTTTTTGGGGGCTTTATCATATTCAAAAACTCATGAAACTTTGCACATGCGTCACACCTGGTGAAAATTTAAGTATTTTAATGGGCTCGGGCAAGGGCGCGCCCAAATGGCTCGCTAGCGCCCCCTAAACTGGAGCCCCACCGCTGTGTTTCACGTACATGAATGAAACTTCATACACATGTATATCATGTCCAGGCGCACAAAAAATCCTCTTGGAGCCATGCCCTAAACCCAACAGGAAGTCCGCCATTTTGAATTAATTATGCAAATTTGGCGATTTGCAGCCCTCACACTTTTTCTAATAACTCAGAGGTTTTAGACGTTATCATCTTCATATTTGGTTTGTCTAACCTACACCCCCAGGGGAATCTAAATCTCGAAAATGGTGAGTTTTTGCCAAGGGGGAGGGGTCCTTATGCCCCTTTGAACTTTGATCATTCGCCATGAAATTTTGATTGCCTCTCATTCATACCTACATGATCCAATGTGCATCAAACTTCTCCAGTAGGATGAGGGTGCCCCCCTGAACACATACATATGACAATATTTAATATCAGTCGCAGCGCCACCTAGTGGGAACAGGAAATGTCATATTTTACACTTGGAGGTCCAGCTCCAAGGTGGTTTAGCAGAACCATCTCAAATTTCACCTGGAAAGCCTTAAGAAGTTGGACTTACTGTGTTTTCAAAACTGTGACTTTTTGACAAAAGGGCGTGACCCTTATGGGACGGCAAAGTTCGATGATTCGCCATGAACACAAAAATGGCTGTAACTCAAAGCCAACTTGCCCAATCTGGCTCAAACTTCAGTGGTGTGATAAGCATGCTGCCCTGAACACATTCATATGCATAAAGTCCATAAACGTTAGAGCGCCGCCTAGTGGCAGCTCGGAATATCTTAAAATAGCATGTTTTTTGAGTAGCCCCGGAGCTACGTTTTATCTACATGTATGAAAATGTACAGGCTCATGTAACATACTAAGACGTACAAAAAAGTCTCTTGGACCCATACCCCAAACCCTACAGGAAGTCGGCCATCTTCAATTGAAGGTGTCAATTTTTGCGATTTCCACGCCTGCTATTTGAACGAACTCGTCCTAGGGCATTTCACCCACTGACACCAAATTGGCTCCAGATCATCTACACAAGTAGCCCATCAAATATTGTGGAAATCTTTACAAAATATTAAACGGCCTTGTCACACCAGGCCATTAAATTTGGCCTTTGTTTTTCTCCCTCACCACCAAAATTGTTTGTGCACTTGTTCGCACATGCTTTGTCTGATCAGGCTGAAAATTTAATCACTCATGTACACACCCAGGCTGAATCCATAACTACAGATTCAAGACTGTAGGCGCAATAGCGCCCCCTACAGAAGCAAATGAAAATTTGTATGACCGTCCACAGAATTAGTTTTGCTCTGAAATACATGAAATATCTTTCACCATTCCTTACAAAATCCTCATCTATTTGATAAGCCTCCTGCCCTGAACACATTGATATGCATAAAGTCCATAAACGTTAGAGCGCCCCCTACTGGCAGCTTTAAATATCATAATATACCATGTTTTTTAGCTAGCCCCTGAGTTACATTTTATCTACAGCTCTGAAATTTTGCACACTCATGTAACATCCTAAGACATACAAAAAAGTCTCTTGGAGCCATACTCCAAACCCTACAGGAAGTCCAGCATCTTCAATTGAAAGTGTCAATTTTTGCCATTTTCAGGCCTGCTATTTGAATGAACTCCTCCTAGGGCATTTCACCCAGTGAGACCAAATTGGCTCCACATCATCTAGACAAACAGCCCATCAAAAAAGTCAATCAGACCCATGCCCTATTTTGCATGCTGGAGCCGTGACCACACCCCCAAATATTCCATTGCGTCTATGCCGAGAGCAAAAGATACCTTTTCCTATAAAAGAATTCAACTTTCTAGAGACCCATCACGATCACAAAACCTCCGAGTGCGGCACGGGTCGACGAGCGCCACAGGTCGACGCGCGCGGAGTGCGAGGGCCCGATATCACCGCTTGCGGTTTAAATTTGGGCCCGAGCACGAACTGTGCGAAGGCCCTATTGTAATTGCTTCGTTTATTATTATTATTATTTATTATTATTTTTTTTTTATTATTATTATTCAGGCAAATGAATTGGCTTTTTGGGGGCTTTATCATATTCAAAAACTCATGAAACTTTGCACATGCGTCACACCTGGTGAAAATTTAAGTATTTTAATGGGCTCGGGCAAGGGCGCGCCCAAATGGCTCGCTAGCGCCCCCTAAACTGGAGCCCCACCGCTGTGTTTCACGTACATGAATGAAACTTCATACACATGTATATCATGTCCAGGCGCACAAAAAATCCTCTTGGAGCCATGCCCTAAACCCAACAGGAAGTCCGCCATTTTGAATTAATTATGCAAATTTGGCGATTTGCAGCCCTCACACTTTTTCTAATAACTCAGAGGTTTTAGACGTTATCATCTTCATATTTGGTTTGTCTAACCTACACCCCCAGGGGAATCTAAATCTCGAAAATGGTGAGTTTTTGCCAAGGGGGAGGGGTCCTTATGCCCCTTTGAACTTTGATCATTCGCCATGAAATTTTGATTGCCTCTCATTCATACCTACATGATCCAATGTGCATCAAACTTCTCCAGTAGGATGAGGGTGCCCCCCTGAACACATACATATGACAATATTTAATATCAGTCGCAGCGCCACCTAGTGGGAACAGGAAATGTCATATTTTACACTTGGAGGTCCAGCTCCAAGGTGGTTTAGCAGAACCATCTCAAATTTCACCTGGAAAGCCTTAAGAAGTTGGACTTACTGTGTTTTCAAAACTGTGAGTTTTTGACAAAAGGGCGTGACCCTTATGGGACGGCAAAGTTCGATGATTCGCCATGAACACAAAAATGGCTGTAACTCAAAGCCAACTTGCCCAATCTGGCTCAAACTTCAGTGGTGTGATAAGCATGCTGCCCTGAACACACTCATATGCATAAAGTCCATAAACGTTAGAGCGCCGCCTAGTGGCAGCTCGGAATATCTTAAAATAGCAAGTTTTTTGAGTAGCCCCGGAGCTACGTTTTATCTACATGTATGAAAATGTACATGCTCATGTAACATACTAAGACGTACAAAAAAGTCTCTTGGACCCATACCCTAAACCCTACAGGAAGTCGGCCATCTTCAATTGAAGGTGTCAATTTTTGCGATTTCCACGCCTGCTATTTGAACGAACTTGTCCTAGGGCATTTCACCCAGTGACACCAAATTGGCTCCAGATCATCTACACAAGTAGCCCATCAAAAGTTATTCAGGGTTTTGTAGAATATTGAACGGTGTTGCCATGGCAACCCTCTGAATTTGGACTTTTTTCAATTTCAAATTCACAGAGATTCTAAACATCAGCCCCTGGGCTGTGCTTTCTCTATGTACCTGAAAATGTGCCTGCTGATGTAAGATGCTAACATCTACAAAAAACTCTCTTGGACCGATAGCCCAAACCCAACAGGAAGTCAGCCACGTTTACTTTAAAGTGTCATTTTTGCAGCATTTTTCGCCTTTTTCAGGCCTTTTTGCCTCAACTCCTCCTAGGGCATTTGACCCAGTGAGACCAAAATGGCTCCAGATCATCCACACAAGTAGCCCATCAAAAGATATTCATGGTTTTGTAGAATATTGAACGGTGTTGCCGTAGCAACCCTCTGAATTTGGACTTTTTTTCCATTTCAGGCCCAGATAGGTTCTAAACATCAGCCCCAGGGCAGTGCTTGGTCTGTGTACCTGAAATCGTGCATGCTGAAGTAACATCCTAACACGTACAAAAAAGTCTCTTGGACCGATAGCCGAAATCCAACAGGAAGCCTGACATGTTCTAATTAAGGTGTCATTTTTGCAGCATTTTTCACATTTTTCAGGCCTGCTATTTGAATCATCTTCTACTACAGCTTTTCATCCAGTCACACCAAAATGGCTCCAGATCATCTACACAAGTAGCCCATCAAAAGATATTCATGGTTTGTAGAATATTGAACGGTGTTGCCGTAGCAACCCTCTAAATGTGGGATTTTACTCATATACCACAGTGCACCAAATTGTTACATCTCTGACATACATTGTCCGATCTGCCTCAAACTTCACAGGCTTAATGGGAGGGTAAGGGAGACCGGACACACCCCTCTATCAGCTTTGTTTCACACTCATAACGCCACCTAGTGGCAACAGGAAATCAGTAGGACACTGATACTCATCATCCTATGGTCATTACAGTTTCATTGATGGCTGCAGGCATTACATAGAGCATTGTGACATATTAATTAGTGGGCACTCACCGACGCCACCTAGTGGAAGCGGGAGACGATCGACGCGAAGTACGGCTAGCCTGCTGAGCCGTCAGCAGCCGGGTGAGCCAGCTACTCTCTCGTCTGCGAGAACCTCCGAGCGCGGTTCGGCTGGAGCGTGCCACGGGTCGACGCGCGGCTTGGCTGGAGCGCGCCAGGGGTCGACGCGCGCCGGGTGCGAGGGCCCGCTCATCGCCGCTTGCGGCTTTAATTTTTTTTATTATTATTATTCAGGCAAATGAATTGGCTTTTTGGGGGCTTTATCATATTCAAAAACTCATGAAACTTTGCACATGCGTCACACCTGGTGAAAATTTAAGTATTTTAATGGGCTCGGGCAAGGGCGCGCCCAAATGGCTCGCTAGCGCCCCCTAAACTGGAGCCCCACCGCTGTGTTTCACGTACATGAATGAAACTTCATACACATGTATATCATGTCCAGGCGCACAAAAAATCCTCTTGGAGCCATGCCCTAAACCCAACAGGAAGTCCGCCATTTTGAATTAATTATGCAAATTTGGCGATTTGCAGCCCTCACACTTTTTCTAATAACTCAGAGGTTTTAGACGTTATCATCTTCATATTTGGTTTGTCTAACCTACACCCCCAGGGGAATCTAAATCTCGAAAATGGTGAGTTTTTGCCAAGGGGGAGGGGTCCTTATGCCCCTTTGAACTTTGATCATTCGCCATGAAATTTTGATTGCCTCTCATTCATACCTACATGATCCAATGTGCATCAAACTTCTCCAGTAGGATGAGGGTGCCCCCCTGAACACATACATATGACAATATTTAATATCAGTCGCAGCGCCACCTAGTGGGAACAGGAAATGTCATATTTTACACTTGGAGGTCCAGCTCCAAGGTGGTTTAGCAGAACCATCTCAAATTTCACCTGGAAAGCCTTAAGAAGTTGGACTTACTGTGTTTTCAAAACTGTGAGTTTTTGACAAAAGGGCGTGACCCTTATGGGACGGCAAAGTTCGATGATTCGCCATGAACACAAAAATGGCTGTAACTCAAAGCCAACTTGCCCAATCTGGCTCAAACTTCAGTGGTGTGATAAGCATGCTGCCCTGAACACATTCATATGCATAAAGTCCATAAACGTTAGAGCGCCGCCTAGTGGCAGCTCGGAATATCTTAAAATAGCATGTTTTGAGTAGCCCCGGAGCTACGTTTTATCTACATGTATGAAAATGTACAGGCTCATGTAACATACTAAGACGTACAAAAAAGTCTCTTGGACCCATACCCCAAACCCTACAGGAAGTCGGCCATCTTCAATTGAAGTGTCAATTTTTGCGATTTCCACGCCTGCTATTGAACGAACTCGTCCTAGGGCATTTCACCCACTGACACCAAATTGGCTCCAGATCATCTACACAAGTAGCCCATCAAATATTGTGGAAATCTTGACAAAATATTAAACGGTGTTGTCACACCAGGCCATTAAATTTGGGCCTTGTTTTTCTCCCTCACCACCAAAATTGTTTGTGCACTTGTTCGCACATGCTTTGTCTGATCAGGCTGAAAATTTAATCACTCATGTACACATCAGGCTGAATCCATAACTACAGATTCAAGCCTGTAGGCGCAATAGCGCCCCCTACAGAAGCAAATGAAAATTTGTATGACCGTCCACAGAATTAGTTTTGCTCTGAAATACATGAAATATCTTTCACCATTCCTTACAAATCCTCATCTATTTGATAAGCCTCCTGCCCTGAACACATTGATATGCATAAAGTCAATAAACGTTAGAGCGCCCCCTACTGGCAGCTTTAAATATCATAATATACCATGTTTTTTAGCTAGCCCCTGAGTTACATTTTATCTACAGCTCTGAATTTTGCACACTCATGTAACATCCTAAGACATACAAAAAAGTCTCTTGGAGCCATACTCCAAACCTACAGGAAGTCCAGCATCTTCAATTGAAAGTGTCCAATTTTTGCCATTTTCAGGCCTGCTAATTTGAATGAACTCCTCCTAGGGCATTTCACCCAGTGAGACCAAATTGGCTCCACATCATCTAGACAAACAGCCCATCAAAAAAGTCAATCAGACCCATGCCCTATTTTGCATGCTGGAGCCGTGACCACACCCCCAAATATTCCATTGCGTCTATGCCGAGAGCAAAAGATACCTTTTCCTATAAAAGAATTCAACTTTCTAGAGACCCATCACGATCACAAAACCTCCGAGTGCGGCACGGGTCGACGAGCGCCACAGGTCGACGCGCGCGGAGTGCGAGGGCCCGATATCACCGCTTGCGGTTTTAATTTATATTTTTCTTCCAAGGGGCCAGACCTTGAGTGCTGAGCAATCATTCTCCAGGTTTTCTGAAGGTTTTTCTTTGGACATTGGCTACTTTTTTTTTTTTTTTTCTCACTCATTTTATGTCCAGTCCTCCTCATACCTGACCATTTATACTGGAATGTTTGACCTATGAATCATGAATCAAGCCCATAAAAAGGCACTTGACGCAAGGGAAAAGCTAATACTGTGTCTACACTTAACAGAAAATTACCAATTTTATCGTAATGATATCTTTAGGCACATTGTTATTAGCAGCCTGTCACAAAAACGCATCATTTGTTCCCATTTCTCTAGTTGAATCTATGAAAAATGTAAACGATAACACAGTTTGACAGGCTTAAATAGTATTTTTGCACCAAGAAGGTGATTTCCAAAGGACTATTAGCTAAAAACTTGGGATATCTCAGCATGGTGTGCAGTGTGTCAGAGAAGGAGAAAATCCAGTAGGACCTGAGAGATACATCTGACCCTTCAGTTGATCTATCTGCTGTTCACTGAAGCCTCAGCAGAAAAGGTCTCAGTGGAAGGGTGGCTGTCAAGAAACCATTTTTAAGGAAGGGAAACAGGGAGAAAAGGCTGAGGGATGCCAGATTATACAAGAACTGGACTGAAAATCTGTGGCTACAGATCTGATGGAATGATGAAGCCAAATATTGACTTTCTCATTAGAATCTCATTAGAATTGTACAAGCTCTGATTTTGTCTTATATGCTGTAACTCCATGTGTATTAGCACATTTCAACAAATCACTGCACCCATTTTCCTAGCAAAATATAAAGAAATGAGGACTGACTCAAGATTTTTGCACAGTACTGTATATGCTACAAACAACGAGCTTGCATCACAGACAGCAGGGAACATGATTCTCCACACAGTTTGAGCAGAAGGGTCCTTTTCCACAGTGACCACTTTTTTCTTTGGTCTGTAAAAGAAATAGAGAGAGAAAAACAGCGCAATGAAAACAATGTATTCTTTCCCATAGTCACATGTCCTGCAGTCACCTGCTTTTTCCACTTTTAACTTGTGCTTTGGCCAGGTTTATGTGACCTTTGACATGACTTTTGACCTCTATGGAGAACCATCTGTTTGAGGGAAAGGATGACTGACATAAAGCTACATTACATCTATTGGTGTGATTTATGCTTAACCATTAAGCGTTTAAAAAGAAACAAATATAGTCCCTGAGGTGAATGTGACATCAGCACTGCAAAGGTTCATCTTTGGAGTTTTAACAAATATTTGTCCAAATAAACACCTTTCATAGAAATACAAAATTGTGTATTTTCAAAATCTTTGAATACAATGATTTTCAAGAGCTTTTAGAGAAAAAATGATGTATTGAAGCTTCAAAAGAACTAAAAAAATATGTTTGGTTTCAGACAATAAATGTCTCAGGTATAGTTAAGCCACAGGGATAGATGGGGATCTGTGGAGACCAGTTAGTCAGGGTAATGAAACCTGTCTGCAGAAAGAGTGGTCATTCCAAGGATGATTGGGCAGTATGGAAGAAATGCTAAGCCAAATCCTGCGCAAAGATGTGCATCTTTCTGTTAGCCACAAACAGAGCATCAAAACAAAACAAATTTAAATAAATCAGCTTTACTTACATCTCCAGATAATAACATCCATTCAAAATCCTATTTGTATAATTGCTGCTTATGCACTATAACAGGATACCTTAACCATGCAATTAACAGTCAAAAGGTTACAATGTGTGTCATAAACCTTAAGTTGTGTGTATTTTGTGAAGTTTTTATTGGGGCTTCTGACTTATACAGACTTGCACAAAAACAGAAGTCAAAATACCTGGAGTGATAAAATGTTTTAGACCTGACAGATTGATTAGTCCAAGGTTAAGTTTCCTGAACCAAAGTGCAGAGGAACGATGCTCACAGCAGAACAGAATGGGGAGTTAAAGTCTAGCTGTAAATAATTGTCATATCAGTCCAAATAATGACACCAAAACACTTTGTCAGAAATATAATCCGAGAACTTTTCAGCTTATGCAGAAAGAAAATGATATTATACTCAGGAGATTTCAGTTACAACATATGTTTTGTGCCCTTTATACCAGTGGTTATCACAGTAGGATCTGGACAATCCCAAGGATGTGTGACCTGTAACTGTGAGATCCACAACCACAGAGGTCCACAAAATCATTTATTATAGATAATGAATGTGAATGTGAATGTAAAATAAATTTTAAAAAAACCTATTATTACCATTGGCCCTCTTGCAGACTAATGCTGCAGTACCTCACATCAGTCTTTTGTGTAATTTGTGGCTTTTATAGCACACTAAAGCTTTTGTTGCCTTACTTTACTTTTAATGCAGTGCCTCCTCCCAGGCATTATTATCAGGTAAAGTCTGGGGAAGAGGAAGTGCTCCCCTAAGGACAAATGTCCCTTCACATTCCCTGAACCCCAGGTTTCATAGATCATGGAGACTTTAACCAAACACCAATCCAACTTTATTTATAGAGCACTGTAAACGAAGACAACATAGTTGACATTTGACAGTTGACGCTACATTTTATATATAGTTTGTTACAATTTATATATATTTTGTTACTTTTTATATATTTTTTTTGACTATATTTTGTTAATCATTCCACCTCCATTTTACTTCAGTGTACATTTTGATTATATTCTTTAAAAATCATTCTATTTATATCATCATCTTCATCTTGTGCTATAGTGTAAGAGTAGTCATCAAAGCATTTCACTGCTAGTTGTACCCTGTATGACCATGCATGTGACAAATAAACTTTGATTTGATTTGACCAGAATGCTTTCCAGTTAAAAGACAGCAATAAATTAAGATACAAAACAAAAAGGAAAAAGTTAAATAACAGTAAGTGTATGACAGCTGGGATAGGTGCAAGCTCCCCCGTGACCCTGAACAGGATAAGCGAGAACTTGGTCCGTATTGTCAGCAATAAGTCAGACCCGTTTTCTGTTGGCGTTGGACTCTGCCGGGGCTGCCCTTTGTCACCGATTCAGTTCATCATTTTTTATGGACAGATTTTTTAGGTGTGGCTAAGTGGCAGAAGGCTTCCACCTTGGTGGCCTCAGAATCTCGTCTTTGCTCTTTGCGGATGATGCTTTGGCTTCATCAGGTGGTGGGCTCCAGCTCACACTGGAGCAGTTTGTAGCCAGATGTGAAGCAGCAGGTACGGTGGGTACGGATAGTATTAAGACCCCTTTAAATTTTTCACTCTTTGTTTCATTGCAGCCATTTGCTAAAATCAAAAAAGTTCATTTTATTTCTCATTAATGTGCACTCAGCACCCCATCTTGATGTAAAAAAAACAGAAATGTAGAAATTTTTGCAAATTTATTAAAAAAGAAAAACTAAAATAAGTTTGGGATGACCAGAACTCTTCCTAGATCTGACCATCCAGCCAAACTGAGCAATCATGGGAGAAGAGCCTTGGCGAGAGAGGTAAAGAAGAACCCAAAGATCACTGTGGCTGAGCTCCAGAGATGCAGTAGGGAGATGGGAGAAAGTTCCACAAAGTCAACTATCACCGTAGCCCTCCACCAGTCGAGGCTTTATGGCAGAGTGGCCCGACGGAAGCCTCTCCTTAGTGCAAGACATATGAAAGCCCGCATAGAGTTTGCCAAAAAACACAGAAGGACTCCCAGACTATGAGAAAAAGATTCTCTGCAATTGAAGGAAAGATGAATGCGGCCAAGTACAGAGATATCCTGGAAGAAAACCTCTTCCAGAGTGCTCAGGACCTCAGACTGGGCCCAAGGTTCACCTTCCAACAAGACAATGACCCTAAGCACACCGCTAAAATAACAAAGGAGTGGCTTCAGAACAACTGGCCCAGCCAGAACCCTGACCTAAACCCAATTGAGCATCTCTGGAGAGACATGAAAATGGCTGTCCACCAACGTTCACCATCCAACCTGACGGAACTGAAGAGGATCTGCAAGGATGAATGGCAGAAGATCCCCAAGTCCAGGTGTGAAAAACTTGTTGCATCATTCCCAAGAAGACTCATGGCTGTACTAGCTCAAAAGGGTGTTTCTACTTAAGACTGAGCAAAGGGTCTGAATGCTTATGACCATGTGATATTTCAGTTTTTCTTTTTAATAAATTTGCAGAAAATTTCTACATTTCTGTTTTGTTCTGTCAAGATGGGGTGCTGAGTGTACATTAATGAGAAATAAAATGAACATTGTTGATTTTAGCAAATGGCTGCAATGAAACAAAGAGTGAAAATTTAAAGGGGTCTGAATACTTTCCGCACCCACTGTAGCTGATACATGTTAACTATTAGTGCTGTATGTGCAATATTATTAATATTGCCTTATTAATGATGAATTTGTCTAATATCAAGGTAGCGTTGGAGAGTCAGCAATGATAATCTTGCATCATTTTTTTTTTTACTCCACAGAGACACAATACACTGTCAAAGCATTGGTGCACTACAGGATTATGATGAGGTAAGATACAAAATACTTCATCTATCCCACTTAAAAAATCCAGCTATAAAAACAATAGTCACAAATTAGTCATAGATACAAAAACCTTTATTTTTTTTAATACCAGACTGCAGCATATTTACTTTTTGGGTCATTCTCAAGTGGCCGTTCCAGTACCAGCAGTTATTAGCACTGCTGCATTTGCTTTGTTTCTTTCAGCTCTGGAAAGAACAAAAGCAGAACTGGAAGTTCCTGCTTTTTCTCGACAGTGCTGTTATACAAATAGTTTTTCTTAGATTAGCTTTTCCTTTTGAACAGCTCTTTAGTGGATTGAAGGACACAGTCCACAGAACAAATACTTGTGGACTGTGTAGTAGCCCGGAATTGTGAAAATATTAAAAAACCCAAAAGAAAACCAACAAACATGAGGAGCTGTTGCTGATTGACTAGTGCTACAAAGGCACTGTGATCCTGGCTGGCTAGCATATTTGCCAGTTGCTCACTAACTAGTGCTGCTAGTAGTGGCTATACCACCAAGCTTTCACTGTGTACTCATTGTAGGGAAATTATGGTTCAGTGGTGGTTGGGAGTTGGCAGTCTGTTGACAGAGAGCATCTGTTATCTGATGGGGGGAGTGTCAGAAGTATGTTGTACAGCCAGTCTGTGCTCTACTTGTGCAGAGAACGTACTTTTCAAGCTGTATTTATCTTTTATCTTAAATGGGGGTTTTTTTTTTCAGCTTCTTTCATTCTCCTGCTGAACTCCAATGTCACTTCCTTCCCTGTTCAAGCCCACTTGTCAACCAATCAGCATTTGACTGATGCACAGCATCCTCCACGTCCAGCAATGTGCAGCTGGGATTTTGGAGGACTGCATGAAGCACATTTGTGTTAGTTGAAAACCCCTTCTATAGGCTCTCTTTAGGCACATACCGCAAACTGACACAACCATGTAGCAGAAATTAAACATTAGTGCTTGTTGATATAATATGCAGAATATACTCTTTAGGTCTTTTCAAACAGTTTAGCGTTTCCGTGTGAGTGTTTCATATAGAATATGATCAAAAATTAACTTGCTTCAACGTGAAAGGAAAATAAAGTTTCAGCCTTTTTGGGATCTTTCATCTGAGACTCCACCTAAGCTCACTTTAAACCGTGTGTGATCGGGGAGAGACAGAGATGTAATAAAGGAACGGTGCACCTCTGACAGTTTGACACTGCCTGAGGAATGTGAAGCTGATGCCGGAGGCGATACCAGCAGGTGGATGAATGTCCATCTGTCAGCAAGCCCTCCTGATCACAGCAGCCCTGCCAACTGCACAAAGCCAGACCAGGAATGCTTAAAAACCAGCCTGGAGAGGACAACTTGGGGCTGGTATTCTGGGGCAAAACATAGGTCGGCTTTGAACATACAGTCCTGGAAATGGTTGCATCTTTTGTCTTCTTTTGGAGGGAACTTGGTTGGTTTAGCCATGCTGGCAGCTCGTTCTTAGGATGACTGTTGGTCTGCTGATCAGCAAGATCAGTCTCGTATAGGAGAGACTGACTCCAGATCATGCTCTATTTGTTTGGTTTTACTACTATTTCTTGGCATCTGTTGAAATTTATTACAGGATTTGGAATCCCTGGAAATCCAGCTAGTCTAGATTAGTCATAATAACTTATAACTTATTATAACTAAGTTTAGAATTTGTACAGTGCTTTAGTTTGTTACTGCCTTGAAAACTAATTACACATCCTCAGCTTCATGTTTTGCATCAGATAGCACATGTTTCCATGGTAACAAGCTAAACTAAGATAATGAACTTGGCAAACCTTGGAGCATTGGCATGTTAACACTGGGACTGTGAACATACAAACAGTCACCATATAGGTCAAAGCCTAATTATAGCCTTAGACAGACTCTAGCATGGCCTCTTCAAGCTCTTTCAGATTACGTAGATTTGAACTGTATCATGTCTGAGTATGACTGTTCCCACCCTCCCAGCTCTCCCGGCATGGTTACACTATTGTTTTGTGCCTAAAGATGATAACATCAAACAAGACTTATACAGCCATAAGCATCAACATTTTGTTTCCTTGAGTCACTGTTGATTTTGTCCTGGATGCAGGAGGACACTTGACAATTTTCAGACTTTCATCTAACAATGAACAGTGTTTGTGTGATCATGCCAATTTGGTGAACTACATTCAGCTGCCATTGGTTAAGTTGCTAAAAACTAGTAAACAGGGAGAGTAAAGGCAATACACATCACAACTATGCAAAAAAACTAACCCACTGTGGCCCCACATTTAGTGACCAAGTTTATTTCTCCACAAACAGTTTTCACTGTATCATCCACACTCTCCTGTCCTTTGTTGAGTGAAAAGCAGCCCGGGTGTTAGGAGGTGAAACATAAATAAATTAAGCCCTTTAAATGTTTTGTGGTTCCCCTTTCAAAGCACAAAAGAAGAATCTAGAAAATGTGACACTCTGCGAAATGCTTCAAGTGTAAATAGTGAAGGTCGAGGTCAGGGATGGTTTGACAACTCTTAAAATAAAAAGATGGTGGTTGGGGCCAAAGGTAAATATGTTGCCAGCATTATAATTTCTATGTGTGAGAGTATCCAAAGGCTCTCTTGGGTCCGTGTGATGTTAATTTCATCATCAGAGGGCAAATGCGAGGCTCCTTATTGGTGTCTGCGTGTCTGCCCCTTTGTCTGCAGACGTCACTGTAACCAGCTATGCACGCGTCCTCCAGGCAGAACCCATGTGGACTAGGGCAAGTATAACAAGAACAACTACTTGCCCATAGCGTCAGCAGCTGTGCTGGTCTTAAGAGATCACTCCCTCTTATCTTTTGCTTTTGTATTGTATTGTATTGCAGCAGCAGGATAGAAATCAGCTTGGATTCTAATTTAATACAATTTAGTAAGAACTGGATTTATGGTGGAGGAGTACAGCTCCACTTAAAGTAAAGCAACAAGACTGTTTCTCAGGTCTTTCTGTCATGCGCTGCAGTCTTTGTTGAAATGTATCCTGCATGGACGACTCAACACAGCAGCCGCTGCGCATACAATTCTGCAGAGACTTGCTCAGTGACAGGCAAAGAATGTGAGCTGGTTGATTCTGACACTGAGGCCACATTATTCTTCTGCAGTCACTGTGTACCCTGTAATAAGGACTGTCTGACCTATGACCTTTGAGGAGGATTTAGACCAAGAATCTTTGAAGGTCAAGGAGCCAAAGCAGGAAGATGGTAAACTCTGGGGTTTTGGTAAAGATCCATGATAAAGGAAGTTTAGAAAGTAGTACATACAGACACAACATTAATCTGCTGTATGTGTTGCAAAATCATGCTTCAAAGTCCTGCACTGATTTCAGGTTAAAACAGTCCAGATGACCTCATTTGTCAGTGTCTGAGCCTTCTTACAAAAGCAAACCATGACCTCATAATGGGCTCGCTTACAAAACACGCTCACCTCAATTATTCAGAATGCAAAAAAACAAAAAAGCAAATCACCTTGTCGCCTCACTCCACTTTGTTTACTGCACATTTTTCTAAGACATTTACAAGGTGTTACAGAAAATGTCATCTCCAAAGGTCAAAGGCCAAACACTACTGACAGATTTATCCTCTTTACATTTTGTCAGGAAGAGTCAGTCACTTGTATGCCTGGAATGGTTAGTAAAGGATTTGCTAAACTTGAACTCTGCCACAGGAGTCGAAACAGGTCAGTTTCTTCCAAGCATTTCAAAGAATTCAACTAAAATACTTGTTTCCTTTAATGTCCCTAAAAATGAAGATAATATGAAAATAAAACTGAGTTTCATTTGTTTTTCTTTGCAACTATTAGCATTGAAACTAGAATGTCAGTATGATACCTCATCTGGCTCACGATCCATCACAATTCGCAGGTTATTGCCCGTAAAACAACAATTTGACTGTGACCTTAAGCGCATTTTGGGTGAAGACCCATTAGATGATTGTGTGATCATTGTGTGCATGTTTTGTTAAATTCTGACCAATGTTCTAGGAGAAATAGTGATTCTTGTGAATTGTGGATGGACAGATGGAAGACGAATGCCTCGCCGGAGCCCATCAGTCTTTAAATCGGATGAGCTAAATATACATTTGAAAAGGCATTTTTGATCTTGTCCTAAAGAATGAAATGGCTGAAAAAGTTCCAATCAAATGTTTTTTCTTCTCAGATGCACAAACATTCTCCAGGCTTCTTGAATTTCCTTCAAGAAGCCTGGAGAGCTATTCCTGAAACTACTTTTAAGACCTATAATAGAACAAGTCTACCAGACCATATCTTTACATTTATACATGCTGTAGTACAATATTGTGGAATATTTCAACTCACTATACATCAATAGAATCTTCAGAACCCTACTTATAATAATATTTATGAAAGAAATCCATAGTAACTACATAAAGATACAGAAATGCCATCGCTAATGCACACAATAAAGCGCATGGAGTACATTTTGTTGTTAGCGCTTTTGACATGATTTTTGTGAACCTGTTAGAGGAAGGATACAGCGCTCTGGGACACACTGAATGCATGATATGTAAGTGTAAATCCTGTGTTTTTTTATGCAAAAAGAAATATTGTTCTATTGTGTGTGGTTGCAGTTCAACTGGCATTTAAAAGCAGTTAGCAGTCGGGAGCATAGGTGCTCCGACCAGTCACAAGGGGTAATGACAAAAAGTCCAGCCCTTACATTTTGAACTACTGGTCTATCTGTCTTGCAGATAGTGGTGCTAAAATATTTTTTCCACAAGACACTGTAAATATGTGTATCTTTTTAAATTGTGTACACTCAAACTCCTGAAACTTCTCTCATCCCTTAATAATTTATGCAGTAAAGCCATTCACTCAAACATTCCCACAAAGCTGCGTGTACAAGATCATACTGCAAACAGTATAAGTAATACATGTCTAATTGCTGTCTTGTGACTTTGCAGTGAAAAGTTTTACTAAAACTTTGTGGTCACCAGCACTGCAGGTGGGGAAAAAGAGGCAGAACCATCTGTTTCTTCTTGTAGCGAGAAGGGAGCGTCAGTCTGTGTTTTCCAACAGTTTCCCAACAGTCCCTGCCTTCTGCAAAGCTTCCCAGGTGTGATGGCCTACCTGCCAGCTTGAACCACATCAAACCTCACAAGCAGGAAGCTTCCCTTCACTGTTATTACTGAGATAAAGACCCTGTGTTCAGCACTGCACTATTGTCATCCAGCCCACCACAAATTTGTGTTTACATGTCTCCCAAGAAAATTGACTTTTACTGCAAGAAAATAAACAGCCATGGATTAAAAAAAAAAAATCACTGTATTAATATTTTAGTTTCTCTTTTACTTTTTGTGTTCCTGAAGCCACACACAAAGGCTCAGGAGAGACAAAGCACAATCTTCAATCTCAGATCTTCGACCTCCTCTCATCTCTATGACCTGTCTCTTAACCAGCAGCAGCTGCCCTTTCCAGTAAGTTCCTCTGCAAATAAAACAAGCTGCTTCTAGCTAACGACTAGCCTTGCTTGTCTCAAACAGTAAAATCTGAATCTATATCTCTTTCACTTCTGCCTCTGTGAATATTTTTCCCAGCGGTACCTACAGCAGTTTCCTCCAACATGAAAGCTTTGCTCTGACTGGAAAATAACACGGTGAAATCCCAGGTCTAATTATGCAGGTTTAGTTTATGACCTGTCAGCCCATATCCATTATCTTCCCCTGCAGCCTTTAAACTTCACCTTGCTCATCACTTCCAAAACCAGGTGGCAATGAGTGCCATGTTCACTTTTTCTTTTTTCTGCTGTTTTCCAGACTGCCTGTTCTCATTCCCAGGACATCCAACAGATTCACACAAGGTGTCTTTTGGCCTCTGATCCATCCATCCATCCATCCATCCATCCATCCATCCATCCATCCATCCATCTTCTTCCACTTATCTGGGGCCAATTCGTGGGGGCAGCAGCCTAAGCAGAGAAGCCCAGCCCTCCCTCACCCCCGCCACTTCCTCCAGCTCATCCGAGGGAACACAGAGGCATTCCCAGGCTAGCCATGAGATTTAATCTTTCCAGTCTGTCCTGGTTCTGCCCCGGGGCCTCCTCCCAGTAGGACATGCCTGGAACACCTCACCCAAGAGGCACCCAGGAGGCATCCTAGTCAGATGCCCGAAACCACCTGAATTGGCTTTTTTGGTTTTGGGGGGTGTAGCGGCTCTACTCTGAGCCCCTCCCGAATGGTTGCACTCCTCACCCTATCCCTAAGGGAGAGGCCAGCCACTCTTCAGAGGAAGCTCATTTCTGCCATTTGTAGCCGTGATCTCCTTCTTTCAGTCACTACCCAAAGTTCGTGTCCATGGGTTAGGATGAGAATGTAGATTGACTGCTAAATCAACTGCTTCGGTTTCATGCTCAGCTCCCTCTTCCCCACGACAGACTGGTGCAGCATCCGCATCACTGCAGACCCAGCCCTGGTTCTTCTGTCAATCTGCCGCTTCCTTCTCCCATCACTTGTGAACAAGACCCCGAGATACTTCAACTCCTCCACCTGGGGCAGCAACTTGTCCCTGAGTCAGAGTGGGCACTCCTCCCTTTTTGGGCTGAGGACCATGGTCTTAGACTTAGAGGTGCTAATTATCATGCCAGCCACTTCACACTTGGCTGCAAACTGTTCCAGTGCGAGCTGGAGGCCACCATGTGAGGAAGCCAACAGGACCGCATCACCGGCATAAAGCAGCTGAGATTCTGAGCCCACCAAGGTGGAAGCCTTCCACCACTTGGTGATGCCTAAAATTCTGTCCATAAAAATTATGAACAGAATCGGTGACAAAGGGCAGCCCTGGTGGAGTCCAACACCCACAGGAAACAAGTCCGACTTATTGCCGGCAATATGGACCAAGCTCTCACTGCGCATGTACAGGGCCTGAATGACCCACAATAAGCTGCCTCCAGAGTCCCACAGGCTGCACCAATAAGCAGAACTCAATTCTGCTCAATATGAATTTTATCTCTTTATAGGCTAATTAGTGCGGCCCTCCACAACTTTCCCAGTTTCTCATGTGGCCCCTTGGAAAAATGAATTCCCCACTCCTGCCTTAGACAATATAATTAGAAGCATCTTGGTCCAAAATTCATTCTGCAGCATGACAGGCCAGCATATAAACTAGAAGAGCATTCAATAGAGGGTTCCTCCTCCACCCCAAATTTTGATATTACACTGCAATAGATACCACCCAATGTTGTCATACTCCATCATAAATTACTGAATGACAAAGACTAGAAATTTATTGTATTGGCTTTTAAAAACTGCAAAATATGATTTTATATTTTTATTTAAAAAATGAGATGCACATGAACAGATATTGGCACATATAGTCTGGATACATTTTATTCAGTTTATGTACCCTAATAGCATCCGCTAAAAAAAAAAAAAATAGAGTAAATAAAATGAAAAACAGAGTTATGAATTGTATATATATGTGTGATTTTTGATTAGAGTCTGTAGTTCACTTTGCATTATTGTGAGTATTTTCATTTAAAATAGGAAAAGACAATGAATTAACATCATTACAGTAGTTGTTTATCAGTAGTTGTTTATACCCGAGTAGCAAATTTCATCGCGATAGATGAGAAATTTACTTTTAATAAATTGGGCGATGATGAAAATGGGGGTTTTATTTTTTATTTTTGGACCCCTAAGGAATATTGCCATAAAGTTTAATCAATTTTTATTCAAAGTTTTTAAAATTAAATTGCTAACAGACATAACCTCCCTCCACCTGTTGGTGGGCGAGGTATAAATGACCTTCAATCACAAAAAAAAAAAGAGTCCTGCAACAAATTGCATGGCCACCACACAGCCCCGAGCTACGCATCACTTTTCCTACAGTCTATTGACAGTGGAATAAGGACATTTTGAAATGTGTTAGAGGTTTGGATGCTGAGGATCAAAGAGTTAACTGTAATATTCTTTAAATGCATTGCTCATTAGATTTCAGTCATGCTGACTGCCTTCATTTTCTTTATCTTAAAGACCGATTCTGTGAGCAAGTATCAGAGATAGAGCTAAAACTGTTTGCCTTTGCAGAAATGGAGATTCTTGGAATTTCTGAAGCTGAGGTTTCAGTGAAAGCAGAAATGATCCGTGACTGAAAACACAGAGCTCCCGAGCAGTTAGCCTCTCAGATGTGAGCTTATCATCAGCTGTTAAGAGCAGTGTGAATTCCTCAGGCCTCAGGCTGCAGCCCGGAGTGTTTCTGAGCTGATAGGAAGAGAGGGGGAGTGCAGGTGCAGATGTGGGCCTTACATCCTGAAGCACATGATGATTAGACCGAGAGGACCCGTGTTGCTACTCGTATGAGAGAAGACTCTCATCCATCAGTGGAAGACAGAGCAGGAAACATTAGGTGGATGAAGGAATGATGTCAAGCATGACTCAAAGTTTGCAGAAATGCATGTTTATAGAAAAGAGGTGGGGGTTTTTTTTTTCAATAATAAAACAAAATAATTACTTGTTTCTTAATTATTTAAGCCAGCGTAATTTCTAACTTTATTTATTATCATTTTTTTATTCATCAGTAGCGTGAATTTGCTTAGTTGTGCTCCTGTGTTATTGCCTAATTTTGGAACTTTTTCCTCATAAAAATGATGGTGATTCAGTAAAACGGACTTTGATTTAACAATTAACTTAATTTTTTTAAACAAAAGTAATTCTAAAAATTAAAAAAAATTTCAATTACAGTAGCAAAGTGAGCGCACGATATTGTGTATGTAATATTACTGCAGTTTTGGATGCAGTTTTCCATAATGTGTATTTATAAGCTGCTGGATGTCAAGCTGTCAAGATGATTTACAATTCTGGGACTCGCACATTAGACAAATTTAGATTTTTATGGTTATGATATTTCTATTTTTAATATGTTACTTTGGGACAGGAAGCTGTAACACTGCACTCCCGCTGGTCGTATGTGGTTGACTTTCAGCTCGTGGCGGGAGTCGCCCTTTTATTAACGCCTAAGCTGGCTGAGTGGTGGAGCAGCTGCAGCACAGCATTTGTCTTGTAGTGTTATGTAGTCTTACCAAGTTTCTGAGGAACGGCACGGTTACAAGGCGGCAATAATGTCTCACACTGAACAGTCAAGAGGAATTTCTGCCCAGAAGATCAAATCTGTTCAAAAGACAAACAGAACCGGGATTAACTGTGGGTGGCTTGTAGATTTACAATATCATGTTGTTTAACTCAAAAACCACTTGCTTGTTGTATTTTTTTGGTTGTACATAAGTTTACTAATGCAATTGGGACAGATGACAAATATTTAATCTTCATATGACACAAAGTACACGAAAATGATCTCTTTAAAGGCCAACTCCACTGTAAGAGCCTGAGCATGAAATCCAGTTCTATTCTATTCCAACTGATAAAAAAAAAAAAAAAAAAAAAAATCTATGCAAATGTCCTGATAATTTTCTGCTGGTATCCATCCATCCATCCATCCATTTTCTTCCGCTTATCCGGGACCGGGTCGCGGGGGCAGAAGCCTAAGCAGAGAAGCCCAAGCTTCCCTCTCCCCAGCCACCTCCTCCAGCCCATCCGGAGGGACCCCAAGGCGTTCCCAGGCCAGCCGAGATACACAATCTCTCCAGCGTGTCCTGGGTCTACCACGGGGCCTCCTCCCGGGGGGACATGCCCGGAACACCTCACCCAGGAGGCGGCCAGGAGGCATCCTAATCAGATGCCCGAGCCACCTCAACTGGCTCCTTTCGATGTGGAGGAGCAGCGGCTCTACTCCGAGCCCCTCCCGGATGGCCGCACTCCTCACCTTATCTCTAAGGGAGAGGCCAGCCACCCTTCGAAGGAAACTCATTTCTGCCGCTTGTATTCGCGATCTTATTCTTTCGGTCACTACCCAAAGCTCGTGACCATAGGTGAGGGTAGGAACGTAGATCGACCGGTAAATCGAGATCTTCGCTTTTACGCTAAGCTCCCTCTTCACCATGACGGACCGGTGGCAGCGTCCGCATCACTGCAGAAGCAGCCCCGATCCGCCTGTCGATCTCCCGTTCCCTTCTCCCATCACTCGTGAACAAGACCCCGAGATACTTAAACTCCTCCACTTGAGGCCAAGAACTCGTTCCTGAGCCGGAGATGGCACTCCACCCTTTTCCGGCTGAGGACCATGGCCTCAGACTTAGAGGTGCTGATTCTCATGCCAGCCGCTTCACACTCGGCTGCGAACCGTTCCACTGCGAGCTGGAAGGCCCCCCCCTGATGAAGCCAACAGAACCGCATCATCTGCAAAAGCAAGAGATGAGACTCTGAGGCCACCAAGGAAGAAGCCTTCCGCCACCTGGCTACGCCTAGAAATTCTGTCCATAAAAATTATGAACAGAATCGGTGACAAAGGGCAGCCCTGACGGAGTCCAACACCCACAGGAAACAAATCCGACTTATTACCGGCTATACGGACCAAGCTCTCACTGTGGTTGTACAAGGACTGAATGGCCCGCAACAATGGGCCAGACACCCCATACTCCCGCAGAACCTCCCAAAGAACACCCCGAGGAACACGGTCGAATGCCTTCTCCAAGTCCACAAAGCACATGTAGACTGGTTGGGCAAACTCCCACGCACACTCGAATATCCTTGAGAGGATAAAGAGCTGGTCCAGCGTTCCACGACCAGGACGAAAACCGCATTGTTCCTCCTGAATCCGAGGTTCGACTAACGGACGCACCCTCCTTTCCAGCACCCTGGCATAGACCTTACCGGGGAGGCTGAGGAGTGTGATCCCCCCGAAAGTTGGAGCACACCCTCCGGTCTCCCTTCTTAAAGATGGGGACCACCACCCCGGTCTGCCCAATCCAATGGCACTGCCCCAGATCGCCACGCGATGTTGCAGAGGCGTGTCAACCAAGACAGCCCTACAACATCCAGAGCCTTCCAGGAACTCAGGGCGAATCTCGTCCACCCCAGGGCTCTGCCACCAAGGAGTTGTTTAACTACCTCAGTGACCTCACCCCCAGTGATGGTCAAGTCATCCCCCTCATCCCCAGACTCTGCTTCCACTACAGAAGGCGTGTCAGTGGATTCAGAAGGTCCTCGAAGTATTCCTTCCACCGTCCGACTATAGCCTCAGTTGAAGTCAGCAGCACCCCCCCCGCACTATAAACAGTGTGAGTGAAGCATGCTTTCCCCTCCTGAGTCGCCTGACGGTTTGCCAGAATCGCTTCGATGCCGTCCGAAAGTCTTTTTCCATAGCCTGAGGCTTTCTGCTGGTATATTATTTGTTTTTCTAAATGGAAGTTTATGGGCATCTCCACAGATGGTAAATGATAAATTCAATGTGTGGAAAACTATTTTAAAACAAGGCATTTTACACAACTTTTTGTCAGTGTCTTTTATATTATTGGTAGAGACTGGAGAGCGGTGCAGCATAGCGGTTAGCACTGTTTCCTCACAGAAGGTCTGGGTTCGATTTCACCTTGGCCCGGGCCTTTCAGCTTGCATGTTCTCCCCGTGTCTGCGTGGGTTTTCTCCGAGTACTCCGGTTTCCTCCCACAGTTCAAAGACATGCAGTTACTGGGGTCAGGTTAATTGGGGATTCTCCCAAGGTGTAAATGTGAGTGTGAAAGGTGGCTGCCTCTCTGTGAGCCCTGTGACAGGCTGGCGACCTGTACAGGGTGTACCCCACAAAAAATACTATTTTTGGAAATCAGCTTGATTTGAACTCAGCTTCAGATGAAGGTGTAATCTCAGAATAGATCACACCTAGAACAGTGACTATTAGTCAAACTATATAATCACTAGGAGGGGGGATCCTGTCACAATCAGTTTAGAGAAATACTTTACATAATAACTGTGACTAATAACTGTGAGGTTTACAAAAAGCTTAACCTACCTCCTAATGTTGCACAGTAAAGTAGCTTTCAGAGCACGCACACGGAAGGAGTACACAATATACCCAGAAATTTAGATCTGCTTTTTTGTTAATCAGTTAGATGAACGTGTGTTGAATAACACATTGCACATTGCATTGTGTTGGAACTCAGACATGAACACAGTAAAGGAGCTGTTACTCACTGTTATCACTACTTCTCCACATTTACCCATACAGCAGAATAGTTAATAGTTAATTATTTAAATACCAACTTCTTTTCTGACTGAAGCTAGCGTTGTTGTTCTCATTGTCTCCTTCAGGGACTCCATCGAGGTCTTGTTGGAGACGGCAGCTTCATCATCAGTTTTCTCCTCCACAGTGGACTCCACAGGTGCAGGAGGACTCTGCTCAAGCAACGTCCCCTTTGGTTTGTCCTCAGTGCTGTCTGGAGCTGGAGCTGGAGTTGCAGCCTTCAGCGCTCGGATCACCAGCAGATCCAGTCTGAGCTGTAAAGGACAACAACAGCAGAAAGCTTGGCTTTTTGTGTGTGGTTCTCAACAGAAATAACAGCTGTTAAAAATAATGTAAATGGAAACAATGTGGATAAGTAGAAATAACACACAGACTGAGTCATTTTGGAAAATACTGCAAAGCCCTAGTATTTGTGTCATACCCTTTCAGCAGGATGTCAAATTTTTTGCAATAAGTTAATTGTGTAATATTCTTGAGACATTTCTTCATTTTTTTTTTTTAAAACAGCTGAATAACAATGCAGAACTGCTGTTATTTAACTGCCCCATAATTACAGCATTTCCTCTCATACAGCCTGAAGTGGTTTGCCCTCGGGCTGGATATTTCTCGGGCAAAGGCATTTGAGGGGGCCACCATGTTGGTAATGAGGCGACTGATTAGTGACCAGTTCCTAATGAGCCACAGCCATGCAGCTGTTGGAGGCTGTGGGAAAGTAGGGCGACCCCATCATTATCTGACCCAGTATTAGGGAGAGGGAAAGGAGAGATTAAGGAAGGAAGAAAATGACTGTTCTTTAAGATGTAATTCTGCCATGACTAAGTTGGTTTGTGAGGCATTAATTCCATCCTTCACTAAACTATGTTTCACAGGTGGATTCCTGACATGAATCAGACTATTACTGTTATTTTGTTTGGGTTTGAAACAGGAATCCAATGAGAAACCTACTGCACTCTTGATTTATGACCTCAATAAAAAACTTTCCTAACAATTGCAATTGTAGTCTCAACTTTATTCAGTGCAAGATGATGTTCATTTTGCAAATCATAGTCCCATTAAGAGTAAAATAACTTCTTCTTTCAGCTGCCCCTTTTGTAATGTGACCCAACCCTCACCTTAAATGGATCTTTTATTCCTACCACACACCTCATCACTGTCTCACTGTCCTAATACATGTCCGGCACCACCCTCACATTATATCACAATATATTGATTCACTTGTCTGCTTTCACACTCATTTGAACTTGAGTGACATCCCATTCTTAATCCACAGGGTTTAATATGATGTCTGCCCACCCTTTGCAGCTATAACAGCTTCAATTCTTCTGGGAAGGCTTTCCACAAGGTTTAGGAGTGTGTTTATGGGAATTTTTGACCATTCTTTCAGAAGCACATTTGTGAGGTCAGACACTGATGTTGGACAAGAAGGCCTGGCTCACATTCTCCACTTTAATTCATCCCAAAGGTGTTCTATCAGGTTGAGGTCAGGACTCTGTGCAGGACAGTCAGGTTCTTTCACACCAAACTCACTCATCCATGTCCTTATGGTCTTTGCTTTGTGCACTGGTGCACAGTCATGTTGGAACAGGAAGGGGCCATCCCCAAACTGTTCCCACAAAGTTGGGGTCACGAATTGTCCAAAATGTCTTGGTATGCTGAAGCATTAAGAGTTTCTTTTACTGGAACTAAGGGGCCGAGCCCAACTCCTGAAAAACAACCCCACACCATAATCCCCCCCCCCACCAAACTTTACACTTGGCACAATGCAGTCAGACAAGTACTGTTGTCCTGGCAGCCACCAAACTCAGACTCATCCATTGGATTGCCAGATGGAGAAGCATGATTCATCACTCCAGAGAACACGTCTCCACTGCTCTAGAGTCCAGTGGCAGTGTGCTTTACACCACTGCATCTGATGCTTTGCATTGTGCTTGGTGACGTAAGGCTTGGATGCAGCTGCTCGGCCATGGAAACCCATTCCATGAAGCTCTCTACACACTGTTATTGAGCTAATCTGAAGCGCCACGTGAAGCTTGGAGGTGGCAAAAGCACAGACATTCTTTACCTAAGTAGAAGTACAGTTACTTGTGTTAAACAATACTCCAGTAAAAGCTGAAGTACATCCTACCTATGTGATAATGAACACTCCAAAATAAACTGAAACTGTGGTTTGTGTTGAACAGATGCTGTTTGAATGACTATGTATGTAAAGTTCTTTGAGTGGTTAGCAAGATAAGTATCATAAAAATGTCAGTCCATTTCTCATTTATACCTCATACAGTTTGCAAAAGTAACAATAGCGTTTGCTTATCTCAGTCTGTGGCTTTAAGATGCTCATCATCATATCAAATATTTTCTGTTACTAAGGGACTGAATTAGATCTGTGTCTGAGCACCGCTCTGCACAAAATCATGCACCACTGCATCTGACATACAAGAAAACAGGCACACTGGAGGCTTTTTCACTCATTTTCAGCCCAGTCCTTGTACCTGATCATTTTCAGAGGAATGTTTGTTTTTTTTTTGTTTGGTCAGCCACTCACTGACATATGAATTATCCAAGCACATAAAAATGCACCATACTTGGTGTGACCAATTATTGACTTTCAAGCTTGTTAGAATTGTACATATTGTTTTTGCTTTATATATGCTGTATTGCCATGTTTCAATAAATTGCTTTCCCCTTTTTCTAGCAAAATATAAAGAAATAGTACCGTATTGTACTGCCTTTTTTTAACTACAACATGTGGTGAGCAGGCTAACTTTCCAAAGCTTGAAAGCAGAGCCCATAGGACACATGTGTTTGTTCCCTAATTCCACCAAATTTGACTATATACTAAAATGATTCTATGGACTCCTTTGTTCAATAAAATAAATAAATAAATAAAATTTTTAAAAAACCTGCCCTAAAGATACCCTGTTTGCCATCACAACCAACACAATAGCAGTCTTATAGTTCCCTAAATGGCTGTGAGTGCGAATGACTCCTGCCTGTAGAGCGCGTTTCTCGTAGGTGCTGCAGTAGATTAGGTTTGGAGGAGATTCTTGTCACAGAGATTTTTCCATAGACGACATAGCATCAAACAAGGCTATGTGATTAGAAGTGTGGCTGCCCACCTGAGTACTGTGAAGTCCCCAAAAGGCAAAATTTCATTATTACTTTCACATGAGCGGGAAAAAAGGCTGAAAAGCAGCTGCTTTTCACAGAAACCAGTAGCACCATCCATTACAAGATGCTCCCTTAATACAGGAATGCCTGTGTCACACACTCTTTATACATTCGAAGAGGAAAGAAAATATCAAAGAAACAAAACACTAATAAGCAAGTGCGCAACAAGAGAACAACTGACAGAAGAACAAAACCCTTTTGAATTTACAACTGATTTCCCGACTTGCTGCGCAAAGGCTCAGGAATTCTCTTCCACAGCTTTCCTCGACCTCAGACTTTATTTTTTTTATTTATCTTGGTCGACCCTGTGACCACTTGGGTCTCAGCTGCTGCTGCTGGACTAAATACACCTGTTTCTTAACTGAGCTCCCATTTCCATCAAGTGGTGGGCTTAAGTACTGCAGGACATCTTTTAGGGTTTTTTGTTTGTTTGTTTTTAATTAGAGAAGTTTGCTAGCTGTATGAGTTGGACTGCGTCAGATTTTCCTTCTAAACAAACTGACAACCATTAAGTAAAAAGTTTGCAGCTTCACTTCATATTTCACAGCTCTGCTTGATTTAGTTCGTTTTTTCTAGTTCAGTGTATGAATGACGAACACACAGATTTCACTGTTTTAACGTTCACAGCCTCTAAGGGTGTTTTTTTTTTTCCCTGTAAAGCATGCAGAGCGCTGTCATGAATGGTACTTCCTTTTTGTTCTGTTAACACATCTTAAGAAAGAGGAAGGAAAGTGGCACACAAATCATCATTACACATTCACACCACTTTTGGCCACTAACGCACTAATAATTTGATTCGCTTCAATTTAAACACGTGCTGTTTATCTGAGCTACACACATGCAAAAAAGGAAGGTGCTGGAGGGTGTCACGATAGATTTTTTTTTTTTTTAAATGTCATAGCAGTAAAAGCGCTAGTGTATGAAAAATGCGGGCGTTTCCTGCTGTGATAAATTAAAATGATGTGGAAAAAAGCCATAAAATTGCTCATCACAATTCACAAGTTTCTTTGTACCTTTCTGCTCCTCCTGTGCTTCAGCTTCGGCTTCAGGCTTTGCCTCTTCTGGCTCTTTTGCAGCAGTTTCTGTACTTTCAAAGGTTGTCAGACCTGAAAAATATTCAGAGAGGATGGAAACATATTGATTTATTTATTACAAAGGAACAGCCCTTTGCAAATAATGAAACATGTTCGGGAGAGATGCATTCTGTTTAGTTGACGCTCTCATGTTGGACTGACCGTTGTGAGGTGCAGTCCCCACAGGCTCCACAGTGCTGAGAGGGATATTGACTTCGTCTTGTCTGGAAGAGATATCAGCGGAGTAGCGCTGAGGAGATTCAGAACACAGGGGAGCGTGCATATTAGTGCCTTTATTTAGTTAATTTTTTTTTACACGTAACACAGATCCCTGGCCTAAACTGAACAATAAAAGGTGCAGTTATTTGACCATGATACCACTTTTATGCCTGTATATTAAATACATGGACATTTTTTTACTCTTTGGACCAAACAAGTGTATCTGTTCCCCAACTCCTGGTCTTTATATAAATCTGACTGGATGGAGCTTCATATGTAGCAAGCAGTATAAAGCCCAGTGTGTCAAAATATTTGTTGCTGGGTACCAGAAATAAAGCTTCTTGACTTACACGTCTTCTTTTATGTACCAGGTAACAGGCAGTTAGAAAACCAGCAATCACAATGATGAGCACGATTAGAATGATGATACCTGAAGAAGGAAATACAATTCACGTTTAGAAAGAAGCACCTTTGGCAAACCTGTGGTCATGCAATGTGACCTACAGACCTTCAAGCAAAGACCTACACTCACTGGCCACTTCATTAGTTACACTATGAGAGCACCAGCTCGGACTCCCTTTTCCCTTTAGAACTGCCTTACTGCCTCATGGCATGGATTGAACAAAGTTTTGGAAACAGTCCTCAGAGATTTTGGTCCATATTGACATTGATACAAGCCAGGATGGAGTCATGCTTTCACACTGTTTATCCTACATTTCTGACCCTACCATCTGAATGTCGCAGCACAAATTGTGGCTCATCAGACCAGGTAGCGTTTTTCCAATCCAGTTTTTCCAATTTTGGTGAGCCTGTGCAAACTGCAGCCTCAGTTTCCTGTTCCAACAGGGGTGGCACCCTGTGTGGTCTCCTGCTGCTTGCATCCCAGCTGCTCCAAGGTTTGACCTGCTGTGCATTTAGAGATGTTCTTCTGCCTAACTTGGTTGTACCGAACATAAATTGGTTATTTGAGTTACTGCTGACTTCCTCAGCTTCTCGGCTCAAAGCAGCCTGGCCACTCTCCTCTGACCTCTGGCATCAGCAAGGCATTCAGAGAACTGCCACTCACTGGATGCTTTTTCTTTTTTGAACCATTCTCTGTAAACCCCAGAGATGGTTGTGTGGGGAAAAATCCCAGTAGATCCGCAGTTTCTGAAATCCTCAGCAGATTGTCTTGTTCATGTCTACATTCCCAAATGCACTGAGTTGCTGCCCTGTGATTGGCTCGGCAGATCTTTGCAATAATGAGCAGTAGAACAGGTGTACTTAATGAAGTGACTGGTGAGCTTTACTGTTTATATCAGAACTGAGAGTACAGTTATAACCTCTATAAAATACACTGCAGGTAGATATAATTTTGGACATGCTGGAGCACATATACATTTAACTCACCAGTCTTGTCAGTGCCGGCTGTCTTTGAGCTGGACTTGGGGGCTGTGAGAAATGCAAGACATTTATTTATTTATTTGTTGTTTGTTACTTTGTTATAGGTTATTGTTAAAATCTGCCAATGAGTCATCATAAAATATCAGTCTGTCCATAATTCAATCAAAAAATACTCAGAGCTGCTCAGTTTACTTTGGCCATGTTCATTTGCAGTTGTGTTTCATGCAGACTGATAAGAATAAGCTAATAATTCTTTTTCCTCCAGCTTTATTTCTGGAGAAAATATCTGAATGCGCCACTGTGTTCCCCTGACCATTAGTGTGCAGGGGTTTGTCCGAGGTTGCTGCTGAAAACAGTTGCATGACGAGGCTGTGAACTAATTCTGTCGAAATGAGAACTGCAAAGTCATGTGATCCTTTTCAACTGGATTGTTGCAACAACTGTTTGATCTGCAGATGAAGATTTTATTGTAGTCATCAGAGTGCAGAGGGCTCTGAATATTTATGCTGATTTTGGTCATTTAAGAAATTTTGTTTTTACTTGTTTTAGAGTTAGATTTCGTGCTTGCAGAAGAACCACTGGGTGTGGATGTGGCTTTTTCAGTTTTGGCATCTGGGTGGCTGCTGGAAGTTTCTTTACCTGAATCAGAGAAACCTGTTAATACACAAGAAACCAAGCAAAACTTTTATGTCAAGTAGAAAAAGAAACTGTATGAACCAGCTGCGAGGGTCAAAATCCCTGACAGGGCTGTATTAGGGGAATCCAACACCAACACTTAGACTACAGGCTTTAGTTTAAATGCAGTTCAGATAATAGCTCTCACCAGGGTGCGCTGTTGTTGCAGGTACGGGGGTGCTCTTGATATCATTTTTATTCATATAGATGCTTGGGGTGTTTGCGTTGGTGATACTGGTGATGATACTGGTGATGACGGAAGTGGTGGTGGTGGTGGTGGTGGTGGAGTTGTGGAGATCTGGATCTGTGGTGTTCCACAATGTTGTTTCATTTGCTTTGACAGTTGCCACAACCAAACCTGCACAAACAGAGGTAACACAAAAACCCGACAAGCATCATACCCACTGGTTAAGTGTGCCTCATCATTTTGTTCATTTCACAAAGCATGAAACTCACAATGAGCAAAATTTGCACCTGTGAAACTTTAATTTTTAAGTCACAATCATTCAAAATACAACCGTCAGACACAAACATTAAGGTGAAAATGTGGAAAAAAAAATCACTATAACACAATCCATTAAAATTAAAAACAGTTTGCTATAATTAATATTGAAACATGGTCCGCACACACACCCCACACATGCTCACATCCAGACACACACATATATAAATGATAAACAGTCTTACCCAGGATAAAGAAGGAAATTGATGGCATTGTGAGTTTGTTGGATGGCATCAGCAGTTGGAAAAGCAACACAACATATGCAGAATGTGTAAAAATATAAAATATCTATATTTGTATGCGTTATAAAGCCTCCTGTCTAAAGGTTGTGCTTTCATATGCTGCGTTTCTTCATAAATGCTTCAGAGCATTGCACGCTTGTACAGGAAAGAGGATCTGCTGCAGCTCTGACCAAACTACTTGAAAGAGGAGGGTTGTTGAAACACTAAACGAGAAGGAACTTTGTTGCCACGTTGCTTCAGAAGTGACTGTCATTGCAGACCACCACAAGATGTGTGACAAAACTCTGCTGAATTAATTCACCATAAATCTAAAGCTCTGGACAACAACAGCAGAACTGTGTGCGTAATGTCTTGCTTAAATACACACTTTTAAGTACTTGGACCTGTGAATCTATATTTCAGTGTGTTTTCTCCAAGCTAAACATGGTAACGGGAAGCTTTAACAGCTGTATGTGTTATTTTGGGGAAACTCAGTGTTTCTGAATAGGATATTTTGCACTGTTTGTTCATTATTGTCACTTCTCACTTATGCTCACTAGATGTCGCTGTGACTAAGGGGATAATGCACGAGATTCGCGAGTCCTTTCTTGCTGATGGAAACTTAATGATGTAGAGAGCAGAAAATATGAAACAAACAAAAAAAAAGCCATGCACAATGTATGAATCTAAAAAATTTTTAGGTTGCTCCTGCAGTTTGTCAAAGGGATAAAGACATTTTTGAGGTAACAGGAAATTCTAGTGGTGTGGTCTGACAGTGATGTTTTTGATGATAGTGAGAAGGCAATTAGCAAAGGTAAGACCAGTTGATTTGTTGATTAGTACAATGGAAAACTGAAGGATTGATTTTGCACTTTAACTTTGAATGGTTGCTTTTCTTTGTCTTGCATGAATGTCTTTGAAACATTTGTATTTCTGAGCCCTGATCTCTTTGGGCTCTAGGACATTGTGACTGCATTTGTTGCTATTTTAAGAAAATTCATAGATCAAACAATTGAACGTCAACCCATACCACTAATGAAAGCAATATTTAGTTTCTGTAATGCTGCCACTTTTTGGATGTTTCTGAATGTGTGTGCCGTTGTACAAGTGCGTGAGCCTGGCTTGTCTTGTGCGGGCAAAATTGATGTGAAGGCGTATGTGTGCTCAGCCTTGTAGCTTCATTTATTACTGTTTATTTCCCCATGCCAGCGGTAATCAGCAGCAGGATTAGCGTTAACTGCCACCCAGTCACTGGCAGGCTCCACGTGGGCCACTGCGGGCCCCTCCTGCTGACTGGGTCTTTTCTGGACCCACTAATCCTGCAGAAAAACCCATGTCTGGCTTCCTCTCTGGGCCACCTATTGCCACATCACAGAGCCCAGGCAACAGCATCAGGCCCGGCCTAGTGGATGAGCTAATCGCAGAGAGGAGAGAGAAGAGGAGAGGGTGTGTTTTTGTGTATGTGTGTATGAGAGACACAGAGAGGGGAGAGAGCTGGACCACCCACCCAGAGGATTCAGAGGCACAGGATTCACAGCCCATTCTGTTGACCTGCCACACCGCCCCAGCTCTGGGCAAGGCCCTCCCCAATTGTTCCGCCTGCTAACATGAGGACGGGGGTTAGAGAACGGGGGGTGGGGGGGTGGGGGGGGTGGTGGATGAGCAGTAAACAGTGGGCTGAGCTTCTCTCCTTCAGCGCACAAAGGGGCTGAATTGTGTCGGACTGGAGCACTTTTTAGAGTGGCCCTGCCATGGGGCCTGAATGAAACATCTGTGGAGGCTGAGCCCAAGGGAGAAAATGCTATTTTGCTGTTCAACCACACTGACAACCTGTTTTCTCTTTCTTGCCCCCTCCCCTCCAACCTCCCCTCCCACACACACACACACACACACACACACACACACACACACACACACACACACACACACACACCACCTCCCCTCACTGTTATTTCTCCCTTGGCCTTGTAAAACTATTAATACTGTATACTCGCATTTGCCAAGCAAGTAACAGAGAAGTAACAGTACATGAGAAAGTGGCCCAAAGGTTTGGCTGAGCATAAAGTCAAATTGGGGGTGGGGGGTGGGGGTGGGGTTCTTATATGTTTATAAAGCTGCACATGACTATTTTAACTCAGTGGAATCAAATATACTTTAATTAAAAAGAAGATACTTTTACAGCCTAAAAAAACATGACAGTAGCTTCTGTCTGTGCAGCCTTTTGATCAAGTGTGTGAGCTTGTGTGAGCTCGCAGAGTGCAGGCAACCGGACATCCGAGTGTCAGGGGCTCCAATATTACAGAGTTTTTAACCTTAAAATACAGAATCCTGAGATGACTGTTATTGTTGCATAATATATACATAAACATGAACTGAGCAGACAGAATGTCATCATGGTGAATATGGTGAGTACAGTGACGCATCAAGGATATTTGCTCCCTACAGAGAGTGCTGCAAGACCATCCATCCATCAGCATCACCTCTGCAAGCCCTCCTCCCCTGAGAGTCCCCCCCCCCTCCACCTACCCACACACACACACACACTCTGCCTGCTTTCCCCACAGTCCAGCTCCACCATCTGAAGCTCAAAGAGAGAGACCACTGAGACATTTCAGTTTAATTGAAGGGGAAACAAAGATCCCCGCTTATTTCCTGGTCACCCATTTTCTTTAATCAATTTCCTCTCTTTGGTCTTATATCATCTGTAATTACTTTCCCTTTCCCGCCCCTTGTGGGTTCTTCAGCAAAGGTCTGCGCTCGTGTGCACACGCGCGCACGAGCACACACACACACACACACACACACACACACACACACACACAATTATTGCTAACCCCCTACCGTAAGCAGGCAATACCTTTGGCATCAATACTCATTGCCCCCCTTTGGCTCCTCCAGCCTGAACAATGAAGAAGGCCCACTGGCTCCAGAACCCCACCAAGCAACCCCTGACCCTGCCCACCTACTCTACTAAATGGCGACACACACACACACACACACACACACACACACACACACACACACACACACACACAGAGGCTCATGTGGCATGTACTCTCATATTGAAGTCCTAGACACTGTCACACACACACACACACACACACACATATCCACACATATTCACACACAACTCACACGAGCCTGTGTGAATGGAGGGGGGGAGAGGGGGAGGGGGAGGGGGGGGTGAGGGGGCGTAGGCCCACTTTAAATACCAGCTCAGCTTGTAATCGCTGGAGTTTGAACTTAGAAGACTTCTTATGCTAAGAGGTCAAGAAGCCAGAACACTCATTCGCTCCTTTCTTTCTTCCCTGCTGCCCTCTGTCAGTCATCTCTCTCAAAGGGTCTCACCGAGCCATTAACTGGTTACATACAGTTACACCAACACTGATACCCTCAGGAAATCTTATACGCCGCATTTTCAACAAGAGCACATGAGACATAAGACAAATTCATCGTGGCACAAGCTCGACTACCTCCTGTGCTCAAGCACCACAAAGTGAATCTTTTGCCAAATGGAAATTTTCATGGAGAACTGAGCCCCATTTGTGAAGCGTTTTCCAAAGGAATTTGTTAAATTTAAGACTTACGTGCCAAGGGGAATATGAAGACAATGCCTGTAAATGTATCCATCTAGTGTTGCAACAGCTGCTTACCTCAGGACATTCTGTTTACATCTGGTAGAGGGTGGATAAAAATGCCCTCCAAATTATACACCTTTATTGGACTTAGCATTTCCCAAATATGACCACCCAGAGAACGTAGCCCATACCACCCACACACTATTGGGAGGATTTATCACTCAGCTGATGAATGAAAGCGGCTTACAGTTATGGCATTGTTACCTTGTTTGATGGGGAAGTGAAACATCAGAAACTCCTATATAAATAGGCATTAGGCATTTGAAATGAAAAGGTTTTGTCTGCCAGCAACAATTACAATGTGACTGCCAAGTATAGTTCTGGTGCAATATTGTTAAAATAAATGAATAAATAAATAAATGAAGAGCCGAGGTGGAAATGTTAGTGTGTGGTACAGGCAGGTCTAACACAGGCTTCCAGTTGGTAAGCAGCATCATAGGATTATACAGATAAGAGGTAAACAGTGCCAGCCAGAGGATATGAATACTGCTGCAGCTAATTAATATTTTCACACTACATTTTTTTTTTTTTGAATAAGCCTTTGAATTTTCAGTAAAGACCTTGTGTGTGTTCTGATTAAATAAAGACTTGAAATAAAATCTTTCGCCTCTCTCAGCCATTCTCTTTCCTCTTCCAAAGCTAACCCTAACCCTAGCAGAGCAATGGAGGGAGAATCAAATCATCCCTCATTTCTGTTGGCAAGAGGGATGTCAGCTATGTCACCTGGTGTGGTTAGTTAAGGTAGCTATTCGACCTGACCAAGGATCTGTTTAAGAATCTCCTGTATTCAGTTCTAATATTATGCGATGATTTATTTATATGTTAGATTCATTTCATAAGTTTAAAAAGTTTGTGTGTCTCTATTTTGCATGTGAGGATGTGAAAAATTCTTGTTATCCAAATTTACACTAAAATAGATTATTATATTATCACAAAATAGATTCTATGATATAATAGTCATTCACATTCACTATGTCTAACTTTTTAATAGTATTTTGATAGCTTCATTAAGTACTATTTATATTGAAAATATACACTCCAGAGACACTTTATTAGGTACACCTTGCTAGCACTGGGTTCTAAACTCCCTTAATTCACAGAGGCACTGATTCAGCAAGGTGCTGGAAACATTCCTCAGAGATTTTGGTCCAAGGTTTGACATGTTGTGTTCAGAGACGCTCTTCTGCATGCCTTAGCTGTAGTTATATGAGTTGTTGTTGCCTTCCTATCAGCTCGAAGCAGTCTGGCCATTCTCCTCTGACCTCTGGCATCAGCAAGGCATTTCCGCCCCAGAGCACTGCCGCTCACTGGATATTTTCTCTTTTTTGGGCCATTCTCTGTAAACCCTAGAGATGGTTGTGTGGGAAAATCCCAGCAGATCAGCAGTTTCTGAAATACTCAGACCAGCCCGTCTAGCACCAAGAACCATGCCACATTCAGAATCACTGAAATCACCTTTCTTCTCCATTCTGATGCTCGGGTTGACCTTCGGCAGTTTGTCTTGACCGTGTCTGTATGCCTATGTGCACTGAGTCGCTGGCATGTGATTGGGTGATTCGATATTTGCATTAACAAACAGTTGAACAGGTGTACCCGACAAAGTAGCTGCTGACTGTAAATGAAAAAGCAAGGGCACTAAAACGAAGTTTTCTATTGCTCATTAGACAAATCAGTCATATCATGTCAGACACACAGTCATAAGAGGACGAGTGATAAGAAACCTATACACACACTGCACATGTGACATCAGGCAGGTGTGACAAGTTCTTCTATGCTGGTTATATACCAAGCAGAATGCACTTTGGAGAGTCTCAGATTTGGTGCCTTTAATCAATTTAACCAAAGAATTTGGCATCAACTTCAATGATATTTGTGTGAGCTCATAGGCTGTATTTTAATGATGTGTTAGGCGTGTGGCCTTTACTGATAATTGTTTATGTAGAGGAAGGAGACAGGTGTGCTGCCCACACATAGGCATTAAACATATGAATACGATGAGTTTTTTTTTACACTGAAAGATCTCACTCATGTAGCTACAGAGATATCGCTGTGCATCCAATCAACCTGATCTAAAGATGTTAACATCTTTGAAAATATGTTGTCCTATGGAGCCCCAAGTCTGCCTAATTTGCTATGTTAGCTCTGCAGATCTTTTCCCTGCTAGTGCCCCATCATTTATCCCTCTGTCATCTTTCTGTCAGCCTTTTGTAGAATGGCCCCTTTTACTTATTTGGGAAAAGTGGTGTTCATGAATATTTATTCTTCATGCATCAGTTTTTCTCATTCACCCATTCACATTTTCGACTGCATTTCTCTCCTTTTACGTCTTCATTTCCCCTCTTGTTTACTTGTTTGTGCATACGTGGATTTGCACATGTGCACAACTGCAGCACACAAGATCTGTTGGTGAGTCTTTATTAGCTTTGCTGGGTTAATGCGATAAGGAGGTGTTATTCTCCTCTTGTCGGTGTGATGATTGAAAGATATCGTGTGTCTCAAATATTATGGTATGATGAGAGTTTGCACAAGTGGATACACACATACAAACATGCATGATGTACTACTGATGTGGGTATTGTTGTGTGAGATTAAAGAAAGAAGACAGCTGAAGGACCAGGACCAAGTTCTGGAGTATTTTCCAAGAGTTTAATGTGCAAGTGATAATGGTTCATCCAAACGCTGTGTGTGTGGTCAGGAGGTGACACACATACACACACACACACATAGGCCTGCCCACACACATACTGTACTCATACATACACGCACATTGACTCTTTGATTGGAAGCCTTTGGTCTTCATCAGGTCAATCAGTGGAACCGTGAGACCTGGAGGCTCTGACGCTGGATGTCCTTCTGTTTCCAGACTTCAGTGTGGCCTGTTCCAGTAACTCCTGAGCAAATACAGACCATAAGCGTGCATGTGTGTGTGTCTGTGTGTGTGTGTGTGTGTGTGTGTTTACGTGTGTGGGAAAGATAAAGAATAGTATTAGTAGTAGTACAAATAGGAGCTGGGAACAAGCTCTGTGTGGGGTACAAAATGAAAATGAGGGGGTATGACCTCATTTTCATTTACCGTAACACACATTACACATTATCCATCCAGGTCATTAGTGCAACCATCAGCTCTGAGGCACCCATAATGCTCCTGAATGTGTGGTACATGGGATCAGAAGCTGGTAAATGTGCTCTGGATGGACTTTGTTCACTGAAGATGTAAAGATATGTTTGTTGTTACATTCACACTGAGGCCCCACCTGTGATTGTCTCATGAGCGTGTGTGTGTGTGTGTGTGTGTGCGTGTATGTGCGTGTGTGCGTGTGAGTATTATGTGCTTCATACAAACATACACACACACACACACTTAAGTAAAGCCCACCACAGGCAGAGCCCACCACAGAAGGTGAGCAGATGTGCTGCCGGCCACAAGCAGAGGTAGGTCTTGCATTCAGAAGTGATAGCTCGCATATGGCATACGGCAGTAATAGTCAAATCTGACATCATTCACATTCTGATATATACAACCAGGGAAGGGAGACAAATTGCAATCCTATTTAGTGCAAAAGGAATATTCATGAACTTTAAGAAAGCACGCACGCCGATAAGGAAAGTGTATAATCAGGCAGTTCCACTTCACTGGCAGTTTGTGTGACAGCTGGTGATTGATTTTGTTTGTGTTGAGGTTTTTCTGAAAAATATATGTTTAGCCTGAATTCAGAGTCCCGTCGATTGAAAGACCACCATCTCCCTCCTTAACATGAAGGTTAACACGTTTGTATCCTCCACACACACACGTTTGCACACAAGCATATTTGAAGAACTTGGTGCCTGAATTTATGTGTGTGAAATATTTTTTTAAAAAAGTAATTCTTGGGTAATGTTTTCATGTTTGCACATTAAATTATAGCTTGAAAAATCAATCTACAGCTCATTCACACAGGAGTAAAAACAGGACCACGACCTCCTTGTAACTAGGAAAAATCTGAGGTTGCCGGATGATTGCATTGAGTTGTTTCACATTTGGTGGCCATTTGCAAATAGTTGCATTGGCCAACTGGTCGCCCAGAGGAGCGTGCAACACCCAACACATTTGACTGTAAGGCAGTTGCACACGTCGCCTGTCTCCAAACATTAGAGGTCTAGTTCAGACTTGCAATCCCTCTCAGACAGACTGGCAAAGGTTTGCAAATAACTGCCATGTAATTTATAAACTCAGACAGATTACCAACACGTTGGAATTAATTTGAGTTAGTCTGCGCTGATGAGCGCAACTGGATCTCTTTGCAACAGTGGACTCAACTTAACTGGTTGCCAACAGGGTGTATTCTGGTTATATTCCTATATAAAAGTAAGGTAGCCCAGAGCCTATGTCATTTTGCAATTAAATTACCATCCTGCAGCAACTTTGTCACTATTTGTGGAGGAATTTCTGTTTCATACTATATGCATGAGGTTCTGGCTGGACTGTGAATGCAAGTATTTAATGTTTAAGGTGAATTTCTGTGTATGTAGACAGTAACAGATTTATAATTTTTACTGATTTATCACAATTAATCGGGGTATCACATATCATATCATATCGCTGGGTCATAAACAGATTACATGTAATTGCCAGTTTGACCCCATTCAATCATACACTGATAACAAACTGATTCCATCTTATTGCCATTTTTATCTTGATGCACCGAAGTTGCTTTGGTGCATCAAGCTTTCTCGCTGACAGGGTCATGAATATCTGCACCAAAATTCATTTCAATCCATCTCTTTTACAGACATTTCACTCAAAACCACAAAACACAAAGCAGTGGTGCTAGGAGAGTCATAATATCACTAATACAAGAATCAAATAAGATTAAGTCAAACTTATTCTTAATTGACAGGCATGTGCCCACTTTTTCCTTTGTGCCACATCCCCATTCCTCTCTAAAAGAAACTACATTCACCTCAAAGTGGAGAAGACAGTGTTGTTGTTGTAAAAGAGAAACTCGACTGCTGAAGAAAGAAAGAATTTCACCAGTCAAGAAACTAAAGTCAGAAGAGAGACATCTTTCCAAAGCCTTTCAAATCATTTTAAAATAAAAACAAAGCCTGCGCTGCAATAACCAAGGACGTGAGACACTGAGTGCAGCTGAGGTTTAACATTAATTTCAAAGGTGAATAAATGACCAGAAGAAAAAGAGGGAAACAGGCAAAGCACGAGGACCACCTGATCTGTCGGCCCGTGGTTGCTGCAGTTGTTGGAGAAATATTCAGAAGCAGGATGCTGCCAAGAGAATGGAAAGCAAGCAAAAGTGAGTGAGTGATGGGATTCACCAATGTCCTGCCCAGGATACTCTCACTGAAGAGATCCTTAATCTCTAGAGCTTCATGTTCTGGTCAAATAAAGATTTTAAAACTTGTCTGATAAACTAGTAAACTTGTCTTCTTTTTTATCTTTTGGTTACAGTCAGTTTGAATACATTTGGTTATAAAAACTGATGAATTTTAGCTTCACGCGGAGCCTATTCATTCAGTTCAAGCACAGATATACACACTGTTTGTGTGTTTTTGTGTTACCCTGGGACTATTCTTTGTGGTAGAAAGTTAATAAAAATGAAAACTGTTGCTTTTATAAAATTTTTTTTTAATGTCGTGAGGAACACACAAGGCTAACAAAGTTATGCCATCTTTCCAAGTGGATACCTAACACCACTGGAAAGTAAAGTTTTTCCTTATATTCCACCAACAAACACCTCTGAGCGAACTCAGGCCAAACGGTTTCAAACATGATGAATGCAGGAAAAAAAAAAAAAAATGCCTGGCTTCAGCTAAACCTGGGATTGCCCTGTTTCTTAAGAAAACCACAAATGTGGCAGATTAAAGCTATACCACACCAAGCCTGCCAATACCAACTAGCTTCATCTGCCATTTAAAGCCTTCTAATCCATCATTAGCAGGAAGCCAGGCCTAACCTTGCCACAAGCTTTTCTGTGCGCTGGAGTGCAACCACGAAATCTGCTTTGACTTGCTTGCTGCCAGGTTCAGTAAACTGTAACTCTCGCATACGAACAAACTGGAAATCGTCCCCTTCCCTCACAAAAGCACGGCCCTCTCGCCACCTTGTAAAACTTGTTGATCTCATTTTAAGTTCCTTCAGTAAAAATGATTTTTATTGAAAGCCTCCCTGCTTGTTTATCCCCCAAAAATTTCTTTTGATCCGTTCCCAAAACAAGAGCCACACTGAGGGCACAGTGTCAGTCTTACAGTAAATGACCGACCCAGTTTCCCTCGTTCCATGACACACGGAGCAGCCAGTAATGACCGTGGGGAGGGTCAGGGTGGAAATGGGGGTGAAGTGGAAGCAGAGCAGAGTGTCCAGCAATGCATCACCGATGTCCTGTGTGCTTTCATCTCCTCTGATAAGTGCCATACCTAATCAGGTTAAAGCAGCACATGCTGCAGAAGGAGAGGAAATTCCAGCCAAAACGGTAACGTATCTGTTCCGCTCTCATGCGTCGCATTCCTCCAGCTAATTAAGAGTATATATCTGACCCTGGAGAGAAAACGTCCACATTAGTCCAACCAGTCAGTCGGTGTGGTCCATCTGCACTCTCTCTTTCGCTCTCCTCGCCCTCCCCCCCCTTCCGTCTCCCCCCTAATTTGGCACACAGATGACAAAAAACATAGGGGAGTTCTCAGTAGGTTTCCTTCTTTCTTCTGTGGCTCCCCTCCCTTTTTGTTCTGCTGTATTAGGCCCCATCATTACTGACAGGCTATCAGTTGTTCTCATACCAGATTATCTACTGCCAATGACCTCCGGGTCGTGGCTCCATGCTCTCTGCCACTTTCTCTCTTTGCTTTGCCTTTGTCTAGCCACATATACACTTCAGCGAGTTTTAAGGCTTTGCTGACTCCAAATCAGAGATGCTACTGATCATCACACCAATCTGAGTCTTGGTGTTTAAATAAAATATAGCAATTTCAAATAAATTACAGTGTGTGTATTAAATACAGAGAATATTAGCCTCTTCTGGAAGGCATTCCTGTTGTTGCCTGTGGTTGTTCACATGGAAGGTGGCAGATGTATCACATGAACAAAGAGAGGTGAGAATGAAAGAAAAACCCACTTTCTCAACTTAGTGCAGACTTAACACAAACAACTGACCGGTTGTTGTGATGTTATGTTCAGAAATGGATGAGTTTCTAGGAACAGCTCTTTAAACTGACTGAATGACATCAGCCCAAGGATTCAGTTGCTGGGTTTGGAAAGGCTATAGCCTCTGCTGACTTCTCAAAAGGCTTAATTTTGTCCTTAATACTGCATCACAGATGAGAGAGACTGATGAGACAGAGAGCTGGGACATAGCAGCAATGGGAGAAGCTCGTCTTCAGGGCTTTCTGCCAGACAGGGTCTGTAAAGCTGTGGCTACACTAAACATGTACCATATGCCGAGCACTGGTGCAGCGCTGCACTTCTGCTATAGTCAGTGAAACTGGCTACACAAATTGTGAGATCAGCAGGTAACTGGTGTGTTGGTGTAAGTTTTGATACCCCCCAAGTATCTGCCTTTGATTTGGCGCTCACCGCCCAACAGCTAGACTACTTACATAGTCTACTAGGCTGTAAATGTTAGCTTGTCCAAATTACACCAGCCCTGTAAATAACCATAGATTTCAGAGCACTCTGCTGAGTCCAAAACAGCAGGAGACACAACACAGTCCCAAAGCAAAAGCTTGCTGTCTTCTTTTGCCTATGAAGCACACAGTCCTGCTCCAAAATGTGTCCAGCAGGTAAAAAGTGGTAAAATTCTGTGACACACATGAATACAATGCATATGTTCAGTGTAGACTGGAGTAAAATGTAGTTAGCACTGTTCAAAGAGTAAGAAATTAAAGTCCCCCCCCTTTTTTTTTAAAGAGTGGTTGCTTCTGATCACTGTTGCACAACATATATTTTGTGTTTCAAACATTCACATAAGAAATAGGAGTGGAACGCTTTGACCACTACTCTCTCTAATGTTACAGTCACGGCAGAAAGAAAGTTTTACACATCAGGACACAATAAAAAATTAATCTGGTCCTTAACAGGTCTTAAAACTGGGCAAATACAAGCTCAGATGAATAATAAAATATGGTATATTCAAGTCAATTATTTATTTGACAAAATTTGAGCTAGAATGCAAAAATAGATTGTGGAAAAACTAGTACAGCCTTACTGCTTCCATAGGAATTAAGAGGGTAAGTAGCAGTCAAGGTGCTGATGATCAAATGCACTTGTTTAATTAATCATCAGAAAATGAGAGCACCTATATAAAAGCAGAGGTTTTGGCAGTTTGCTGCTCAAGGAGCAAAGACATGAGCAATAATCTTAAGGAAGAGTCAAATGTGAGGCCGTCTGTCCAACAGCTCGAGCTTGTCCCAAATTGTGCTGTGCATGGAACATTGATCCCGAGCACACCAGCAAATCTACAACAGAACAGCAGAAAAAGAGGAAATTTGAGATGTTGCAACAGCCCAGTCCAGACCTCAACCTGATTGAAATGCTGTGATGGGACCATAAGAGAGCTGTGAATGCCTGCAAACCTCAATAAACTGAAGCATTGTTGTAAAGGAGATTCCATCCATCCATTTTCTTCCACTTATCCAATTCAGGGTCATGGGGGGGCTGGAGCCTATCCCAGCTGTCATAGGGTGAAAAGTAGGGTACAGAAGCGTGGGCCAAAATTCCTCCACAATGATGTGGGAAACTGGCAAATTCATACAGAAAACCATTACTTCAAGTTATAAAGGTGGTCCTACAAGCTGTTAAATCATGGGTACTTTGTACTTGGTTTTTTCATTCACTGCTTCTGCATTCTGGCTTAGTTTTTGTTAAATACAGTGACATGGTGTAATGGGTGGCAGTGGTGCAGTGGGCAGGTGCTCACCTTGCAACTGGAGGATTGCTGGTTCGAGTCCCCGTCTGAGCGCATGCTGTCATTGTGTTCCTGGGCAAGACACTTAACCCTCAGTGTTGTGTGTTTGGTGGTGGTGGTCAGAGGGGCCGTAGGCGCAAACTGGCAGCCACGCCTCTGTCAGACTGCCCCAGGGCAGCTGTGGCTACATTAGTAGCTACCACCACCAGGTGTGAATGAATAGTGCATGAAATTGTAAAGTGTCTTTGAGTGTCTAGAAAAACGCTATATAAGACTAATGCATTATTATTAATATATCATGTGTTATCGCTTGTTTCAGGCTGTATTTACCAGTAACACCTTAGAATTGACAGACAGAAGGTGTACTTCCTTTTTATCATGACTGTATATTGACAGCTTGAAGTTCCTCAGACCCACATAAACACAGTGCACTTTGGTATTCAGTCTGCAAACCACTTGTATACCTAGGTTTGTTTGTTTGATAGTTTAATGTCTGAAGCACAAGAAGTAACAATGAGAGGAAGCTAAGGCTTGAATGACATTTGCGTGTTTAATGTGCAATAAAATGTAAGAAACAAGCAAGCATGAAAGTCCATTTGCATCTGAAGACACCAGCTTTTTTCCTGCTTTGTTGATTTCATCAATCTGCAGGCAAAACATGTTGCAACACACAATCAGTCCTGGCTTCCATGTTCAAAGAAACATTAACTTATCCAAAACGAATCATGTCATTGTCAGCTCTCTGTCATAATCAATTTCTGCAAGAGTTTCCACGCCACACTTTGACAGCTAAATCAAAACAGTCCAAATTACTTGGTAATTTGGCTGCTTCCATCCACAGTCCATGTATTTATAACTGCGCAAACAGACTCACTTTATGTCCCATCAGCTGACGTACACAGCATGCCACACACATAGCAGCAGGAAGCAGCCCAGTGTACTACACTTGAAGTTGTTTACATTACATTGCAGAGAGAGGAAGGTGCATGAAAGGCACATCATGATCCTGACCCATGATCTTGTGTGCAAGTGGATGTCAAGCCGCAGTGCACATGTTCCAAACTGGACCGTGGTCAAGGGAAACATTAACAGAGGTTTGGCAGGAAACTTCAAGATTGTGACTGTCTACAGCAGGCAGACAGGCACTGCAGTGTGTGTGTGTGTGTAGCACCACCACAAAACCTGTCATACTGTCACCACCTCCTTTACGTAGCACAACATTTTGCAGGTCATATAGCATAAAGTGAAGCTCTTTAACAGGACTCTAAAGTGTGCAGGAGGGACAAATGTTTGTTAGGCCAATGGAGATCGGTACATGCACAGAAGCTGTCATGATCCTCGGTTGCAGATACGGCGTAAAACACCAAAAAAGGCTGCATCAGTGTAAGTGTGTCCAGCAAGGCATTAGTCAACAAGGAGAGGAGGCCAGAGTGCTGATGATATTGCCAGTTTATGGAGCTTCAGCAGCATTATGAACGCTAGAGTGTAGTAATCCACAAATGGTGCTCACACACTTTAGATTATAACGCATCTGAAGACCACATTCATCTGTAGCAGCTAGCATTTACACCAGGGTGGCTTACAATGTCTCTTTTCCCCCTTTTTTTTTACTCATATTTACTCTGCAGAAGGTAATTAGTGAGCTGATCACAAACCATATTTATTCCCCTGTGGTCAACCACAGCACTCTTTCCACTTTGAAGTGTTTGCTGAGCTAAAACAACATTTAAATGCTTCCAGATATTAAGGCAGGACCTATTCTCAGCTTGCTGTGACTTACTTGTTCTCTTTAATGGGTGGAAATTATGGCTGACTGAAATAAAGTACTTCATATGTACACATGTGTTATAAATGGACTACAAGGTGGACAGATACCATCTTTGTGGCAATCCACTCCATTCATGTTTCTGTGCGTTTCCTAATGACCACCAATTAAAGTTACAACTTCTAATTATGTTAAGCATTACTCAGTGTAGAAGGATTTTAAATGTGAAAATAGTGTTTGAAAAAAATATGCAGGCGCCCATGAAACAATTACATAGTATATAAATAAAAAATATTTTAGAAGGTTTTACTTATCAGGACAGAATAAAATAATAAATAATCATCTGATCATTACAAGTTTCTAAAATTAGAAGAATACGATCTAAGATGAACAGCAACACATGGCTCTGTTATGTATGAAAAACTAAGTACACCCAATGATTCATTAGCTTGTAGAAGTACTTTTAGCGCAAAAACATGTGGCAATCGTTTCCTGTATGACTTGATCAGTCGCTCATATCATTGTGGAGGGATTTTTCCCCACTCTTCTTTACAGCATTTCTTCAGTTCATTGAGTTTTTGTGGGCGCGCATTTATGCACAGCTCTCTTAAAAGCCCGTCAAAGCATTTCACTTGGGTTGAGGTCTGGACTTTGCCATTGCAACAACTTTGGGATCATTGCCCTGCTGCATGACCCAATTTCAGACAGATGGCTTCACATTTGACTCTAAAATACTTTGGTATACAGTGGAGTTCATGGCTGCTGACTCAATGACTGCAAGGTGCTCAGGTCCTGTGGCTGAAAAACAAACCCAAAACATCACCCGTCCATCACCATTCTTCACAGTATGTATGAGGTGTTTGTGCTGATATAGTGTGTTTGGTTTTCTCCAATCTTGGTGCTTTGTATTATGGCCAAACATCTCACTGAAAGTGTTTTGTTCAGATGCAACTTTGCAAACCTAAGCTGTGCTGCCGTTTTTCTTTTTAGAGAAAAGAGGCTTTCTCCTGGAAACCCCTCCAAACAAGCCATACTTGTTCAGTCTTTTTCTAATAGTATTTTCATGAACTTTAACATTCAACACTAGAAACACTAGAAACCTTTTTTAAATTTTGCAGTGTAATATCTCAGTTGCTATAAACCCCATGTAACTGTGGGACCCTGACTTTTTCTAAATATGTGTATATTGTATTCTAATATTGTCATTTTATTAAAATAACAAGACACAAGAGAGTTATGAGTGTTTCTACCTAGAACTCCTATAAGTGGTCATTCTGACTGCAATAGATTATTTACATGAATTTATAGTAAATAAATATGATATGTATAAATATAATTTGTAATCAATAAAAGATCAAAGAATACATGGATCTGTAATGTTACCAATCAGCTAAAGATAGTTGTGTCCATGATCATAACAGTCATATTGCCCATATGCCCGGACCTCTACACTGGAGAAACTAAACTCCACAAAGCCATAGCATAATATAGAAGATCCACTTCAGCGTGACAAGACTCAGATTTACTTCTGCACCTAAAGGATGGACACTCTTGAGGATGCCATTTTGGACAGGGGAGGTGGGGTGGTTTGAAAGAGGAGTAAAAGAAGCCATCAGTGTCCACTGTGAACAACCATCACTGAACAGAGAGTGTGGCTTACATCACCAGTTGTCAGCTACCTACAGTGCAGCCTTGAGATCCCTCCCCAGATACCTCAACTTCCACTCACACCTTACTTCAGGTGACCTCAATAGGTCACACAAAGGTTTATTAATGAATTCTTTTTATTTATTTATTTTTTATTTATTTTTTTTGGGGGGGGGGGGGGGGGGGGGGGGGGTTGTCACGCAGTGGTGGTAATGACCCACACCTTTTTTTACGCCTTAGCACATGAATAATAATGGGTTAATGACCACCTCCAAAGGGGAAAAACTCCTACGAGGGTTTAAATATCTGAAGAAGCTTCAGGGGAACTGGCTTCAAAAAAATTTTAAGAAGTACACTCGCCTTTTTTTTTAACTGTTGAGAAAATCATGACCTGGATGACTGAGAATCTACACAAACAAATGTTCCCACTACTGATGTTCCTTGCCACAACCATCTTTAGGTTATTGGTAACATTACAGATCCGTGTATTCTTCAGTGTTTTTACTGACTATAAATTATATTTATATATATGATACTGATTTATTATAAATTTAAGCAAATAATGTATGCTGGTCAGAATGACCACCTATGGGAGTTCTAGTGTTAACATGCTAACTGAAGCCTGTGGAGTCTGAGATGTAGCTCTTGGATTTCTTGCAGTTTCTCTGAGCATCTGACCTTGGGGTGAATTTGCTGGGATGTCCACTCCTGGGAAGATTGGTAACTGTCCTGAATGTTTTCCATTTGTGAATAGTTTTTCTCACTGTAGATAATCGGTAGTAACAGTTGCTTCTCTAAGATCATTGCTGATGCTCCAGACCAGCAAACTCCTCAAACGTTTGCTTTTATAGAGGTGCTCTTGATGTGTAAAACCCCAGAAATGAGGGTATACTTTCTGTTTCACATGATGGCAAACTTACAACAACTGACATATTTATAGCTCCGCTGACACCTTTATAGCTCTTTATACCTCAAGTTCATGCAGTTGGTTAATATTTAACTCCTTAATTTTCATGCTTATAATTTTTGACATTAACTGGTTTTGGTCTACACCAACTTCTGAGGTAAACATCTGGGCCTGTAGAGGCTCCGTGCTCATCAGCCATTTGCTACCCATCTCATTCTGCTGCAGTTAGGAGTAAGACTGCAAAATGATAGAGAGAGACCAGTAAAAGTCAATCAACAAAACAATGCTGTGGGCTAGTGATGTAAACAATGAGCTGAAACTCACTGAAATGTCAAATTCAGATGAAAAATCCCAGTATTCATTACAACATGTAACTGCTTCCACATTATTACATTATTTTCACAGTTTCATTTGATTAATCTTTAAAATAGTTTGACCTATTTTAAATAACAGATACTAAAAGATGAGTGGAGACTTCAGAGAAAATTGAACGGATTCGTTTGGCATGAAATGCCAAAATAAAATTTGTACTGTCTCACGGATTCTTCTCTGGACTGTGTGGCTTTTTCAAATTGCCATCAAATTTGTGTTTAATATTTGAAAGCTTTATGTATGAGTGTTTTTTTTTTTTTTATCTACTGTTTCATTTACTGTAAGCATAAAACCTAAAACATGCTGCTGTCAAAGGGGTAGAAATATACTTATTTCTGGTGCAAATTGTCGTTTACATTTCATCCTAGTGCTGGTCTGCACGTGAGAACAAGCACACACACTGGTCAGCGGTTTGTGGTTAGAGGCTTGTTGTAGTCGGACAGCGCGATGAAGTGTGTGGAGGCTGAAGAGAAAGAAAAGCACTTCCCGGGCAGTGATGCGTGACAGGAGATATCAGAGAACTGGTGCAGGGTCAACCGCTTCTGACAGTCACCACACCTCTTGACATCCACCCAAGACCCTGGGAGTTGTGATCAGCACATATGGGTCAGTGGAGACTTGAGATAAATGGATTCATCACTCAGAGAGTGTGTGACCATCAGTTAGCTTTTGTGTGTGCGAGCTCTTTTATCTTTTCCTTTGCTTGTGTGCATGCTATCTGATTCCTCCAGAAGCAGCATGGGCTACCCAGGTGGTCCCGAGTCATGAAGAGAAGAGTCGGTGCATTCAGACAGTAAGCAGGTAACCTAAACCTTCACACCCCCTGCCTGCAGCTGCTTGGTCTCCTCCCTCAGGAACCCGGGCTTCTTTTACACGTTCTGTGCTTTGTTCCCCACCCTGCAAAACATTAACACTACAATGACCTCTACAGAGAAACTCGAGTCCATAAAAACCCTAATGGAGTAGGGTGAAGGAGACAGGAGGAAATGGCTGCTGAATAGAAAAAAAAAAAAAAAAGATACAAAATTTTGTCTGTATTTCACAAAATGAATTTTCTAAGTAGTGGGTGCAGTTTGCAATGAGGGCTTCGTCATCGGTATCACTCTATCAGTGGTGAGAGGGGAGAGAGGAGGGGACAGTCCTGGTGTGTAATAATGGCCTGTCATTTTTAATCAACATTCCTGACAATGCATGACCCAGACTGGAGCCAGAACACACACTTGGGGAGGTGACACAGTGCACAGAAATACAGCACTTGGGTCAGAGGGTCGAACTGCGTCATGATTGCTGAGACCAATCGGGTCTGCATTTGTGCGAGTGTGTGTGTGTGTGTGTGTGCGTGCGTGTGTGTGTGTGTGTGTTTTGGGTGGAAGGTAAAGTCCTCTATATCATATCTGGGAGCTTTAGAGAAAAAGCAGACTGAGATGGAGATCTTCAATTGATCTCCATTTTTATGCCAGGATGCATTTCTTGAGAGAAAGTCATGCACACAAGCCCTTAAGCTGAGGTCCTCTTGGAGATGATGTCCACGCCACACAAACCCCCCCACACCCAAACGTACTCTTAGCCCCGTTCACAAATTAGATCCCAGGTCTAATCAGAGACAGCTTGGAGTTGTGGGTGGAAACTAGCCACAAACCTCATCTTCAAATGACTGTTGGTTACTGTTAGAGGCCCCCCTGTTCTGTTGACAGGGCAGGATGTAGCACTATATGAGGCGCTCTCAATTCTCTTGACCACACAATGGAAAATGAGGCAGAGACCACACAACAATGAGTGATTTTCAACACAGCGGCTAACCGAAACCCCGATTCAAAGTGAAAAACATACCAGAATAACGCCAACCAAATTCAGTGCTGTACAGTGTAATAGCTTTCTTTCTCTTGAATGACAGGTGAGGACATTAAACAACAAAGAGAGAAAAAAAAGGGGGCCTAGCATTTTCCAAGAAAAAAAAAAAGTTTGAAATGGGCTTTCGCATGTGAATGTGCAATGTTTTCTAGCTCAAGCTGAAGGAATCTCAAGGCCAAAGACGCAAGGCGTAAGTAACTGGTTTTGTGATGATGCAAAAAAAAAAAAAAGCAACTTGATTTAAATTTTATCACTGTCCACATCAAGGTCTCCTCTGGACCTCTTACAGCATTTGGATCACTTGGCCCACCTGTGTTTTCACTATCAAACTTGCAAAGAGAGCCACTCTGATATGAGTGTCCAGAAATGAGAGAGATCTCAGTTGAGGACAACAAGGCAGACCAGCAGTGTGCTTCTGTGAATTCATCCTGCGGACTGTAAACACAGATTTCTACTGTCATGTCCTGAAGTGTCTGATGGGCAACATTAAACACACGACATTAAATGTATCCACGGGTTTCTGTAAGAGCGTACGTAGGCTGCCGTGACAGACTGCTACTTCCGCTGTTCGGTTTTATACTTCCGGTTACCCAAAGTTAGAGCCAGAGTTAATGACAAAATTCGGTTACTTTGTGCTGTAACGGGCGGCTTTATTAGTTGGAACATGAGCTCGGATTCAACTTGTGCTGTTGTCGGTTGTCACTACATCAGTCTGTACATTTTTTCAAATTATTTTATTCTGGAAATTTGTTCTTTTTCCCCCAAATTATACTACCCAGTTGCACATCTTATTACCGTATTTTTTCCTTATGTTTTAAGTTTTCCTTTAATGTACAGCCTCTTATTTTTTTACGTTATTTTATGTATAGTGTGACACTACAGCATACAGCCTACACAAAGCTTAAACAATGCCTGCCTTCATGTAAACACGTAGCAGTTAGCAAGATGACAGCTGCGTGTCTCCCCTATCACAGCTTTCGGCCAGTCCAGTGTTTCTGTTTCAGTGATCTGAACACTGATATCCAGATAAGTGATATACCTTCCACAGAATAGCTGCAGCATCCCTACACGATTTCCCTAATCTGCGATACAGGAACAGCTGACTGTCGCCACCGCTCCACTTTCCCTTAGCATGAGCCATGCTAAGCGCTTAGCTTGGCCGATGCGCTGGCTCGGCTCTACAGCTGCTTTAAGGAAAACAACGTTGCCTTGTTTGTTCAGCATTACTTCATTGATTTTATTGCTTTGTAGGTAATCTGGTGCTCTTATAATTACGTGATTCCCCGCCATCAACACCTTCGGAAAAAACAAGGTAACTGATAATGTCGATGTAGCTGACTTCGGCCCATAATTTCATGTCATTTACACAAGTGATGGGTGAGGCACTGTTACCTCGCTGCTTTTTAAAACATCCTTGCAATGTATCCACCTCCAATGTGGTACCATTTAGGCCAGGTAAAAGAAACTGCAGTGTCAAAATGTTTAAATGAACGGCAAGTGTGTAAGCCCGCAACTGTAAACAACAGCGCAAACGGAAGTAAACTACCGGTTTCCGCTATGAATTATGGGTAGTGGCGCGAAGTCAGGAATACTGTGGCTATGTTTGTATAGTTTCAAGCTGTGGAAATGAGCTTCCTGAAGAGTGGCTGAGCTCTCCCTTACTGATAGGGTAAGAAGTTTGGTCATCTGGAAGTGACTCAGAGTAGAGCTGCTACTCCCAGTAACCAAAGGAGCCAGTTGAGATACTTTGGACATCTGACTAGGATGCCTCCTGGGCACCTCCTAGGTGGGGTCTTCTGGGCATGTCCTACAAGAAGGAGGCCCTGGGACAGACCCAGGACATGCTGGAGAGATTACATCTCTCAGCTAGCTTGGGAACACCTTGGTGTTCCCCCGGAAGAGCTGTAGGAGGTGGCCAATTAGTGGGATGGGCTTCTCTGTTTAGACTGCTGCCTCCACGACCCAGACAAGGGGCAGAAATTGGATGGAGAAATGGAATGACATTAAATGTGCTGGATGTTATTGTGCTGTTATATGCCACAACACAGCATACTCAAATGTGATGTTTTTTGGCCACACCAGTACAATCTTCACTCATCACATGGCCTCTTCATCAGATTGGGCTCCCTTTGATCTTGCCCTCTTCCCCATTGTGCATTGTAGTTGCATGTAGATGCACAACTGCAAGTCATCAGAACTTCATGGGCGCTTTCTTAAAATAGCAGCAGCATTTTTAGAGGTCCAGATGTGCCCAAGAAGTCCACTTTGAAAGGGAGATTGGCCAAAATTAAATCAGGTATGGACTTTTTATGGGTATAGTTGCAGAATTTTTTGATCATGTCTCATATGTGCTCTTTCCATTCAATTTTAGGTCTATCCAAAGGTCAAGAGGCCAGCCAACATCTCAAGTATCTTCCATCAGTGTGAAAGAGTTAAATTCTGAACTCCCTTGCAATGAGACAAGCTTCTTACCTTATCTTGAAGGGTGTGCTCAGCCATCCGTCCTCCCAACCCCACGGAGGATGCCAATGTTGGCCGCTTTCTAATTACGATCTTGTTCTTTTCATTAAAATCTATAGCTATAGTAGCAGATATCTGACCTTGGAAGACTTTGCAGATGTTGACGTTAGCACTAATTTAGACAGCAATCAGCCAACAATGAGGCCTCCTAAGCCACTGGGATGAAACACAGAAAAAGAAAGCAGTGGTGGATTTCTGGCAGCCTCCCCTTTGGCAAGCCTTCATGATTATCACTTTGTGTGGAAGCATTCATTTTGCTCTCAATTGCAAGACAAGAAAAAAGTCAGTTCCCCTTATTACACTGGTAATGATAGATTGCTCTGGCAGAAAGCACATGTCTGGCCAGCCGACCTGTTGCTTTGCTACCTACACCACTGATGCCAGAGCAAATGGGTCCTTATTTAAATCTTGTCAAGGGTAAAATTGGGGCCTTAGCTAGTCATTACAACAGTGGCACATAGTCTAATTTGGGTCATGCTGCGGTGGCTTAAAAGCAGTGTGAGTGCAGTTTTTACTGCTCCCCGTGTGTCATAGTGAAAATGAAACAAATGTGCTTATTTTACATCAGTGACAAATGGAAATCTGTAATAGCAAGCACTCCATCCCTAAGGATGTTTTTCTATTCCCAACCAATAAACATTAAGAAATGAAGCACTCCCACCAGTCAGATTGCTTGTGGTGGATGTGGATATTTTCACAAGAATAAATGAATGAACAATAGCTTAATGTAGACATGACAAACATTCGGTGGAGTTTCCTCATCCCCCATAAAAGTAACATCTGCTATAGATTAAATTGTGGTGTTAGAATCACCTCAACCACATGATGTAGTATCAACTAAGCAAATGTTACCATCTCAATTCTTTTTCCATTAATGAGGACTTCATCTAAAGCCAGTCTCTCTCACTCCAGAGTTAAATTATTAATGTTGACTGCTCATTACAGCTGTTCAAACACTAAATAGCCAAATGACCCATGCTCTAAGAAAACATGGTGATCTTTTCTGGCAGCATGTACAGAATAATGTGAAGTAGAGCATAATAACGTTTATCATATGTCATAGGACATGGAGGACCTGCCAAGAGAGGCCTTCAAACTCAAACACTGTGCATGAATGTTTGTGTGTATGACACAAACCAAAACAGGCAGCTGTTAACACCAGGCCAGTGAAGAGGAGCGGGTCCAATGACTGAGGCCCTCCTCAATGTGCTTGTTTCATCTGTTGAGGAGGTCCAGAGATCAGAGGGGCAGAGAGAGGGGGTGGTGAGGTGGGGAAAATCTCTTATGGGGCCGATGTCAAGGGCCAAAAATAGCGGAGTACGCCTCTTTTGCTGTTTCTCTCCCTCTGTGACTCATCTGGAGTGTGGTAATTAGCCAGAGACGGTTCACCACCACCGTGGCTGGAATCACACAGAGAGTGGCGGTGACAAGGCCCAAAACAAACGCTCCTTAAAGAGGAACAGGGTGGCAGAGGTGGGGGTTTAGAGGGGGGACTAGGAGAGCAGGAACGAGAGGATATGTCACACTTGGAACCGACCTGTATTACCAAATCCTTCCACGGAGCAGAAGGAAGCAAGAAGGAGGGAGGAGGAAACCAGAATGACAAGAGGTGAGCCAGAGAAAAAGAGACGAGTCGAACAAGAACTGTCTCATTGCTAGATGGCCATCTGCACCGCATTTTTTCCCCCTGGATTTTCCAATTATAATTGAAGTGAATTAAACTCCCTCCTCTTCTCTCTGTCCTCCATAAATGTTCTCTCCATGGCATGTAGTAATGGAAGTCTATTCAGCAGCTAACCCAGGAGCTATACCACAAAAAATCCCCACTCAACTATAATTGGCTCACTAGACCCCTGGGCATTAAATTACACTGCTTGCACATCAATTAATTCACCTCCATTTTCTCTGCAAACAAAATGGTTCGTTCACATATCAGCACAGACCCTGCTGAGCAAATAAATGCCTTCATCATTGCTGTGCTGTATGTTTTGGGTCAATGTTTTCATTGCATTTTGAGTCATATTGATTTATGTCTGGGCCTCATGGTCTGAATGTGTGTGCAATAGAAAAACAGAGAGATAGAGAAGACATGCACACAAACTATGTGTTTGTCCATGTTCACATGGGCTAAAGATGCTATAAGCCACTTACCTTACATAGTTTGCCATATAAAAACTACTCAATATGTTTTCTGGGACAGATTATTGGGATCAAAGACAGAGAAGCAGATATGAGTTTCTGTTCCTGGCTAGTCGAGGAGGGGGGTTGTCATACCAGACATGGTGAGCACATACATTTCCTTGAGCCCTGGGCGTGTGCTTAGGTTCTCCTGGGTGGACTCATTACTCACTGTGAGTGCTGAGCCTGGGGTTGACGGAGAAGCCTGTGTCACACCCACTATGCACCGACCGTTGTGTAATTCCTCCTGGGGTTTTGGAATGGGCTTGTAATGATGACTGGTTTGATATGGTTTCACTCTCTGACACACATGCAAAGACAACTGGGAGACAGTCCTGCAGACACAGACAAGAACCTGCTGTGGTGTAAGTGATACTACCCCACGAGAGCTTCTGTCCATAGCAGGGAGCACTTAGCAGAGGTTTGCATGTATAAACAAAAAAGTCAAGCGGTTAAAAATGAAACATTAACACGGGTGCACCACCAACGTGGAAAACTTAAAATGAAGAACACCACTGTAGCTTAAAAACTGTGTCAGCACCCACCTTTAGTGAATCACCTGTGTAAGTATAAACCACTCTACAAAACACAGCAGGTGACAGAATGAACTATGAGACTTAAAAACAAAAATACAAATACATCTTTTCAAGTACTCTTTACATCTTGCTATCAAGCAACCTAACAGTGTTACTAATGCCACAGTCACATAGGCCAAGAGACTGGTTACTGACCCCCTGGCAGCCACAGATCACTGGGGAAAAATATGCATTCCCCAACCAGTTGGCAAGTGGTTGCTGGATGTCGCTAGGTGAAATTGGTTGTGAAGACGTATATAGTGTCACACCAAAAATCACCTTGCAACTGCTTTACTCACTAGCATATTGTCATGGTTCCTTGTAGTTTGCGTAGGATGCAGACTTGTCTGCAAACACTGACCACCTATTTGCCGAGTGGTTGTAAAACTCGAAAACATTAAAGTCTTCCATGCAAACCAGAGGTGACTGCGGCAATCTGCTAGCAACCAAGCAATCATGAGGAGGTTTTGGTGCAGCAACCTCCAGCAGAAACTTGTCAACTGGTTGGGAAATGCACATTTTTCCCTAGCGACCAGAGGTTGTCAGGAGGTTGCTGCTGTGTAACTGGAGCCTAACTGAACAAGCTCCCATGAAATTTTTACGTACAACTGTCTAATGACCCTTAAAACTGCACTAACAGGTGTCAAAAGTCTTCACAAATCTGGTTTTGACCAGATGTTTTGGTGCCATTTACCTTTTTAGCCTCTTTTAGCTAATTGTTAGGCTTGTACTGTTCACGTGTTCAAAAAGCAAGCAAACTACCTTTGCATTCCCTAACATGAGACAGGAAAAATGGGTGTATAGTTGGTCTCTATAGTCAGTTGTAGGAGCTATGGAGTCACATACAGTTCTGAGGTGCTAAAAACTAAAAGGAAATTGAATACTGGACCTACATTTGACAAGAAGCTTGAGACAAAAGCTTGTTTTTTTTTCTTTACATGGCATCCCTACTGGGGTGGCTGTGGCTCAGGAGGTAGAGCAGGTCACCTACTAATTGGAAGTTTGGTGGTTCAGTTCCTGGCTACTCCAGTCTGCATGCCAAAGTATCCTTGGGCAAGATACTGAAACCCAAGTTGCTCTCTGATGCAGCCATCGGAGTGTGAATGTTATAGAAAGCACTTAGCTAGAGAAGAAATGCTTGTATGAATGGGTAAATGCAAATGTGTTGTATAAAGTGCTTTGAATAGAGTAGAAAAGCACTATATAAGAACTAGCCCATTTATCAAATAGCAGTTAATCCTGCTTTTCCATGGCATCTTCATGCTGACCTGGATCAGAAACACCCTTTTTGCAGCAAAAATTTTGACTTTGCAACAGCACAAGAAATATTTTATTAATGAGACTTTGCTTCATCATGTCGTCTACTAAGCTAAGCTAGTGAGCTTGTAAAGCGAGAACCCATGTGCTTTCCCTGCTAAGCCAAGTTTGATCCTTTTAATCGCTTTTTGTGAAGAAGCTCCTCTTACTGATGGACAAAAACATCAGTCAGCTCAGCTGTGATTGACAATGTTTCATCTTGGTAAAATCCTGCTGAAACACTGTGAAAGATACAGAAATAATCATGAAGTGTTACTGAGGATTAGGAATAACAATGTCATCCAAATGTTTGAGGGCAGTGAGGACTTCAGGTGTTCATTACTAGGACTCTGAAAATCAAGCAGCTAAATGGTATTAGGCCATCACTGTAGCTTATTCAGCACCCATTCAAGATTATTTTTCCAGATTCTTGATATTTGCAGCTTGTACGCAATAAAAATCCACTTTGATTCAGCACAATAGAACGACCCACCCATAAAGAGGAGTGGTATAGCTCTTTGACCTGTTCACACTCTGGCAACATTGGGCTCGCCCCCGTGATTTTGTCTCTTTATCAAGAATGTTCACAAATCCCTGTGAATGACATCATCTTGTTCTGGGGAGTTGTAGCCAAACAGACACAGAGAGAAACAGCACCAAGCGTAGCATCCAGATCCAAGCCCTCAGCAGTCACTGTCTTGAGCCAGCAGACCTGGACACCAGCAGAGAGAAATATGCCAAATACCTCCCCCCATCCACCATCCCACCCCTGTGTTGCCCCCCCCCCCCCCCCAATCTATTATTTCTGCCCCTCTCTCTGTTCCTGAAAGCTTGGTTACATCATCCTCAGTGTCCACATTTCAATAATGCCTGTGAAATCTCCCACTGGCTACAGGACACTGGGGGGGCCAGGATGGAGAAAGCTTGCAGAATGTGCGATAAAGAACAACAGCACGCATACATAACTGATCATTTGTTGTGAGACAACGGTTTAAAACATACTAGTTGAATGTAAATTTCTGTCTTGTGCACTTCTTTCCTCGTAATCCCTGAAAGCAGAAGTGTAATGGTAAGCATTTGTATTGACTCAGGCCGGTCAGCCAAGTCCCCCTCCCCTAACACAGCTCCATGCAGGCCCAGCCATAGCAGACATTTTTGTGGTGAAATCATTAAACCCACGTGCAGCTCTCTCTCTGTGGTCACTGGGGGTCGTGCTCCTCTGCCTTTAGCTGAATAAATCATAAAGTTTGCCGGGGGACCACACAAGAAGCCAGCCCAGTGCAGCCAGAGCATCCAGCCTGTGCAGTCAGTGCAAAACACATGCACACGCACAGCCCCAGACCTTGTTATTTTTCAGAAAAACACCAGCAGAGAAACAGAGACAGAGGGAAGCGAGACAGAAAGTGGCAAGGAGACAAAACAGCAGAGGCACAAAAAACATGTGATAGAGCAGTGCGCTGGAAATAATGTCAAAGAAACTATAAGTTAATAAAAAAAAAAACAAAAACAGAAAGACATAAGGGAAGGTGCAGCAAGGTAGAAAAACAGACTGCCAAAGCTAAAAAAAAAAAAGATGTCAACAACATTTGCTAGTAACATCAGCTAGGATACAAATGAAAAGCTTTTTTTCAGGATTGGGCTCAGGAGCATCATAAAGGAGAGAAATCCTCTCTCCCTGTCTGTCTGGATGAGCTCGCCAGACTGATCCTTCAGACAAGATGTGACTGCTGAAGGAGGAAACGCTGTCCTGTCTGAGGATCACATACTGTCTGGGTGCATTTTTGTGGGATGCACCAATTTATACCATAAATTACTAGAACAAATCGCAAGTAAAACAGAGAGGGAGAGGAGTTTATGTTTGCAGACACTTTGCTGTCACATTTCCATGTCAATTTATACATTAGAAAACAGACATGGATGCCTTTGCTCACGTGATGAAAGAAAATTGTTTACTTAACGCCTCCCTATATATATTGCTCAAACAATTAGTGTTTGATATATTTATTGAAAATTTTACATTACAAAAACACTTTACAAAGATAAAAATGTACAAGAAATATCCATGAGAGAAAAAAAGGGTAATAATAATAGTAATAAAAAAAACAAAACAAAAAAATCAAAACAAACAAAACAAAACAAAAAAAAACCCCCACCCCCTAATAATGAACAAACCCCATCCTCGCTGTCATGAAGTACTATTCAAAGGGTGTAAAACAGTATATACTGATGAATAATACCAGATCGATGTGTATAACTAAAGAAAGAACCCTATTCCTGAACCTGTGTTGAGGGTTGATTAAAGAAAAGAAGGAAAGATTTCCAAGTCTGATAAAATTTCTTTTCTGAGCCTCTCACTACACATCTGATTTTCTGCAGTTTTAAAGTAGCTAACACATCCCTAATCTAGTGTGTTACTGTGGGTGGGGCAGCGTCCCTCCACCCCAGAAGGATCAGACGGCGTGCCAACAAAGTTGAAAAGGCGATCACCCTGTGTCCCCCAACAGGTAATATCATCCCCTCAGGAACAACCCCAAAAAGCAACATAGTTGGATTTAGGTTCAATTTAACTGCAAGAACAGCAGAAAGGGCTTCACAAGCACCTCCCAAGAATTCTTGTATTTTAGGACAGACCCAGAACATGTGACTCAGAGTGACTTCCTCAGATTTACATCTATCACAGATTGGATCTACTTCTGGATAAATCTTAGCCAATTTAGATTTATAAAGGTGCATCCGGTGAACAACTTTAAACTGAATAAGGGAGTGTCTTGCACACATGGATGAGGCGTGAATTCTCTTTAATACTTTAGCCCAAATTGTCTCACTGATTGTGATTCACAAGTCTTGCTCCCAAGGTAATTTTACTGCAGGGATGGGAGGGAAATGCAAATGGGAAATCAGTCTCAAGATGGCAGAAATCGCTCTTTTCTTAGTTGGGTTAAATGATATCAGTTCGTCAATTATATTGTTGTCTGGTTTATCCGGGAACCCTGAAATGGAGCGTGAAACATAATGCCTAACTTGTAGGTACCTAAAAAAATGTGAAGTGGGGAGATTAAATTTAGAAGACAGCTATGCGAAAGAGGCAAACTTGTCTTCAATAAAAAGGTCTTTAAAATACTTCAGGCCTTTTTTGAACCAAATATTAAAGGTGGCATCTTGCATCGACGGAGGAAAAAAAAAATTTGATGCTATTGAATTAGAAAGGTTCATGTTTCGAAGGCCAAAGTATTTCCTAAATTGTGAATAAATTTTAATAGAGTTATTAACTACTGGGTTAGTGACTGTCCGATTTATGGAAAAAGGTAGAGATGCTCCGATTACTAATGATAAAAATTGAGGGTCATAGGACTGTTTCTCCATCTCAACCCATATGGGGCCTCTTTTATCAAAGCAGTAATATGCCCAAAATGACAGACACCACAGATTAGTTGCCCAATAATAATATCTATCATTTTGAAGGCCCATTCCACCAACTTGTTTTGATTTCTGTAGATGATCTTTTTGCAAGCGTGGCCTTTTCCCATTCCAAATGTATGTTAATATAATAGAGTCAAGCTTTTTAAAGTAGGCATTGGGAAGAAACACAGGGAGACACTGGAACAAGTATAGATACCTAGGAAGCACAGACATTTTAATCACATTCACTCTCCCAAGCATAGATAGCGGGAGGGGAGACCATTTAGCCAAATCTTGTTCGATTTTAAGTAATAGTTTATCAAAATTATTTCTTTTGAGATCTGCAAAATCCTTAGTTACAGAAACACCTAGGTAAACAAAGCTATGCTCAGCAATCTTAAAAAGCACCCTAATATTTGCAAGAACAGTGTTAGCTAAGTTTAATGGCAACAGCTCACTCTTATGCAGGTTTAATTTATACCCTGAAATTTTCCCAAATTGAGTGAGAAGGTCTAGAATAGGAGGAAAAGTTGTCTCTGCCCTCCATACGAACAACAGGAGGTCATCAGCATAGAGGGATAATTTGTGCTCTGTACAGCCTCTGATAATACCATGAATAGAACCACTAGATCTTATGGCTATAGCCAAGGGTTCGATCGCTAGTACAAAAAGAAGGGGACTCAGAGGACATCCCTGGCAAGTCCCACAATTTAATTTGAAAGATTTAGAATAAAAGGGATTTGTTAGAACCATGGCTGAAGGGTTGGTATATAATAACTTAATCCATAAAATAAATGTTCTACCAAATCCAAATCTTGCCAATGTCTCAAAAAGGTAATTCCACTCTACTCTATCGAATGCCTTCTCTGCATCCATGGAGAGAAGGCATTTTGAGTCAGCCTGGCATGTGGTGTACATAATGTTAAACAGACGCCGTACATTAAAGAAGGAGCGTCTATCTTTAACGAAACCTGTTTGGTCTGGAGAGACAATGTCTGACAAAACATTCTCTAATCGTCGGGCCAGTACCTTAGCTACTATTTTATAGTCACAATTTAACAGGGATATTGGTTGATAGGATGCACAGTCTTGCTCAAACAATTAAAGGAACACTTTGAAAAACACATCAGATCTCAATGGGAAAAAAAAATCAAGCTGTATATTTTATCTGATATGGACTGGGTAATGTGTCTGGAATGAAAGAATGCCACATCGTTTGATGGAAATGAAAATTATCAACCTACAGAAGGCTGAATTAAAAGACACCCCAAAAATCAAAGAGTAAAAAATGATGCAGCAGTCTGGTCCATTATGCTGAAATTTCATTGCAGCAGCTCTAAATGGTACTCAGTAGTTTGTATTGCTCCAATGTGTTGTATGCATGCCTGACGACATCGGGGCATGCTCCTAACGAGACAACAGATGGTGTCCTGGGGGATCTCCTCTCAGATCTGGACTAGCGCATCACTGAGCTCCTTGACAGTCTGAGGTGCAACCTGGTGGTGTTGGCTGGGCTGAAACATAATGTCCCAGAGGTGTTTTATTGGATTTAGGTGAGGCGATCATGGAGGGGGGGGGGGGGTCAATGGCATTAATTCCTTCATCCTCCAGGAACTGCCTGCATACTCTTGCCACGTGAGGCCAGGCATTGCTGTGCACCAGGAGGAACCCAGAACCAACTACACCAGTGTAGGGTATGAAAGTGGGTCCAAGGATTTCATCCAGATACCTAATGGCAGTCAGGGTGCCGTTGCCTAGCCTGTAGAGGTCTGTGCATCCCTACATGGATATGCCTCCCCAAACCATCACTGACCAACCACCAATCTGGTCATGCAGAATAATACTACAGGCAGCATAACGTTCTCCACGACTTCTCCAGACCCTTTCACATCTGTCACATGTCCTCAGGGTGAACCTGCTCTCATTTGTGAAATGCACAGATGAGACTGGCAGGTCCATCAGTTGCCACTGATGGACCTCCCAATTCTGGTATTCCATGGCAAATGCCAGTCCGGCTCCACAGTGCCGGGCAGTGAGCACAAGGACCCCTAGAGGACTGATTGTTTGGTCAGAGACATTCACACCAATGGCCTGCTGGAGGTCATTTTGTAGGGCTCTAATAGAATCCTGTTCCTCCTTGCACAAAGGAGCAGATACCAGTCCTGCTAATGGGTTAAGGACCTGCTACGGCCCTGTCCAGCTCTCCTAGAGTAACTGCCTGTCCCCTGGAATCTCCTCCATGTTCTTGAGACTGTGTGACTTGTGCTGGGAGACACAGCAAACCTTCTGGCAATGGCATGAATTGATGTGCCATCCTGGAGGATGGACTACCTGTGCAACCTCCGTAGGGTCCAGGTATCACCTCATGCTACTAGTAGTAACACTGACCCTAGCCAAACATAAAACTAATGACAAAACCATTACGAAAGAGGAGGGGAAAATGTCAGCAGCCTCCACCTGTAAAATCATTCCTGTTTTGGGAGTTGTCTCATTATTGCCCCTCTAGTGCACCTGTTGTTAGTTTCATTAACACCAAAGCAGTTGAAATGGATTAACAACCTCCTCTGCCACTGAACTGACCAGATCAATATCCCAGAAGTTTAATTTACTTGATGCTAGCCTCTGTTTAAAAAGTGTTCCTTTAAATTTCTTTTGAGCAGCATATATACAGCCATGTGGAAAAGAAAGTACATCCTCTTTCAATTCAAAGTATCACTACATAATAAAATTCTACTCCTTACTGGGTTCTAAAATTGTTGTCAGATGCACACGATATATTTTATGGAGGTAATTACAGTTTTTATGTGATCCCCAAAGCAATTAATAACTAAATATAGAGCATACAGTACAAGTATAAAGTACTTAAAAATGGGAGCAGTAAGGTAAAGCCCATCACAGCTGTGCCTATGAATTGTATGGACGTCATTGTGCCAACGCTATTGCTTTTCTTCAATTGAGACTAGCCGTTGTGTATGCGCACCATGCATTTACACCACTGCAACATCAACATACACCCTGCCACAAAAAAGATGCCATTTTTGTTTGTTTGCTTTTGTTTTTTTATCAACTTTCTCCAAGACGAATTATACACATCAGCGTATCTATACCACCAAACTACTGCTTTCTAAATTTTATATTCTAACACCCTGCCACCCTGTTTTGTTGTCCACCTCCATGAAGCCTCTATCACCTGACTAAAAGGTCGGGTCATCATGCGTGTCATGGTGAGAAATCTATGTGTCAGTACAGCCTGGAGACAGAGGTAAGGGTGAGGGTGGAGGTTGAAACTCTACACTCACCGTTAACGGAGGCCATAGTACCTCGTGACCCCAGGCCACACATTTCTGGGTGAACTTTGGCCTTGTGACCACACCGGTGGTGCTGGGTACGCCTCGTGTTAGACATGCACTTACATACACACACAGTATAACTTCAGACTCCCTCTGGCTTGCAGTCAGGCAGTCATTACCTGGAGATTGTATCAGTGTCAGTTTGTGTGGGATTCATACTCCCTGGGGTAAAGCACAGAGGGCAGGCGCCTGATCTTTCTGTGAAATGTTAATGTGGAACAAAACAGGCTGAACTCAGAGTGTAGCAATATGTGGAGCCCTGCTCATTGGTTAAGAAACTCTATCCCCTCTAGCATCAGTTGGGATGTGACCAAGCCAAAAACAAATCAGAAAGCTTTGAGTGCTTTGAGAAGTTTTTTAAGCACAGCTGGATCAGTGAAGCATGCTTTACAGCATATCTACTGTGCTCTGCCCTCATTAAACTGAGACAAAAATCTACCATTCAAGCCACAGTTAGAGTGTCCATTAGTACTGGTATTTCAATTTTGAAGACAGTAAATTGGCCAAGGAATGCAGCTTGTTGCCTTATCAAAGTCTAGAAGCCAGGGATCTGGAAATGCCTTGCTTTGTTGAGCGTTTAGTTTATCTGTCCCATAATTGCACATTGTAAAACTGTCTCTCTGGGCTTCTTGCTATCCCCAGTGGCCAATGTAACCATCTGGCCCTCGCAAAGATCTGACCAGGAAGTTATGTGAGACGTCAGAGGATAGGAACTCTGATAATGGATACTTAGCCTCACATGGAGTTGGCTGATTCTTCAACATTCCCATCATTGTCTGAAATACCTGTCACTGTGCGCACTGCCAAAGTTGTCAGTCTTTACAGTACTTTTCTGCAGTGAGATGCTCAACAAAAGGCTAACAAGTATTTCTTTTTTATTGCACGAAACTTTCTGCAGTGGTGTACAGGAGGACATGCATGCATGCATGCAGATCACTATGTTGCTCAACCCAGTATAAGTGGTTCACTGAATCAGAAATTCTGGCATCTCTTTACCCAAGTACAGGTGAATGGTGTGCACAGCCAAGTCTTTGTGCACACTTGTATTGCAATGTCACTTTGGGGAGTACCTGTTGTAATTCTGCACAAATACATCTATTATGAGTTCATGTATCTTGTGTTCATAATTCCTTCAGTTTTGACAAGATCTCCAACACCACTGGCTGAAATTCAGCCCAAACCATGACAATCTCCATCGTGTTTTACAGATGGCTGTAGACACTCAGTGCTGTACCTCTCTCCTCAACTCCTCAATACATACTGACAATGATTTGAACAAAAAATTTCAAATATGTTTTCAGTCTTTTCTGTTCCTTAAAAATGGCTTCTTGACAACCACCCTTCCACTGAAACCATTTCTGATGAGGATTCAGTGAACGGTAGATAGATCAACTCAAGGGCCAGCTGTATCCCAGGTCCTGTGTCAGGTCTGTTTCATATTTATTATGGAAATGACTTTCAGATATTGTTCATCTGCAGTAGATGGTTTTTAGGCCTTCTATTTCTTCTTTTGTCCTCAATTTGTCCAGTTTCCTGAATTTTTTTAAGGACACATTGTACGCCATGACCAAGAATTCAGCTCATAGCTCTTTGGAAATCATTTTATTGGTGTAAAAATACTATTTTATGTCTGTCAAACTGTATTATTTTTGGCCTTTTTTTAAATGGATTTAAAGAAAGAAATGGGAACAAAAGAGGAGCTTTTGTGATAGGCTGCTAACAACAAAGTGCCTAAAGATATGATTCAAAATGTGTTCTTTGCTACGTTGTCTGTTATGCGTAGACAACACTGATTCACCCCTTGAGTTAGGTGCCGTTTTTATGCTTGAATGATTGATAGGTCAGTGTTAAGTGGTTCAACAAACAAAAAAAAACATTCCTCTGAAAATGGTCAGATACAAGGACTGGACTGAAAACGAACATTTTTAAAACGTCTTCAGAAAGCCTGGAGAGCTAGTGCTCAAGACCACTTACTTAAAAATTACTGGAAAGTCTGGCTCCTTGGAAGCAAAAAGTAAAGAAATAAATGTGGCTCAAGACTTTTGCACACTATGTATGATATTGTATATGAGCAGGTGGCTGGCAGTACCAACCAATTACACAGTCCTGTTGATAGGATGGGAGCCAGTGTGATTACATCCTGCCTCACTACCTTCACAGTGGGTAGAAGTATTTCAAAAAGCTGGACTCAGACACAGTGATAGGAAGACAAGGAGGTTCAAGGAGAGTCAACCTTTGCTGGGCACCCCCTCTGCACAGATCCCTCTTTATGCTCCTGTTTATTATGGTCCCAAGTAATCCATGCTTGGTGCACTGCACCAGAGCTGCCATATGTCAACATCTTGCTGGTGGTTTGCAGGGCTCCAAACAACAGATAGGGTGCACTGAACATACCATGTAAACTTTATAAAACAGATTCAGCAGAACTATAATTATTTACAAAACCAGAGTAGGGGAATATTTTAGTAGGGGAGGCAGTTTTATTTATTTATTTACATAAAAACAACTTTACTGTTCATAGTTCATTTTTTCTCTTATCAGGAAGTAATTGATATACATTGCTGTGATGGGACTTTCTAATTCTGAATTCAAATCACTATAATCTGCACGACTGGTTAATTTGCTCAGCTTTGCCCACCACAGCTAATGCACAAATTTGTGCATGTCAACATTAGTGCCTAAATGATCTAAAGAAAGGCTCTGCAAAATTTAGTCCACCTTTCCATAGCACAGGCGTGGCAAAAAAAAAAAAAAAAAAGTGGTGGGAGGGGTTGTTAGTGAGGAGTGCGGGGTTTTATTTTTGTGAGCACCCCTACAATGCTCCACCTGTGCCTCAGCCATACCCCAGAGGACCACCCACTTAGGGAGAGAGAGGGCAGTCGAGAATCCCTATAACCTCTTTGGGTGGGCAACAAGGCCTCGTGCTGAAGTAGAGTGTTTCAGGCAACTGAAAGACTCAGGAGGAATGACTCTCAGTAAATACTATCACACTACCAGCAAAGAATAGCAAGGGCTGGTGTGAACTGAGAGAGGTGCTACATTAGGGCGGCCTGTGTGTGTGTGTGTGTGTGTGTGTGTGTGTGTGTGTGTGTGTGTGTGTGTGTGTGTGTGTGTGTGTGTGTGTGTGCGGCACAATCACTTCACACTTATATGTGTGGAGTGATTGAGTGAGTGTGTGAAGTTGTTTAAAATGAAGGGAAAAAATGAAGATTTATTGATCTATCATATTTCCTTATGCAGTTTTAATATGAATATCAATTTTTCACAAACTCTTGAACACCTTTGGACAGCCTATTCACATGATCTCCCTCCGCAGAAGATACACCAATGTCTTAAAAGTCAAAGACAGGCTCACCATTGCTGATAGTTTTGGTGCAAAGAGCACCTGTACAGAAATGTGAAAAAAAAGGGGGTAAATATACCATGAATATATAAGGACTTGTTACTGTAAAATTATATGGCAGGTTCTAACAATCTTAAACATATTGTTTTGGCTGGGTGGTGGTCTGGAGATGTATTTGAGGCTGTTTATAACCCTATGTTGTGTTCATAGGTTTTGCAGCTTCCTGAAATAGTCCGAGCTGAGCTTTTCTTGCTTTACTAAATGATTCCTGTTAAAGCTTAGTGTCCGTTTGATGTTGTGCATTTTGCCACACTCTGTGACAACTGGATTTTCTTCCTGCCTGTATGACTGTTTACTGATATTTTCATTTTCTGATCTGATTGGAAGACACATAAAACACACAAAAAATAGTTTGTTTGAAGCATGCTCTAAAAAGAATAACATATTTAGACATCATCATTTAGTTACATGTTAGCATACATTTTACAGTATCTTTAGGAGCTCTGCTCTCTGAAATTAAATATGACTCACTTATAACGATGAGGTGTGAGGATGAGCATCTGGTTGTGTTTGCTTTCATCTATCTTTGCTTAAGTCCAACTAGACAATCAAACCGATCTATCTTTGCTTATGCCTGTGTGAGTGATTGATGGCTGAGGAAGGAGGTGAAGGCCTCCTCCCCGGTGGTCTGGCTGGGCTCTTAGCCACTGTGCAATGACCGCTGCTGCTGCTATCCCTGACCCACATCACCACATCATTGACACTAAACCGACCGCCAATCTTCCGTTGGCCCATTGCCTTTGGCACAGTCTGCGCTGGAGCTGTTTACATTATAACCCTGCTACATAATGAAGACTGAAAAATAACGAAGAAGAACTCTGTATCCACAAACTACAAGATAACGCTTGTTTGTCTATCATTATTGTCACACTGACTGATGTTTTTTTTTTTGTTTTGTTTTGTTTTTTAAATGCCGTGCACACAGCCTCACGGGCCAGCACTGTGGTGCATGTGTTAAGTAGCAAACACAAAGAGGATAAAACAGTTCAGGAACACTATCCCGTGTTCAAATAAACAGAGGTGTGTGGGGTCTGAAGAACAAACACACATTCATTAGGTGTATTGGTGCCTCTAGACCCATAGTGTTTGAGCAGTGATGCATACACACACACACACACACACACACACACACACACACAATGGTATGGACTCCCTTACACTCTCTTTATATTGCTCATTTTCACACACACGCACACAGCATCCAACCAACCCCCAATTAGACAATCAAAACCGCTCTGCTGACCCTTAGCTTCTCTGGGATTTGGAGTTTACACCCCGACATAGGCCGCCCACTCCTGTTTACCCAAGAAACCTGACTGATGGATTGTATTGTTTGGCCTTTCGCAGCTATAATTGGCTTCGTTGTATAGGTTAAAGCTTGGGATATATTCTGCAGACCCCAAACATGCCACGCTTGGCTTCTGGGTCAATAACACTCATATCAGTCCAGGGCCCCCTAAATGGTAAAAGGGTCAGGAGTGAACATCACTGGCTCGCTAACGACATTAGTCGGTGGCGATGACCTCACCATCTTAACCCTCCTTCATGTCTTTGCTCGTGAACCAGAGACACGGGCTCGGCCAAGTATGCCTCCTAACCTCCACAGCACCCAGTAAATATTTAGCCAGGACTCCACACTGTGATACACAGCCAGTCCAAACAACCTGCTAAACAATTATCATTGGCATAATCTGTATACTGAACTGCCTCCATCATGTATCCATGTGTCAATATAATGTTTGACTTTAAAATGCTGTGTGATATTCTGTTAGCTTGAAATGTCAAATTGTACCGGCTGTGTCGGGACTGTCATTCTGATACCACAGAACAAGAAAGCATGCATTTCAAACTGCAGAGTCAACTCTATAAATAAGTGGCTGAGGTCAGTGTGTTTTTCGCTCTTAATGGCACGTACCGTGTCCAGAGGACAACAAATACAAAAATAAAAAAAAAAAACTTGAATTTTGCATGAAAAATAAGGGAGACTGCCAGCCTCAAAAGTGGATCACACCAGGTCAGCAAAACAGAGACAGTGATGGCGAACAGTAAGCCATGAATGTTGGTGGAAGTGTTCCAGATGTGCACCAGGAGATGACCCTGAAGGGACCAAACTGAAATCAGGTATGGTTTTTGATTTGTTTTTTATTGTGAAGTAATAGCATCTAAGCAGTAAGCTGAGAAAGTCCTCCACTGAGAGCCATCGCAACAGTGTTTTGGAATCATTTTAGCCACAAACCATCAAACCTGCAGGACAAACTTCCCTTGAAACTTGATTCATGATTTAAACCTACATTAGCCAACACTGCAGCATAAAATCACTCTTATTTTTTTTTTTTTAAATGTATGTACCTGATCTTGTATTATCAGATTATCTTGTATTATCAGATAAAACTACTTCTTTCTAGACCAGCTATTAGGTTTTATGGCCTTCATTGGGGACCCAGCACATTTTGGGACAGTGTGCTAGGATGGAAAGGGATTTCGTCATGCATCTACAAGACTCATAAATGCCTGAACCACTGGTTGCTAAGCATTCAACAAAGACACTTACAAACATATGACACCTCTCTGTTTGGCCACTGGTAAAGTTGTCACACTTGAGAGTGAAAACATTTGCTAAATTACGGCTTCCTCTCCTCTGCACCTTGCTAATGAGGCTGCAGGCACGGTGATTTAAGGATGTCCAGAATTTTGAAGTTGATCTTGGAGACCACACCGTTTCCAATAAATGCAGTTATTCTCCTCAGTGCTTCATGCGCTCAGGTTTGTGTTACTCTCTCAAGTTACATTTCCGTCTACACTGGAGGTCTCAGCAGCGATGACTCAACAAGGAGTGTACAGTAACTCTATTTGTAAAACGATAGATGTTTGTATACTGTGACTGCGGATGTCCGTACTGCCAGATACTATTTTGGTCACCAGATGATGATGTTGTAGCCATCCAAGGTGGGCTAGATAGACAGAAGCTTGTAAGCACAAAGTCTGGAATGAGACAAAGTAAAATATGGGACTTTGTAGTTAATGCTGATAGCAAAACAAAAAACATTCAAAGAGCATGTGGTGCAAAAGAAAGGGCAAAGTTGTGCCACTGTGCCATAGACAACTATAGAGCAGTCCTGTCCTCACTTGGATTATTGTGAAGCTGAGTAACACGAATAAAAATATTGGAATAGCTGAGATCCAAAAGGAACGCTTTTGTTTCACACACTTTTTTTTGTTTGTTTGTTTTGGAGGGGCAGCCAATTAGAAGAAAGTGGACAAAAATAAGGTTAAATTAAGGTGACCTTAAATAGTGCTCAGGGTGGCTTGCAGGATGAAATGAGGGGCCGCACCAAAATCTAGCTTTAAGGTAAATATGGATCACCTCAAACTGATCAATACATAACTATGTACTATCTTACTGCAAGCAATGAAACTCAGTTTACACTGAAAAATATTGAATCAAATGATCACGGTGTTTAGTTAAAAAAGCAAAAATTAGACACAAAAGACAACAAAAATAAAAAACCTCTCCACTAAATTTTTGCCCTTATTTTACTTCCTGAGGCAACAACACTTGAACACCACAGTGTAAAACATGAAGTGGGTTCAAGTTTGTTTGAACATTACTAATGTGATCCGACTACACAGTACTATCCAGATGACCACACAAATATTTGGAGCTCGCAGTGATACTTGGCAGCCTCTGGCTCTTTGAAATGGTGCGCGAGCCACAGGTTGTGAAAGACGGGTAGGAAAAAAAAAAAAAATTCACATTCCCGAAAAAAGACAAGTGTTGAAATTCATCTGAATGTTTTATGATCAATCCATCCCCTAATTTGCTGGCTGGTTTATCTCACCAGCATTGGTGAGTTCCTTCTCTTTTGGTGGGCCGAGTGCGCCACAAGAACATAAAGGCTCAGTTCATTTAGCATGTTAATAAAAAACATGCCACATGGCTTCTATGGCTTGGACTGTAGACTCATAACAACCTTATAATCAAAAGCATTGTGTGTAAGGAATACTGATTCCAGTTGTGGCCTGATGTTGGCAAGCCCCCCCCCCCCCCATTTACTTTTTACTTTGCTCTGCCAAAGAGTGAGTAAAAATAAATCCTTTTACAGCGTATTACCACAAACGGTTCATCTGTGAGCGCTGGTGCTAAACACCTGCTTGTGCTGAACATAATCTACAAAATAATACTGCTGTTCACAATTATGTACAGCACCTGTGCCAAATATACTTTATCAAAGGCTGGTTCACCAAAATTACAAAATAATAATCCTCACTTAGCTGTGGTGTTATTTAGGATGCAGATAATTTGATGTCTTTGTGCTGGTTTTGAGAAATGAGTATCTAAGTCAATCCAATGGGTATGAATCGATTTTGATTTGAAAACTGACACTTTTTTTTTTTTAATCCATAATTAATGAAAATGTTGCTGAAATGTATCTTGGGGCACGTGAATTTCTTTATCATTTTTTCACTGAAGACACAGCTCCTAAAAACTGTCTTTATGAGGCACAGCAGAATTCAAAGTTCTTCTTTAAGACTAGCAATTTAGGAGATGGCATCAGGGACAACACTGCTTCTCTGACAAGGAGAGGATGGATAAGCAGCAGAGGGAAACATTTTATCAGAGCCTTTGTACATATCAAGTCATGTAAGTATACTTAAAATCCTTGGTGGTCCAATGCTGCTATCAGCAAGTGGAATGTAGCACAGTGGGGACTGCACCCAAAAAAGTTCAGCTCTGTATCTTTGCAATTAGCTGAAGATAAACTCGGGTTTTTACACTGTCCTGATTTATACTTTGTTTCCCAAATTATTTACAAAGTGATCATTCCCACAAGAAACTGCACACACATTGCCTGTGTTTATGGTCACTGACTTTTGTTAATTTGTTGTCTGCTCTCGATGGCTGTGAGGGGAACATGAGGATAATGAAGAAGTGTTTATGTTTTTGAGTGCTTAGTGGTAATGGGGCTGCGACTGTGTGAGTATTTTATGTTCTCGTGCTGATTGGTCTGCATGTTTGGAGGACATCAGTGAGTTTCCGACCATATGAGCCTGTCTCACAAAGCATGTGGACCTGCCTCAAACAGTGTGAAGGTTTGAGGAATGGGAGGGGGCATACAGTGGCAGACAGGGCACTGACCCCATTCATCTGAGATGAACCCCGCTGAGAGTCTAAGGCCGGGGTTCACGACTGTTCAATCACACTCAGTGCGTTTACATGCACGTTCATTGTCAGATTGCTGCATTAAATTAAGTAAATGAAAATGTTGGTTTCCTCAGTCAGTTAGATTAAGAAGATTAAGAGAAACCTCTGTGAAACAGCAGGAATCCCACTTAACACTGATTGTATTTCTTTAGTGGGACTAAAGAATATGACAGTAATACAGGAGTGAAAAGAAGGTTGTTACCAGTAGGTGTGCATCCTTGAGTCTCAAACAAAAATATAAAAAGTAATGAAAGAAGTTCAACTAAAATTCAAACACTAAAACATCCAAATAAGTTTGTGCCGTCTACTCAAACGGAAAACTTCCAAGGAGTGCCAAAACCTGCAGTTCTTCCAAAAGCGAGTCCAACATAGTTTTCATGTCGGTATCTCTTTATTACAAATTGTGTTTGAGTTACGCTGTATATCAAAGTTGTGTGTTTTTTGTCCTGTGTCCCTCCGTTCACCCCCAGCCAGTCATGGCAGATGACTGCCCCTCCGTGAGCCTGGTTCTGTTGGGAGTTTCTTCCTGTTAAAAGGGAGTATTTCCTTCCTACTGTCACCAAGTGCTTGCTCATAGGAGGCTGTCTGATTGTTGGGGTTTTTCTCTAATATTGTAGAATCTTTTCCTTACAATATAAAGCACCTTGAGTCAACTGTTGTTGTGATTTGGTGCTACATAAATAAAACTGAATATTCTGTTTTATGAGGGGCACAGTTGCTTTGTGTGACATGCTGTGAACTAGGACACTAGCAGTTTGTTGGGCATCACCTTTGCTAATTTCAGTTGCTGAACTTGAATTCTTAACTGTATTTTTTGTTTTGATGCGTTTTGGAGGGTTTCTATTGCAACTGTCTGTCAAACAATATAGCTGGCTGCGCAGTTAATTGCACAATAGATTGTCCAAGAAGCCTGTGCTCCAGTTCTAGTGAATAAAATTCTAAAATTGTCTGTATGTCACACAGCGTTTATGTCAAGTAGCAGATATCTGTGTCAATGGGATCCACCTGTAAGGTCTATGAATGCACAGCGGCTAACAAAGCTTTCTAGTGTTAGCTGATAACTTAGCACTCAGCCCTCTCATTAAACTATGGTCATTTCTGGTTTAAAAAGAAAACAACAACAGCGACATGGCAATGGTGAAAATGCTCAAATTAAGGTTCCAAGCAGGAGTTCACAAACCAGTACAGTAGGTGACACCACTGTGCTTACAGTATGTTCATCAGGGTGGGGTGGGGGGGTACCTGCATGCATGCTAAAGACTTCAAGAAACGTCGTGCTGTGACAACAATGCAGGAGTCAGAAGAAAGATTGTCACCAGTAGTTGTGCGTTCTTGTGTCATAAATAATAACATCCAAAGTCCCACTAAAACTGAACCTGACACCAAAACAGATTATGTTGAGTGAATCAGTCTCCAGAGTTGACCTGAAAACTATTTGTTAAACCGAGAAACATTTAGACAGCAACTAAAAACTTTATGGGATTCTCTTTGGAGCCTGTTGCCCAACAGTGCTGTAAACCCAAATATGCATACAATAAATCAAAGAACAGAAAAAAGGCATTCATTCAAATATCTATGATGTATTACATTTAACATGCATAAAAACCCATGCTCTGATTTCCTAAGTGAACTTGATTCTTCCCGGGAATCTCTTTTCTTGCGTTGATTTTTCTTGCCTGTTTGGATACACAGCGACTGACCCAAACCTGCCACCACCGACGCCAGAGTGTAGACCACCTTCTGACACAAAGATCACTCTGCTGTTAATAAAAACCTTAAAGCCACGAGGAGGCAAAACACATCTGACTAACATGCAGTTGTGTGTGACCAATTCAAAGATTTTATAGCTACTAAAGTGTTGGGGGATACATAATGAATAATAGCTGAGGTGAGATGGAAATGCACCTGGACATAAATAATGAAACATATTTGTGTCTCACTGAGTTTAGTGCGAGTGAGGCTCACAAAAGCAGTGCCAAATCAGGCAATTTACTTTTTTTTTTCCTCCAAGCTATTAGCCTACTTCAGAACTATCAAAACTACAACCAAATACCTTCCGTGGCTGGAATGAACCAAAATCACAAAAGAGACCAGACCATGTTACATTTAGGCAAGACATATGAAAATGTATACTGTAATAACTGGGCAGTGTTTTATAGCAGACGCACCTTAGACTTAAGTGAAAGGGATTGGAACAAAAGTCTCCTGACAGGAGAGGCTGGCACATCATAAAAAATGAGTCATGCTTGGTAATCAGATCCCAGACAAAGGGGAAATTTTCACTTTGGCTTTTTGATACAGAATAAAAAGGACCAGCCGAGGAAATGAAACCTCACAAAACAAAGTAGGTTCCTAAACAATGACCTTTGTATGGGGGCATGAAAGGGGAAAAAAATAATCTCAAACTGATTCCACACTTTCTCCAAAGTGCCTGTTCCAGTCACCTCTTTTCCCTTTCCAATGTAAAACGATCCCGACGCAAAGAGACTGTGCACACTGAGATTTCACAACTGACTACAACTCCTGGAAAAACCATATAACATCCAATTTTGGGAGAAGTTGTACAGGGCACTATCAGACCAATTACACCCATGCTGAGGACCACCTTGAGAACTACAGTACTTTTCCAAATGATGGAGCAAAATTCTTTCCATTTGCTTAATCAAAATAAGAGTGGAACTGATTAATCTGGTTGGTGGGCCTGCTACTCGTTTTGTTTGACTGACTCCTCAGATAAAATGTTCACGTTTAGTGCAAATTGATGTTTTCCACATTCACCAAGCGAGCAAGAATTTGGGATATAAACTCAGCGGCATTATTCTTAACAAGGGTAGAAACTGCTGTGATGCTGTTTAGATTTGAAAGAGCATCAAAACAGTCAGTTTTGTTCTTAGCGAGCAAACTGCAGCGGGAGAGAAAATTTGTGTCATGGTGTTTGATGTCACCCCAAATTCTTGCATGTTTGTGTTTGAAATGTTACAGCAGAAACTGATCTTTCCAGAGGCGAGTTGATGGCCTGCTAATACCATTGGAAGGCCCTTATTTATCAAACACTGTAGACAGTACATTATAAAAAGAAAAAACTTGTGCAGGTGCATATGTGCAAACGCATACACATACACACACACACACACACACACACACACACACACACACACACACACACACACACACACACACACACACACACACACACACACACACACTCCTCTGCCTGGCTTATTCAGATGCCATGAGTTGAAGGAGCACTCAATGGCTCAGGCCTACCTGATGGAGAGCTTGAGAGGCCAAGCAGGAACAGATGGGCTGAGGACGGCAGGGTACTGGGAATGAGGGAGCAAAGGGAGGGAAAGAAGAGAGCGAGCGCATCGACAGTCAGGGACCACCATCATTGCTGCCCACACCAGACTACACTTACCACCAGCCGCCTGCCTGCCCCCATCTCACCAAATTCATTTTCAGCGCAGTGATTCCCCACTGTAATGAATCTGCAATTTGCACACATATGTAGTGCCTAACATGGTACTACTTTGGGATCTGTTTAACCCCGATGGAAACATTTACAAACAAGTGACCGCAAAGAGTCATCAATCTGCGCATTAACCTCTTACTTGCCTCTGGTGGGAGGATTGTGCTATTCTCTATTATAAGGTCTGGAGAATACCAAAGAAACTGGAAAAGGGAGGAAAGGGAAATAGTCCCCTTTAAAGTAGAGAACAGAGGAAATTAGACAAATACTAACAGATCAACTTTATGGTTGCTTCAATCATTGTCTGCTGTCTCCTTTGTGACTAGAAAAGAAGACTTGAGACCTGTGAAAGATAGAGTGGCTCATTATGAGCTCCCTGAGTTGGAAACCTAAAGAGTCACTCTGTTGAAACATCTGGAAAGACATCTGTCTAAAGAAATGACTGATTGGCTTGCTACATTTCCTGAAAGGAGCAATGGAAGCCAAAGATGCTGTATTTATTTCCATGGAGCTGTGTCACTGTATTTGTGTATTTTTACATACATCTGGCATTTAGTATAGCACCAACAGTTACAGGACACTCCATCTTCTCAACTTGTGCAACTCTGTATGTGTCTCGTGCCACCGCACCAGGGAGCCCTGGGTGGCTTCACTTATTCATGCCATGTGTATACTTTAGCCAAACAAGGCCTAAGGACACTCCAGGGTGGTACAGAGGAAGGAGGGGCGAGGACGCTAAAGGCGAGGTAGTGTGGTCTTATGGTTGAAGCCCGTGATTTAGAGGCTGTTGATACCGGGCAGACAGCCCAGGCTCCGTCACTGACTCACTGCAGATGACGCTGCATAAGTCACTACACTTAAAATGTCCTCATGTGTTTAGATCTGTTCAAGTGGAAATCAGGCGCACTCACACAGCTGGGAATGGCTACTGGATCTGATTTTCTTGTTTCCCCCCCTGCTTTTCCCTGAAGCTTTCATAAACAGATGGCAGAGGCTCATTAAGCTGTTGTCAGAACTATTAATGACATTGTGAACACTTTCCGAGGTCTGTATGCCTTAAGGCGAGCGATTGCCAAAGCAGGGTCGTTAAAGAAGGTGTGAGAGTAACGCAATGCTGCTGTGTGCTGCAAGGTGAGGGATGGATGCCATGAAAGAACAGTGCACACATGGTTGGACGACTGTTAACAGTGAGCTGACGTTAATGATTTCATGTTTGCGGTGGAGAGGAGAAAAATGGCATTACGTCATGTGATTTCAGCGCTGTAGGAGTGCGCCGAATGCTTTGACCCTGCAGTGAGTGCTGCATGAGCTGTGCGCGCACTGATTCTGTGGTAGAGGGGGGTTATACTACTGTTATAGCAAACACGTCATTGCTACTAGCATTTCATTCAGATAACAGCATTGTGTTCCTTTTGTAACCAAAAGTGTGCACTATTGAAGTCCAAGTAAATGGGTTGGGATAGTTCACCAGAACTGCATGTCAGAGTGATGAACATCTTCACCTCATCTGTATAACATCAGATTAGCAGGTGAGTGTGTGTCTGACTGCATCTGTAACTTTCCGAGACTGATGATATGATTTCATGATGGTCATTATTTATTTATTTATTTTTACTAGCCTTTTTATTTTGGTTATACAAATGAGACACAAATCCCTTTGGGGCTACGTCAGGAAGGCTGTTCGGTGTAAAAATCACAACCCCTTGTGAATAAGGGAGCAGCTAAAAGCTTTTTTTTTTTTTTAAATATGAATGCAGTGAATGTCTTCCAGGCTAGAACAGAGCTATACCCTAAAAATGTGCACTGCTATACCTGTACTTAAACGATATTCTGCCTGCACCCTCTCTGTGAAGGTCTCACTCTTCCACGCACCGCCTTAAATTACATATTATTTTTGATGTGGTCAAATAGCACATTATTCAAACTACCACTAACAGTTTAATTCAGGGGTGTCAAATATAAGGCCAGGAGGTCAGAATTGGCCCAGCAAAGACTCTAATCCGGCCCACTGGATGGCTTTGGAAAAAGTGAAGAAGGGCATAAATTTTGGGCTTTATCTTTATTTTCATAAGTTTTGCAGCTTTTCCTACTGATAAAGACCTACCCCTTGGCCATTCATAATACACCAAAGTAATTAAGTAATAGATAACAATTTAATGAGAGAAAGGTTTCTGTTTTTCTGTGAATTAACTTTTTTATTACTGGACAGTCTGGGCAATGAGGTACCAAAACTTTTTTTTTTTAAAAATACATTTATTTCTTATAAATGTATTTTTAGCACTGCTGCCTCACAGTTAGAATACCATCTGGAAGGCCTGGGTTCGATTCCACCTTGGCCCAGGCCTCTCCCTCTCTCTGTGTGGAGTTTGCATGTTCTCCCCGTGCTTGCGTGGGTTTCCTCCGGGTACTCCGGTTTCCTCCCACATTCCAAAGACATGCACTTACTGGGGTTAGGTTAATTGGCTAATCTAAATTGCCCATAGGTGTGAATGAGAGCATGAATGTGAGTGTGAAAGGTTGTCTGTCCCTCTGTGTTAGCCCTGCAACAGGCTGGCGACCTGTTCAGGGTGTACCCTGCCTCTCGCCCTATGACAGCTGGGATAGGCTCCAGCCCCCCCGCGACCCTTAACAGGATGTGCGGAAGCGAATGGATGGATGGATGGATTTATTTCTTATTTCTTTAAGCCCACAGAGCTGACACTTTTCTTTCTTTACTACAGCAGCATTTCTTTATCATGTATAAAAACAGGCATACTGTTTAAATTGCCCTTCTTGGATTATAATTAGATATCACAGGGTTTAAATGTGCAGTTAAACTTCTTAGTTTCACTGGCCCACTAAAGATCAAAGTGGGCTGTATGTGGCCCATGACGTAAAAGGAGTTTGACATCCCTGATCTAATTATTATGGCTTTGTGGGTCAACTTTAGAGTTCTTTGATCTAAAATCCATTTTCTCGCTTGCTAACAATAATACTAAAATGCTGATTTTAGGCAGGTGAAATGTATATCATAGTCTACTTCACAGTTTTACATATTAGCACGCCAAGTATCACTAAACCAGGTCGTTTTGACTCTCAGGGTGTCAAATGCTGCCGCTTTGTCAAACTTGCAGACGTCTGTAAATTACGCACAAGGTGTCCTTTGTTGTGCTGAGTCTAATGAACGGACCAGCCACTACCAACTCATCACATATGGATGCTTGTAAAGGACCCCTTTGTGTCACATTCAAATGCACTGGGTAAGCGTCATTTTTCAGCGTGCGGGGCAGATGGTGTGAAGGGGAATATTTTATATCCAGTCCAATCTTTTCCTAAACTCAACCAGGTCTAAACCCAGCAAACATGTTTCTCACCACAGACTGGTCACAGTAAGATGGCAAAAATTACATCGTTACCGGTGACAGGAAAGTGTTGCTTCCATGCAAAACTGTGGCCCCTGTGATCAACTACCCACACAGCGTTCACTCCACATACACAGACTAGTGTTACCTGATGTGCATTTTTTTGTTGTTTTATTTTAAAAATACACACACATAGAAGCCATTTATTTACATGCAAATATATGCAAATCAATTCTTTTCTTATTGCTTGATCATCTTACATCTACACCCCACCAGACGGTCAAAATATGTAACGATCACCTCTCTTCACTTCATGTGTCTGTAATGTAACTATTTAGTGTACCATATCAGTGTGTAGTCTGTTTAGATCAGTAGCTTTAAAAGTCAGAGGTCACAAGCACAAATCTTTATTACTTTTGTCTTTTTTTCTCTTTTCATGAGCACAATTTTTTTGTTTGTTTTGTTCGAGAAAAGTATATAATAGAAAATTTTCCTGTACAAAGACTTCTTCTTGCTAGGAAGTTTAGGAAGGATGCCCAGTCAACATTCATTTATGAAGGCGTGGCAACATTGTCAACATTACCTCAGCATCAACTTTCATTTTGGAACTATTTTTAAACCAAGTAGATATCCAGAGTGAAGGGTCAGCCAGGGGTTATTCCTGCAAAGAGAAAATGAATCCTGAGGGGAACATGGACATATGCATCAAATGTCAATAAAAAAAAAGGCCCATTTGTTACAAAGTGCTTCCCAGAAACATAAAATAAAAGAACAAAGTAGCAAGAAAATATGAAAACTATTTAAATATAAATTAAATGACACCATGAGAGACTCAAGCAAAACATCAAAATAAGAATAAGATACAGTCTGATTCTATTGTAATGAATACCTTAAAATTAACACAGAAATCTAGAGGTTAAAATAATAAGAGGGAGTTAAGCAAAGAATCTCAAAAAATATGAAATCTATTCTAAAATTTTCAAAAAGCCTTATGATGAAAACGAGTCTTTAGCAGTGACTTAAAAGAAGATGCTGATGAGGCGAGTCCTCAGGCAGATTATTACACAAGTGAGGAGCCCTAACAGGAAACGCTCAATCGCCTTTTGTCTTTAAGCGTGAGGTGGAAACAGTTAACAGGTTTCTGCTTGAGGATCAGAGGCTGCACATCGAGCTTTTTGGCCCAGGCCATGAAGGGCTTCAAAAGTAAAAAGAAAACCTTAAAACCCATTCTAAAAGTAATGGGTAGCCAGTGTAGATTCATTAAGACTGAAGTAATATGTTCATTTTTCTTGGATCTTGTAAGAAGTCTTGATGCTGCATTCTGCACAATCTGAAGTCTATTTAATGCCTTCTGATTGATACCTGTTGAAAGACCATTGCAATAATCTAACCGAGCAGAAATAAAAGCATGAATGATTGATCAAACTCTGTATTGATCGTATCCTCGTGATACTTCTGAGGTGGTAGTAGCAGGAGTGGGTGACCTTGTTCATATGTTTCCCGAAGGTGAGATTAGAATCAAATAACTCACTCAGGTTTCTGACAGCTGATTTCACGTGAATGGATAAAGGACCAAGGGAGGACTTGATGCTTGGATGCACCTTTTCTGAACCAGCGATGAAAATTTGATTTGTCTGACTTATCTGACATTTCTTAATGTCATGTTAGGCAGATCCATCCATGAAAAGATGGGCATAGCTTCAGTCTCTGAAAAGTGATGCATACACAGAGGTGTCTTTAACCTGCATTCTTTTTAACAGCCACCAGGGGGTGATACCTGTGGTTTCAAAAGGACTTTGGGTCTTTTAGAAATTGATGGAAAAAACAGCCCTTGGACTTGACCTCTGTTGGCACTTTACTGATGAGTTTATGGGCTCAGTAACTAATTTCGGGTCATACTAAATACTTTTTTTTTTAATACTGTGGCAGTTGTAAGCGTTTGGAAGTTAGGCTTTCCGGGGTAATGCTCATTGGCTAACAATGTGTGACTGGCAAGTTGTTAGCCAATGAGTGTGTGACTTCAAAGCCAGATCCACCCCATCACATCCGGTTTCAAAACACCAAGATGGTGATGGTGAAAATGCTCATCTTGAGGCTTGAGAAACCAATGGGTGATGTCAGGGTAGCTGTGTCCATCTTTTATATTGTCTATAATCAAAAAGCCTTATTAAGCTGTAGAGGAAAGATTAACAAACATAATGTATCATCATGGAAATCCAGTTAGTGTGTAATTCAGAATTTCTAATTTAGAACCATTTAAAAAATTACAGCAACAGCACAAGAAATGGAAATGGGTTGATTCCAGCTTTTTTTTGCTACACTTTGGAAAAGACATTGTGTTCTGTTCAAGTTCATAGATTATTACTCAGTGTAATAATAAAAATCAGACTTTTGCTTCCAGCTTTGCAGATGAACCCTGCTGAACCTGCAGCTAAATGCTGGCCACCTCCAACAGCACTCAGGGAGAACTTTAGGTGGACTTGTGAACTGCGAGGTGTGAGGCAGTGGTTTTGACTGCCTGGAATGGAAACACTGAAAATGCACAAGCGGAGTTCTGTCGTTACTCCGGTCGTGCACGCAGATGATCAAGACGCTGAGTTATGAAACAAGCAATGCGATAACAGACGGACTGAGAGAACAGAGTAGACTTTCAACATTTCTTCAGTCCGGGGGAAACAGTGGAGGCGGCACTGAGAGCTCACAGAGCCCCAGAGTCATGTTGTTGATGCTTATGTGGTCACACGCAAACCTAACCATCGTCCCCTGGGATATCCTTAAAGAGGGTCAGACGCTGAGCGCATTAGATTTCCCCCACTGACCCTGCAGAAAGGAAAGGGCGAAGCAGGTGGTGTCACATCAGGAAATTATTGTGCACTTTGTATGTGGATATTTTCCTAAGATCGGCATTCAGTCTGAATATGTGCTCTGAATGAGCAAAGAGAGCTTCAGAATTCAAATTTTAATACAATAAAAATTGGTTGTGAGTAATATGGAGAGCATAAACTGCAAGACAAAAACAATTTATATGGATGTCTGATTTTTTTTTTCTTTTTTCCCCATGTATACACGTGTATATGCCTCTGCCTGTGCCTCACTATGTCAGCTAAGAACTGCGGTCTGTCTAACTGTGATTCTCTTGGTCTATCTCTCCTAGCAGATGTACTCTTTTCTGCTCCACAGCTGCATCCCACATGTTTTCACGCTGTTTGACAATGCAGTTATATTCTCTTCTGCTTGGAGCTCTAATGTCAGTTAGTGGTGATAGTGGTGGTGATGGTGGTGGAAGATTCCTACTCTTCTTATGGCCCTTCCTTCCTTCCTCTTTGTCCAGAGTACAGCAGTAGTGCTCTGGCCACACTTTGGTCTTGAAAAGTCTCCAGTTGGGTAATGTAAAGAATGTAGAGGGTAGGGGGTCAGAACTGGCAGAGCCTGCCACAGCTCCATAGCACACAGAGTCATTTCCATAATTGCCCACAATCAAACCAACCCCTCCTGGATTCCACCCGCTCCAGATTCCTGTAGATAAGCTGAGCTGCAGCTTTGGTGAGGGCCGGAGACCCCCAAGTAAGAACAGGTGCTGCTAATGTAACTGATTTCAACCCCCCCCCCCCCCCCCCCCAAAAAAAAAGGCGCACGGGGGGGGGGGGGGGGGGGGGGCTGATGGTTCTCCAGTAATTGCAATGGTTGAACATTCCCTTTTGGATTGCTATCATGTGACTTTCCTGAAGAGAGGAATGAAAGAGGGTTTGTCCCACATTTGGTATTATCAGGAGACTTTAGTCAAATTAAGATGCCTTACTGTAAGTTCAACTGTACGGCAACAAATTGCTGGGCATCAGGTCGTTAGCAATTGATTCACATTGTAGCCAGTTTTCCACCGCATACAACAAAAGTACTGCTGCAGAGCGATCCAGAGTCAAACAACCCGTGACACAGTATGCAATGTAACATTTTTGCAATGCCGCAGAGATATCAGTTGCTGACACAGTAAAATCCTTTAAGAAAAGAGGAAAGTCATTGAGGGCTACATGACTGTCAGTAAGTCTAACATATGAGGAGATTCTCCATAACAAGGGAAAAAAGCACAAAAGCTGCATAAGAAGCCAAAGGTTTATAGGTTATAACAACATGTTTTAGAAACTGTGCAAATCTTTATGTGCAGAGTAACTAGTAATTACTGAGTATTAAAATAGTTAGTAGGTAGTTCACCCATCCTTAAAAGCCTGCAAGTAGCCTTCCCCACAACGGTGCAGGTACACTTTTAGTAACTGTACTTAGTTACACCCCACCACATCAGAAGAATAAGGTTTACATGGCTTATAACTATAAAAGCTTTTTCATCTTCACGAACAAAGAAGACCATCTTAGGCAGGGAATTCGGGAGAAGTTTGATATCCTCTTAAATCTCCTCCTGCGATATGATCAAAACAAGCCATTAAATTAACACGATAAGTATGGGAAGACGGTGAATAATGAGTAACAGTCGTTTTATTCGCCTCTTCTGTCGCCACTTAACTCCCCACCTCCTCCAGTCTCCGACCGCCGCTCTGCCAGGTAACCGTTTACCTCGACGTGGACGCGACTGTGGCCACACGCGCGCCCCCGCGAAGTCGTATACGTCACCGTGCTCGCTCCTCTTCTCGCGCGCTGGTTAAAAAGAAGGAGGAAAGAGCACGGGAAAACATGTGAGCGCTCTGAGGACTTTAGTGAGAGGCAACTTTTATTTTTCTTATATGTGCTTTTTTTTTTTTTTTTTTTTTTTTTTGACCCATGTGTGTGCAAACTGCCGTGCTCTGCTCAGAGAGGAATTACACCTGAAAGGAACGTCACGGCTTTTTTTTTTTCTCTTTTCACTTCACGGTGTTTTGGGGGATTTGACTTTTTTGTACTCATCAGGATAAACTGTGTTATTGTTTTGCTTTTATATTATTATTATTTCGATTTTCGAGTTATACTGTGTGACCAGAAGGGAAAAGTAGGGCTAATTTATTTTAAACACCTGTTTTCATACTAACGAATCACATTTAAGACACCTGCGTTTACACATTTGTCTTTTTTTTTAAACAGCTTCTTCCTGCGTTGAGAAATATATACATATATAAATATACTGCACTCCAGGATAACATCTCTCTTTTGAAAAAGGGACGCGTTGTATTTTTTTTATATTATTATCATCATTATTATTAGTATTATTATTATAAGCTTATTTTTTTATAATCTTTTGAGACTATGAAGCATTTGCAATTTGTGCTCGTCCTGGCCATCGCGGTCAACGTTTGGGAATGTGGGGACGCGAAGTTTGGCGAGAGGGGCGAAATGAGCCCCAGGAGGAGAAGATGTTACGACGGAAGCTTGCCCAAGCGGCTGAAGAAAAGGGAGCGAAAACTGTTGCTTGACGGCAGCAGCGGAGGAGAAGTTTGCCACAGGCTGTATCCTCGCGTATCCTGCTGCCCCACCAGGAGAGCCGCCTATCAGATCCTGCACCGCAGGGATCCCAGGGTAGGTTAAAGTCCGTCCACGCACGCTGCATTTTCAAGTATTTAAAGGACTGGCTTTTATTGCTAAGGCACCTAAGGATATGCATTTACAGCCTCTGTGCATTGTCATTCTGCTTCTTACTGCCGACAGCTGAATTTGGGGATGGTAAAGAGGAAGTTGCCTTGGGCTGTGCGGCCAAGAAAAAGTCCGCATTTTTATATTATAGCAGGAAGATATTGCTGTTACTTAGTAGTAAACGACTTTACAGTATGAGGTTTCACGCTTCTGGTGAAATCCCCATTCATGACACTTTAGCACATGTGTGTGTGGCTTCTGTTTTTTCCTCTTTTGATAACCATCGCTGTAGAATATTTTTTTTATTTTTAAACAATCTTCCGCGAACAACTTAATCTGCACCTAATGGGGGCAGGCTGTCGTTTCCGTAAAGGGGACTGAAAGTGAATCAAAATCCCGGTTTCCGCAATAAAATCTTGTGCATTTTGTTTACCAGCTTCGCGCAATGTGGCGCAACTAATTCGGTGTGTCCAATGCGCTTCGGTGTTACCATGGCAATCACTCGCTCGATTTACGTTACTTCTACGCTGGCTACAGTCGGCACCAACCGCCGGGAGAGGGAGAGAGAGGCGCTTAGTTAACTGTTGAACCATTTACCACAAAAGGTAGGAGCTCAGCCTTTTTTTTTTTTTTTTTTTTTTTAATTAATCAGTCGTCGTCGTTTTTACTGCAACTGGAAGCTGATAAGGATTTTTTTCTTTCTTTCTGTCTGTTTGGCAGCCGGTGGTTCTCGGTGGTTTTCAGAGTTAACGTTCAGACGTTTGTTTGTCTAATGTCTTAAACGTCTCGCGCTTTTACGCTCCACTCTTGACCGTTATGGCGCCAATCGAGGTAATAATGTAAGTGTTGAAATTTAATGCAGCGCAGATCTTCGCATGGGGTGGTTGGGATGGGGTGTTAATTAAACCGCTCTTCGGAAATGCAGCGGAGAAAAAAAAAGAAGAAGCGAGTGTATGCGGCCAAACTTGTAGCAGATTCCTTTGGATCCTCACCGGGCCATTCTCATGTAAACCACCCCTCGAATCATTCAGTGGCTGGGTGGTATCTCACTTTGTGTTGTGACAAAAAGCCATATTGCATCATTTAATTTGCTCAAGTCATGCAAATAGGAGGAGGAGGGGGGGGGGGGGGGGGTACTGAATAGGACGAACTCGACTTCTCCTCCTCCCCACTACACTGCCCACACACGGAGCCCTTTCTGATTATGGCAAAAGAATAACAACAACACCATTGTGTTTGTTGGTTTCACTAATGGGAGAAGCTGGAGAACATCACTCTCCCCCAGTCATCAGCCCCTGTCCAAGTGTTAATGCCTTTGAGAGGGTGTGTGTCTTTCACTATATCCCCCTGCCAACAAACTTACACCTATTCCCTGAGGACAAGTGTTTTGTTAAAGCTTAGTGTTGCCTACCTCAGTGCCACCCCCCACCCCCGACTATGTGAGGACTGTCCTGTTTTTTTTTGTTGTTGTTGTTTTTTTTTACTGCAGCTGAATCATATTTTACATTTTCAGTTTTTAAGTAAGGCATTAGTGTTAATGCGTTTGTTCCGTGAATTTTTGCTGATGAGTCATTATGCAGATGCATCATAGAAGGAACAGCTGTTCTCCCGCATGAGGCTTAGCGTTGCAGGTGTGAAGCCAGTTTTATTAAAAATGCAATGTAAACATCTGAAATGGCAGGGGAGCTAAGTTACTGACAATTTTATTTTCTTACCCCATTGTAGTTACATTTTTTCCTCTCTGATTACAGCTCTGCTCTTGACCTCAGTAAAAGTGCGACAGCTGAGCCTCCTCCTTGCTGTTTTCTCACTGCTTTTTTTTTTTTTTTTTTTTTTTGAGGAGCGTACTCACTGAGATTCAGTGAGAGACAACAAACAAAGGTTCACTTGTTCTGCTTTGGATGATGGCAACATTGGAGCCCATCCCAGCAACATATGGACACAGGGCATGGCTGAGAGCACACAAATGCTACTCTCTGTGGACCTTGTGCCAGCCTATGGCCCGCAGAATCAATGGGCAATTTAGAGCAGGAGACCAGGCATGCCCACAACACTACATGGCATGAGTGTAGAGGATACCGAGACAGAGGAACACTCTGTACATACAGGGTCACGGCCAGTGCGGAGCTCCCCTTTGGGAAAGAGCAAGAGTTAAATAAATTCTAGAACAAAATTATGATTTAGTGTAATTCTGTCTTCATTTAGGCCATTGCCTTGTATGAATTGAGATTTTCTCTTTGCATGTCTTAAATTGTATTTTTCTTTAGATCCTTATATTTTTCCAGAGGTTCAACCACCTGTTAGGCAAAATCACTTCAGTACAACTTCTAAAAAGAAAATCTATTCCGCAGCTTCAGTTCGCTCTGTAACCAAAGTGAAGTGCAAGGTGTCCATATGTTAGCCTTGGGTCCCCTAGTCTAATTGACTTCGACAGACTGCTAATTTGTTGATACCAGAGAGGGAATGATGTGCCTGTCTATCTCTAAATTGGTGTTTACACATGGACCTCACACAGAGCAAAGCACTACCAGCCTGCTGCCTCCAAGCAGCACCACTCTTGACCTAAAACAGATTACATTGTGTTTTATTATAGCTAATTTGTTATGTAAATAATCCTGCTAATTTCTTTTGGATGAAGTCTATGTATACTTTTGCGTAATGACCCCAAGTCAGGCTTTGTGGCTCTTATTTGGTTTCATTCATTTTATGCCTCTGAAATTTGTCAGACGTGGGTATCATAATTTGATTTTAAGTGTTTGTGAACTTGGTTAAGTAGGCAGAGAATGAGAAGATCTTGTTGTTTATTTAAACAGAAAGGGAGGTCAAACTATAGGCTTGACAAGTCTGTATGAAAGGAGACAGTAAAAAAAAAAAACTTCCGACTGTGTAGAAAATTTTAAAATGTCAAGTTTTTCAGCAAAAAAGTAAATCAAATTGTAGATCTTTGCTGTAATTCGCTTTTATGAATAGGATTTTGCAGTCTTCAGTGGGAGAACAAGGAAAGAAGTGGCATCTCTACTTGCTGCTGAAAATATCACAGAGATGTTGCAGACTTCAAACTGTGCAACTGTGTAACTCTTTCATATTAAATAAAGACATAAACAACTGCAGCTCATGTAGAACATTAACCGAGCCCATGGCATTAACATTAAACTTGTGTCGTATGTAGTGTGCATTATGAAAAAAGTATAGATCATATATATCTTACACCTAGCTTTGTATCTTGTAGCCAGTGTAGAAAGAGTTTCTTGCTTTATATGTATCACATTGATAGGATTGGCTAATTTCCGGTAGTTAAATGGGAATTATGTTAGGCATTTTTTATAACCTAACACTGAAATAAATATATAAACGTCTCCTTTAAGGGGTAATTTGAACTCAGTGAGATCATTTGAAATATCTCGATTTGTGTAGTTATTCTAAATTCTCTGTGTTGTCATTGTCAGGAATTTATAACAAAGATTTGAAAATGAATCTCACAATCTAAACTTTCCCTTCTTCATAGTGTAATATTTATCATGTTGCTATCACCAAATGTCCAGCTAATCCTAAACTACACGTTGGCTTGCTTGGGAAGTGTGAAGTGAGAGGTAAAAGAGAACAGCCAGCCATTCTAATCAGGCGTTGGTCCTTGTTGCGTGTGGTCTCCAGATTTTCTCCACCAACAATACAGAATGTGGACGTCTCCTGGAGGAGATCAAGTGTGCTCGCTGCTCCCCCAATGCCCAGGTGTTGTTCCACTCCTTGGACATGGATAAGATGCCACACAGGGAGCCAGACCTGCCACGACTCTGCCAGAACTTCTGCCGCGAGTTCTACTACACCTGCAGGGGGCACATACCAGGTAATTACACAGATAGTAATGGCCATGATTATAACTTTAATGTTGCCCCTTGTGGTTACCTGGTGGTTTTCAAGTAAACATACACAACTGAAAAGGTTAAATAAAAGTGAGCACGTGCTGTGTTTATTCATTTTAAATTCTCATAAATTCAAAATGATACGAAGATGTTTGATTTTGATTTGTTGAAAAATCATACCACACCACATTGAGACTCAACTTGCACATGCATGTGCAGCTGGGAGATTTTTGGACTTATGCAAGAAGTGGTGCGTCAGTAGTCTGGTCTGTGAATATTTATTTATTCAGCTCTTACCTCATCTGACCTCACCCTGATTTGCTGTTGCGTGTCTCACCCGTTTGCTCGCTTTCTGCCTCGCTTCTTAATGCATCAGTAAAATCACTTGCCACACTTTGGCCGTACGGACCCAGCACCTGATTAGCGTGCAGGTTGGCCTGGTACATTTGATTAAAGAAATGTGTAGAATGCTTTTTGTGCTTCTTAAGACACAGTATTGAGTCTAGCTGTGTTTATGTCATCAGGTGCCGGTACTGTTGTTCTCGTGTCTCTGTTAGGTCTATTGGGATCATGCAGGTTTATTTTAATTAGCACAAATTTGCAATAAATTAACTTTTTGCAGCCCTTGAAGGTAGTAACAATACACAGACATGAGACAGTTCTTGACATGTGAATGGAAAATATTAGACATTCAAAAGTGGGTGTGAAAACAAATTTCATAAATGCACTGACAAAATCCAGCCTGCCTGACCTGTGTTCCAGAAAACTTGACTGACTGGAGCAAAGTGAAACTATTTTATAACCTGTTCCTGGATACTGCTTGCTAGACTCAACTGCTGGAGTTGATTCTGTATTTGGGATGCATATGCACCCTAGCTGTGGTCTAGACATGACTGCCGGGCACTTTGCCTTCCTCAGACATAAACTGTCACCTAAAAAACTCTCTCATGCTCTGCCATTACACTGTTTTCATTTGGGTAGTAGGTTAACATGATTTGTAAACATAGCTGAAGTGTTGCTGTACTGGCCTCTGTCGTTTCTGACTATTAGATGGCAGAAACATTGGAGGGGGAAAAAAAGCCATTGATGCAACAGTTTCCCTTATGTATAATGTACTTTTAAATGATAGGAACCCCTCTACTCCTTGAAAGCATTTGCTCCTCAGAAGAATTTCCTTTGAAGGGATGCAAGATCACAGGTACCTTCAGAGTGCATACCACACATGATCAAACACTTCTTGACTGTCTCTTCTCCTGCAGCCAAGTCTTCTTCCAGTCTCTGTCGCCACAGACTGATTAGATCTGCTGAGATTTGCAGACAGAGAACAGTTTCAGACACACTTGTCTGCAAACCCACCCACATGATATGGTACAGCTCAAGTCAAAAATCAAACACATACATTCCATCAGAGTCCTTGCTCATCTCCATCTAATGGCCTGCTGTAGTATTGTGTACAACACTTCAAGTGCAACTCAGGTTGGTGAGAGGGACTCTACAGAGCAAAGGCAGAGAGGAAAAAGAAGTCTTCTCTGGAGTTACATTACTTGCTTATGAACTGATAGACATATGGGCTCAGAGAGTCAAACAAGAAAACCTCAAGAGAAGAATCCAGAGACGGATCCCCCTCCCCCCACTATACGCTCCTCCCTGTTCACCCCCCATCAGCCCCCACAGATCAGCATATGTGGTGACGAATGACACATTTATTTTTCTACAAAGGTTGTGTGTATGTAAAACTGCTGAAGTGCATCAAGATGTCAAGTACTTTGGGTGGGCCACCCAGGTTGCCTTGGAAGATAACCAGATGGAAGTATAACTTTAGCAGTGGGGAGCCAGGAATATGGACAGAGTTCTGTCTCTCCATGTCTCTGCTTCATTCCCTTGTTCTCTCACTCCTTTGCTTTCTTGCTTTGTTTCTTGCCTTTTTTCTTTTGCATGCTAACTCTTTTCCTACATCTCTAGTTAGTGCATACCCTGCAATGAAGGTAGAAGGTAATATCAAATGACGAGTCCTGAAAATCAACTACAAACAGATTAATTTGATTGAATCGTATGACAGATATTTTTCTTAGGTATATGCATAAATGATAACGATTAAGGTGGAATTTTTAATGTTTAATGAAAGTTTATTTTCCAGATCTGCATCTGAATATTTCAATGGGAGGCAGCAAAAGTGAATATAACCGCATACCTTCCCAGACAATGTCTTTAGCTAAAAAGTTAAGAAAATCACCAGTCACTGGTTTTAAATTGAAACAGTAGCCTTTACAGCATCCATAACTGTCATCCTGCACCCATGAAACTTCCTACCAACCCTTGATTAGCCCATGCACCCCTTTTCTCCATAAAGATATTTACTGCCTTGACTCTCACTTCTGCCTAGAAGCCTCCCACCTTCCCCGTACTCCTCTTCTCTCATGTCTTCCTCCACTCATTCCCCCACCCTCCACCCGACATCCCCAACCAGCATGGTTAAGATAACTGCAGACACAAGAGTGTGGGTGGTATAGTCAGAGCTGTGTGTGTGTGTGTTTCTATGTGTGTTTGATCTTCATGTTATGTTTAGATGTTTGAGGGGATATCCTATCACCTCCAGTATTTGGTGTGGTCAACCCTTGCGGTGTGGGGCAGAGGGAGGAGATAAAAGGAGGGACAGGGAGAGTCCTGTTTGTGTTTTTATCACTGGTGTATTTGCTTTCCTCTGTCCTCAGAGGGATTGACTAAAGGAAACAATATCGGTAAGATTGTTTTTAGGTTGCTAAGGACCCGAAGACCCACTGCGCACTTTGCTTATTCCCGGGAATAATGTTGTGACTGCACTGGCTAGAAGGGCACCTCTGTGTGACTGCTGTGTTTACGCAGATTACCTTCTCCTCTGGCACTAAGTCGTTTTAGGTAAACTAGCAGGCCAAAGGGAAATAAGGAATGATGTGATGTCAGTTTTACCTTGAACTTGTGCAGAATTTATGGAAATACAATCAGTCAGCATTTGGGAACATCATGTCTTTGTTTGGCAATTCAAATGATGAAAACCATTTACCCTGAAAAAAGTTTTGTTTATTCAGAATCACATGCCATATTTAACAGGCTGACTTTTTCATCAAAGAACATTTTGGAATACCTATAAATGGCAGGAATAATGAAGGAGTAACATTTTTAACTCCAGTTAAGCGAATGAACACAGTTTGCAAAGCAGAAGCGGCCAGCCAACATCACTAACTGCAGTAGACCATTTAACATGCTTATTTAATGAAGGTAAAAGCTGTGGCAAAATATACTTTCAGAAGAGTTTTGTAGTTTGATCTATAGGGTACTTTTTAAAATACTTTTTTTTTTTTTTTTTTTTTGTATCTATTGTGTTGCAGAACATATTCAAAGGGTTATATTTATAATTCATAAAATGAATTTGGTTCCCATAATTCACTGCCATGGAGACACATTGTTTCCGGTTTAGAATCAAATCCTTTTGGCATGGGATTACCCAGTTAATAATTCTAGTAATCATATATTTGGCTCTCTTTGTGTCTCACATTTTTCAAAATGATTAAACTCCTTGTGGAGTCTATATTGGGATGCAGTGTTTTTGTTGTTGTTGTTGTTTTTTTTTCCTAGAAATAGCTTTCTTAAGACCTCTTCTGTGTATGTCACAACCTAGTCAACCATCAAATGATCTATGAATCAGCTAAAAAATGATATTTTTAGTGCCAAACAGACAAAATTATATTCCTCATCATGCTGCTTCTTGTACTAGGTTTATTTCAGATTCTTTTTCATGTACACCAGCTGAGATGTGCGCTTCCTCAGCAAGCTTGATGAATCTTGCTGCCACTTGCACTGTGTTGCTGTTTGTTTCCAATAGGCTTTCATTTAGTGTACACTGACACCACACACTGGTTTTAACTATCTAAAGCAGCTATAATTAAAGGATCACGCAGCTGGAGCGAAAGCAACCTCATGGTTGCATGTTGCTGAAAAGACTGAATAGAAAGCCAGGCTCTTCTACTTGGACTAATGCACAAGCATTATTTCATAAATGAAAATAATGACAAGGTAAACTAAAATTTAGAATGCAGTCTTTCTTCTCTCTGGAAGCGGTATAGTTCACTGTAAAGCCCTATCTAATCTGAGATCCATTTGGTTTGGCCCAGTTGGTTTTCACTTGTTCTTTTCAGCCTAGGCTAGCCAGGATTTGGTTTGGCTCATCAAGTATAACTCCTGAGTCTTCCCAACACACAAGCACATCATTTCTCATCACTTCTCTCTTCTTCTGCCTCTACTTACATTCTCTGTCCTCTCTTGCACAATAGCCACAATACATTATAGGCAAACCAAAGCAAGCAGGCTAGATGAGCCAAGTATAAGAAGCCATGCAGTATCTGGTGAGTGTATGACTCTATGTCTCTGAATCTGTTGTGTTTTCTAGAACTGTTCCAAGCTGATGTGGATGAGTTCTGCCAGTACTATGGGAGGAGAGATGCTAGTTTATGCTTTCCAGATTTTCAGCGAAAGCAACCACATCATCAAGATTCTAACTACTTGGGAGATGAGAAAGTAGAAGAAATCACCCGGTATGTAGTATATTCATATATAAGTTTTGACTGTATCATGTGTTTCAACAAAGTGAGTTTCTTGGGTTTCATCTGTATGCATGAGCAACATGCATAGCTTCGTAACATGTTTTGGGTTGACTGGTCCATTTTGACATGGTCCATACTTTCAGACTGACATGCTGTGCAATTTCTCCTCTAATCCTAAAGTTTGTCCAGACTGCTTTTGCTCAGCTTTGCTAACATAATGAAAATGCTTATCCTGCGTCATTCTGTTTGCCTCCCTCACTGGAAAGGTCTGTACATCACAGGGGGCTTTGCCCTTTTGTCCATGGGGGGATGCCTTTCATCTCAGTTTTCCCTAGGGCAGGAAGGCCAGAGACTATGCACCTGAACAGCAGCAACCAACATTCAGTCAAATAACTTCCGACAGTTATAGAGTCAGGGGATTAATCGTCTCTTCTGTCTCATGTCCTTTGAGAAGTATAATCACATAAATGACAGTGAGCAGGGCTCCCTTACTTTAAAGGGTAGGTGAAAGTGCCAAAATAAAGTCAGTTGAGTTACCGACTGAGATTATGAGCTTCATTTTTGGGAATTAAGGCACAGAGCTCAAATGACCCTGAGTTCCTTGCACAATGCAGTGTGTGGCAGTTGTGCACTTAGATGGTATGGGCCAAAAATAGTCATTTATGTTATCAGTGGCTGTGGTGAATGTTTAATGGACTGATTACAGTTATAGCTTTTCATATCTGCCTCTCTTAAGTAGATGCACCCAAGTAGTCATGTCTGCAGCTGGGAAATCTGCAAGGATTCGTGCCCCATCTGACACACTTGCACTAGCTGAGGGAACATGTAGGAGGATGAGGTTAAACTTCCTGTACTGCCTTTTTTTTATTTTTTATTTTTCAAAGAGCCAGATTTGGCACACACAATTATTGCCCAGAAAAACGGATGTCTTGAATGAAGACGGAATATGGAGAGAGAGAACTGGTGGAATAGGTCATCATGAGTTTTGCAAATTTGAGAGAAGAATTAAGCCTGTAGTTGTCTTATATTATTTTATGGCTCTGAATGTCTTGAATTGCAGGTAGAGTACCCATGTGTAGATGTGTGCAGGCAAGCAGGTTGAACAGAAAATGCACCTTTATTAGGCAGTAATAAAATGAAGTAAAATCAAAACAGGAATAAACCCTCAGCCTATAATCAAAGGACTAAAAAACATACATGCACAAAGAACCCAACCATAAAACATCTAAGAAGCAAGAGGTCAAAGCTCAAAAAACTCAGAACCCTGGATCCAAGACCCAGGACCATGACACTGACTAAAATATCATAGTCCAGCTGATTTCACAGCATAAAATAGGAATTGTGGTTTTAAAAAAAGAAAACAAAACAAAACTCTGTATAACAAACAACACTCAATTTTTAATGCATCTGCACATAAATGTATTTAGTGGTTGTCAGCTGAGGCACATTGCAGACACCTGTAGCAAAAGATTTTTTAATCAGATGACTGTCTAGGTAAAATCATTGTAAATCTCATGTGTACTATTGCTGAATAGATTATATTATTCTGTTGGTGTACTTATGGATGAAAAGTTTATATAAAAACATGAACTTTTGAACCCTACAGTATAAAGCTGTAGAGTAGCATTCAGGTCTGTTTGTCCCAGTAAAAGCAAGGGTTCAGGGTGATCACCTTTGTCCTGTGATCAAGCATTACTATTTTGATGGGAGTGGACTCTTTCTGGATATAGAGCACAAGGGAGCACTGAATGATTTCACAATTCTGAAAATTATGTGAATCAGTGAATCATATGATATGTTCTTTTAAACAATGCTCTCCATCAGCACCATCAAAACAAAACCAGGAGGTATCTTTTTGAGAGAACAATGTTCTTGTAGCGTCAATGCCAAGGTTCACTGGCCCTGTTGTGGTAGGTGGTTGCCAGATATCTTACAAAGACACTTTAAAGCATTGTGTGTTATTCTGAATTTGTCTCCCATCTGTACTACTACTTGAAAATCTTGCTTTCCTACCTTATAGCTGGATTCACTACCACAGTCTGTCCCTATTTATATGTGACACTAAAATGTATTTCAGATTATCTGATCTCTGGTGGGCAAATCTATAGATAGATTTAGAGTTGAATGCACCCAGGAAACATTCAGATTCAATCAGTTAGACCGTATTCTGTGGTGGTCTGGGCTGTAAATTGCATAATTCTTTTAGCAGTACTCTAGTGATGTGCCTCCCCCCAGTGAAAAACAGCACATTTGGCAGAGTGCATGGAGTTGTTTACCTGCAGCTATCATTAACCATTTGTTTTGAATAATGTTGTTGTGCAAGGAAAAATAAAATACTTTACAGTCTTTGACCTTGCTTCGTTATGGGTCAGCTCATGTGCTCAAAACCGATCAGTCAGGGTGGTTCTGGATTGGACTCAAAGATAATTGTTAATAACAAGTGAGTTCCAGTATTCTACAGAGCACTCTGGGTGCAAGCAAAACTGAACCTGTGCAGGATTCTGGCATTTGGTCTTAGCAAGCAGCAATAATGTAGAGTACTTGTTTGTTTGCATGTGGAGTGGGAGAGTGAGATGCAGTCACAAGTGGTCACTCGATACGTATGCTCATGCCAAGTGTGAACTGACGCACTTAGCACTGTCCGTTTGTGATCAGATCACCCAAGACACATGTTGATGGCAAATATGAACAGGGTCCTTGACATTTTGTATCTTCCTTGTTACCCAGGAAACACAAACACAACTGCTACTGTGCCCAGGAGGTGTTGAGTGGTCTAAGGCAGCCGGTGGCTGTGGTGCACTGTGGAGATGGTTCCCAGCGGCTCTTTGTCCTTGAGAGGGAGGGAATTGTCAGGATACTCAACCATGACCTCGAGCTAATTAAGGAGCCTTTCTTGGACATCCACAAGATAGTGCAGAGCGGCCTGAAGGTAGGACCGACTCTGCCCTCATACTGTTACCTGTGAATTATAGAGGTAATATGTTAAAGTGTATGTAATGTGATCATAGTTGTAAACAACAAAGAGAAAAGGAAAGCAACATGACTGAGGGAACACGAAATAGTTTTTGCTACATTTCTAAAGTAAGGAAGTAATATGACACAAGTCTTTACAACACAAATGTTTGCACCTATGTAAATGTGTCAGGAATGTCTCCAGCCAAGGTAAATCCTGTGGAAGTTGTGCCTGCTCACGGTTTGTGTTCAATTATATGATTAGACCAAATAAGCATTCATCAAATGTGATTGCCCATTACATTATCTGCTAATTAAATATACATACTGTACACATTATGCAAACTGATCATTTTCTGCTACTTCTCACAAGAATGGTTAATGGTTTTCTTAATCTCTCCCATATTGTCCCTTTAAGGGTTCCAATATTATAGACTTATCTATATAATGCCTACCACACACGATAATAAGAATGACAGTTTCAAATTGTAACCTTGTCTGTACTCGTAATTAACTTCAACAAATAACTACATATTAGAGGTCTTTTTGTCCTGTCCTGTGCTCATAGTCCAGTCATGGGGGTGTTATTAATACATATCAAGACCCACAGACCTGAAAGGACAGATATGTCCACACCTGTGTAACATTTAACTGTTCTGGCTGACCACCTCTCCTGCCAGAAGTGGGAGCGTGACAGGGTAAACATATGTTCTACTTCTGTTTGGCTCTCTGCCCTATCTGGGAAAAATAAACACAGCCAAAGCAATAAAAAGGTGCACAGGAATTTTCTTGTTTATATCTTTTGAACATGATACACACTTTTGGAAATAGTTAGGCCTGCTGTGTCCTTGAGTTGATGTATTCTCAAAAATATGTGTGCCGTGCTAGTTCTTGAAAAAAATTTTTTTGAAAAGCATTCTCCGTGGATATATTATTTCTAAAGACACTTCATCTTCTTGAGATTTATTTTTATATGCATAGTCCTTAGGTAATCACAGATTTTGATTTTGGTAATTGTTCAGAAATTGTTTAGATTGCATGAGGAGATGTGGTAGCTTAGATGCTTGTGGGGGGCATACTCCCAGACAGGAAGTTTATCCATCACGCATGCCCCTCGCTCCTCCACTGACAAGGTTCTTTGCTTACAAGGAGTCAAACGGAGCACAGCATTTGAATATTAAGCTGCCCCCTGTGGGATGCTCACCCCACTCTTCTCAGCTCTCTTATCATAATTCAGTCCAAACTGGTTGTGGATAAAGTGACTGTTATGAGAATTAGATGTGGCTCAGTCCCCTGCAAGCCCCAGGAGTCCTATTCTGAATTGTTGGCTGCTGTAATGGTCCAGTCCACTCCAGGGGAGGGCTAAGGTGTTTACTGGCAGCATCAACAGGATGGAGCTGCCTTTATACATAAAGAGGAACCCAGGGCCCCGGGAGACAAGGCAGATAGTGGGTTTATCATCAACCTCATGCACATGCTTTGATTGTAATGTTCTGTGTTTCCTCCTTCTCTTGTATCCCCCTCCTTCCATGGATCCCTCGGTGCCAATTAAGCTGAGCTGCACAGAAACAATACTACACTCTGGTGTGGGCTTCTACCTGCGCTGTGGGTGTTCTCAGAAATTCTGTTTCTATACACTGGCCCCACCTTCACACTCACTTACACACCACTCATGTTAAACACAGGGGTCAGTATATACAATAATTATTTAACAACCTATATTCTATATATAAACACTTTTTTTTTTTTTAGCATAGTTCATACATTTTTAGATTTCTTACAGGCTTTGGTTTTTCCATACCAAAAAAGAGCATAAGATATCTTGAAACACTGCAGTTAGTTTGCTTGTTTTAAAAAGACACAACTCCAAATTTCAAATTACAGTTGATTGCTGTTAAAGTCCAGTTATCAATATATTCCTGTTCCAAAACTCTTACTTCATTAAACTCAGTGGGGCCTTGTATTCAGAAATCTGTGATTTAAAAAAAAAATCATTTAAATCCTACATTTGCTTGAAGATAGGACGAATACAACATAGCATTTTCAAAACTGAGAAGCTGTTATGTTTTCTGAAAAATATATGCTACATCCTTCAAATTAAAGAGAAGAGGGACCATTGGGTTTGTTATCAGCGCACAGCTCCAGATCAAGTATGTGTGATTGTGTGTGGTTACATTGCTGCTCATATCATAGATGCACATCTGTGAAGGCACCATTTATGCTGAACAATATATGCTGTTTTTCAACTAATGTCTCTTTTCATGAAAGATTTTCAAGTTCTAAAAAATGGCATGGACTCACTATAACAGATTCCAGGTGAAAAACTGGCCAGCCTGCCGTGCAGACCTGTCACCTGTTGGAAATGCTAGGTACTAGATTAAGCAAAAAATAAATAGGACAAAAGGAATGCTATCCCAAGTTTTTTTGGAAATCTGTTGCTGGCATCAAATGAGCTTATTTTTGATTAATATGTTGCACTTGTACTGTTTTTGGTTTTAAATTAATTGCAGATATATTTCTTTTTATCATCTACATTTTACATAACCTCTAGGGTTGGGTGATCTGCTCCATAGTTCCCTGTGGGATCGCCTATACCATTGCTGCCAGAACAGGATGGCAGAGGAGGTTAACATGCACAAATTAGGGCAGTGCTCTATAAAGCACATTGTGTGGTCCAAATTTTAAAAAAAATTAGCCGCTGGTGAGAGAGAATCTCACACACTAAAAGTTTATTTCTCACTTCCAAGACGTGAACACATGTTTACATGTTGATATACAATGGTGAATTATTTGGCTTAATTAATTCATGTAAATGTGCAAAGATCAACCAAACAGCTAAAATAGCGTTAAGTTATAACTTTTGCTGTCTTTTTACCTTAGACCTATAGGAAAAAAGAGTTAACATAACATAACAACATAAACAAGTGTCTTTCCAAGTGCTGTCACATTACACTACAGTTTAAAAATCAAACCAGTAGTTATAAAGGTAAAACTATAGTGAGACAGATTTAATTTATTATGAATCACATAATAATAATAATAATAATAATAATAATAATATATTTAATGCATCACTGTAAAAAATTAGCAAAAATTGCCTTAGTTGGTGAGTTGACAAATTATTGTTCATTGGGGCAACCCTAATAGCTTGTTTTTGCAAACATGGCTATGTGCCAGTAACACAAAACCAAAGGCGTAATTCCAGTTGTGTACTTTACATGATTTATGGAGAGCAATTGTTGCTGCATACAAAGTTTACATAAAGTTTTATAGAGCTGTAATAAACATACATTTGAACACTATTAAACCTGTCAAAAACTACAAATATTCTTAAATCTGTTTGGAGCTGCTCTAAAGGAAACCTATGAAAATGCAATCACAAACAGTGCTCTTCAATATACAGACTTTGGCACTAAGTTTCAGCTTTAAACCACAACAGCATCTTGCACTGAAAAACCTCAGAAATGATAATGAGAGTAGAATGTGTGATAATGGCAGTGGACAGATATGAACAGCACCCCAGAGCTGATAGTTTAGTCACATGAATCAGCCCGTGTAATGGGGGTGAGTAGGCCTCCCATAAAATATTGCCCTGTTCAAACAAATGATTCAGAGCACAATATTTTTTCTGTCCCTGCTATCAGAGGATGAAGGAGTAAAATAAAGGCAACAGCCTGTAGTGTTGGTTGTGTGAACTTTACCCCTTGTGGAGAGGACAGAAGTCAAGATATAGAAAGGACAGTGAAATGTTGTAATGATGCCAGTGGAGTGAAATCAAGTATTAAAGTCGATTTATAACTGTCCGCCATCGCCTGTGATTCTCATCCATGCTTCTTTGATCTTTGTTGTTTTTTAGGCTTCTTCATCTTTGTGGTGAATCAGCATTCAACCTACACATTGCATGTCACAAACGCATGACAGTCTGCACAAAGGTGCATCTTTCGGCTGATTGAGTTCCTATAATATACATTCCTTCCCTCTGTGTAGCTGAACAGCTACACAAACAGATATCACAGTACAATAAATCCAGTTTACACAGTGGAATACTTGCTAATAAATCTACAGTGCTTATATGAATGTAGCAGGATTTAAAAAAAAAAAATCAATCATCTTCGAATTATCTTTATGATTGATGATGGAATTTATCTTGTTCTTGGTTGGTTGGAGTGGAATTTGTGCATGGCTGTATGATGGTCCAAGAATTTAAGTATCACCAGCTGAAGGCGATGCAGTGGAAACTTGACTGTGTGATTCTTAATGAACAAGAAAAAAAAGAGAGAGACAGAAAACTGCACAGGAGGTGTGTATGTTGTTTGTGAGGGAGGTGCAAGTGTACATGCACCAGGTTGTCTTTGAGTGAAGGGTATAGACAGTGTTTTTGCTCCAGTCAACTTTAGTGGAATGTCTTTTTGAGAACTGAGGAAGGATCCAAAGGTTCAGGGTAATAATGCATGAACATTACGTGTCAGAGACAGCTGGAAAATTGGGAACTGTTGCATTTCTTGTGTCATTTTCTTCATGTTTCAGACAGGGTCAGGGTTCCATGTAATGTACCATGAGATCTCATAATCTTAGTGACTTAGTGAGAGAGTCGGTCAGAAGCCCCCTACCTTGCTTTTGAAGAATGATGGCAGTCATATAAAAGAGTACAGACGCGATGTGTATAACAGAGGGGTGGGACTCGATTAAAAAAATTAATCAAATTAATTAGAAGCTTTGTAATTAATTAATCAAAATGAATCGCATTTTGATCACATTTAAATATTTAACATGATAAATATTAATTTAAGTTTAGTTGATGAATGAATCAGTATACATAAGCTTAAACTTCAAAATGTTGTTTATTTTCCCACCAGTCTACTACACAGACCAATGAAGGGTGGAAGTGCTCCTGTGATAAGCAAACTCCTGAAATTAAAGTTAAGCATCATAACTGGATAGTTTTAGTCAACATTAATGTCTCACTTAATATAGTTGGAAATTAATCATTCGCTCAGCTGTATTCCTTGATGTTGAAACGTGTTATGCTTGTTTTAACAGCTTATTTTGAATAAAAGGTTTAAAATTCAACCACAAAAAGGAGCAAAAGTTCATTCTCCGTTTAACCAGCTGCTTTTACACAGCTGTGCTTCGCACTCATGTTGCTAGGCGACATGAGCTACGCAGAGGTGAGGGCAGGTGACGCTGATATGAAGGCTAGCCGCTACTTCCGGCCTCTGCGGTCTTCATGGGCTGCGAATGACGTGGGCATGTCCTTCGAAGGATGCGGCCCCTGAATTTGGACATTGTGCGTCGATATAATCTATATTCCTGGAATTCGTGCACCGAGAAACGTTCCACGGTGCAAAGTGCGATTACAATGTATTAAAATTTTTAATTTGTTATTTTCCCCGTAATCAATTAATCAAAATTAAAACATTAAAGTCCCACCCCTGGTATAACAAACAGTTTTCCCTTGTTTTTAGGTATATAAACTCTAGATGAAAAAACATAGCACAAGTGCACACATGGTATCAAAACTCCTTAAGTCTAATGTAAGCATAGAACCTTAAAAGCCTCAGAATTGGCTTTACAGCTGACAATATGCAAAATTTGCAGTTTGTACATTCTCTTAATGAGTTTGTTTATAGAGTATGTTAGTTTTTAAGCCTTGCCAAGAATATCTTACCTACTGCAGCTTTGGCAGCAGTTTTAACATGATCATTGCTCACAAGCCCCAGTTTGGCGCTTTGTCTTCTTTTAATCAAGCTATCTCCATGGACTGGCTCATACAGTGAAAGGCTCACTGATGCAGTGTTTGTTTCTTATGGCTCCTGTGCCAGCTCTGCTGTCTCCCTGCTGCTGAAGGAGCTAGTCATTAGCAAGGGAGCTAATATTTCAGTCCATTTACCCCTGTGTATCTTGGTGGTCCCCTTTTGGCTCCGAATCTAGGCCTCTTTGGAATCACAGCCTTTAACCCACTCACTATGATGAGTTTATTTTGGGGATGTAGGTCACTGCATCTTTAAAGCCGACATATGGATCCAAAATTTCCAAAGGTAAGGTGGAGAATTTCTCCTCCCAGTATAAAACTTTCTAACATTCTTTGGCAAAGGGCACTCACTGCATCTCCAAGTAAAGAGTGCTTCATCCAGTCCCATATAACTCTTGTTTTTATTTGACTTCAATGGTCTGACATTTAGTAATACTCATAAATTTTTGCAGAGGAACTCTGCCTTTTGGGGTGGAGACTTATTTGTCAACCTTCACAGTATTTCACTTTATATTCAGATTGATAGACCTCCTGTGGCTTATCATGTGGGTCTCTGTTTTTCCTCATTGGTACATTCCTTGGCAAAGAGTCATCTTTTTACATGTGTATGGAGCCTGCACCGGGCTCAATGCAGTGCGAACAAAACTAGGAGATCCAGTATACCAATTTCAGTATGTGTTTCTTGACATGTTAAATAAACTATACCTATCAGAACCTGGCATTGTAGTGCAAGCAAATATTTATGGGTTTTTTTTTTTGTTTGTATGTTTTTGAGATTTTCTTTCTCATTGTTATTATTTTGAGAGGTAATACCAGAAGAATAATAGTGCTGTGTCAGTGCTTGTGTGGTTACTACAGGCATTTTTTTTAAAAGCCATTATCGATAGAAAAAGACACACTCAGTTATGGATGGATACACTTGCACAAGAACCACTTTATAAAAAAACTTCACACCTAAGAATTATGTTAATTCTTTAGTCAAGAAGAAATAGTAAGAGAAAGTACAATGTAAAAAGGGCCAATCTGACTTTCCTTGCCTGGGGAATGAAACGCTATAGCTGATTATTACAGCTAACTATGACGGGAGGACCACCAAGGTAGTGACAACTGATGTAGCTGCCTCCAGGGTTAGACAAAGGTTTACATATTACACAAGCAATTTAGATGTTTTCTAAACATGTTGCCAAGACAGTGGGAGTTGGCAGCTCCTTCCTTGTTTAGGTTGTCTTTTTTCCTCTTTTACTTTATTCTGTCCCCCCTCCCCTCCTCCTCCCATCCAAGCCTCGTCTTTTGCATGGATTTTGTGTAAATCAGTGAAGAGTGACGGGATGGGGAGAGCGAAAAGCAGGGACTGAAGCACTCTGGACTTTTGTGCTCTCTATGAACTGTGAGTGAGCTAATAAATTCTTTCAGCCACTCAGCGTAGCATTCACAGATATCCCCCAAAGATTACACACACAAATCACTGCACAATGGAGGCCACCGGGAGGGTCTGGGCGTCACTGGGGCCCCCGACCCTGGGGATAGGCACACATAAGCAGGCTGCAGAGAAGACTCTGCAAAGCCGATGATTTGTAGAGAAGATGCTGCTAAACCCAGAGTTAAGTGCTTTCTAATAGTTTCTAATAGTATATGTTATAAAGGTGTGTAGCGAAACAGCCGAGAAAATGAGAGCAAAGCACGGGAGTGAAAGGGAATGTGAATGTCAAATAAAAAAGGGAAGTGGGAGAACTAAAGGAGGCTGGGGGTTATGGGTGTGTAGAGGTTGTGTATTTGTGATGATGAAGATGACCAGGGGTGGGGGGTGATTCCAACCCCACACAGCCAAGCACAAGCCAAGCAGGGACATAATTAACTCCTGGATCTTTTGTGTTTATCATCTGACTGACTGCAGGGTGGAGATGAAAGGGGCCTGCTAAGCCTGGCATTCCACCCCAATTACAAGAAGAATGGCAAGCTCTACGTCTCCTACACCACCAACCAAGAGCGCTGGGCCATCGGACCACACGACCACATTCTCCGTGTGGTTGAATACACCGTTTCGAGGTAATGGGAGAAGTGGTGTGCCAAACCACTGCCTGAAATGACACCAAAACCTCAACTGCTTTATAGTTTGTACATAAAGGTTCTGGGTTAATACAAGGCAGTTTTCATTTTAGTTAACTGTGATTGGCAGTATTGTATCTGTGAAAGCTGGTAAACATTCCCATTCAAGTTTTTAATGTCATTTAAATTCTAAGTGCTGTTAAAAGAGACAAACCTTTCTGATATCAAACTTTCTGATTACTGAATTCTTGATCTGTTGATCATACCACTAACAAATCAAGCCTGCCGACCTTGATTTCTGCAAGAAAACCATGGTAACAAAACCTTCAAGGGTGTACGGAGGATTCTTCTAGACAGGCCAAGAAATCAAAACAGATCATTTTTGTCTTTTGAGGATTTAGAAAGTAGGTCAAATCTCCAAGCAGACTAACTCTGAGTGAGAAGTGAAGTAAAGATGCGCAACACTCTCATTATCATAGCAGTGTTTTGCCTTTTCCTGTGTCAGTACCTCACACTCCCTTCACAATGACCTGTGATTAAGAAAACAATCTTTTCTCACGAACATGTCTAAGTGTTAGATTTGAATTTTCATAATCACAGTTGTATGTTTGACTTAATGATCTAATCTTAATTATGATCTTGGCGTGCAGTCTTGGTAACTGCAGCATATAGTCCTTAATTTGAGGGTTCAATAGAGAAATCACAGTTAAAGTACTTAATGGTAGTTTAAAAGACTTTTTTTTTTTTTGCTTTAGGAAGGTGCTTTATAAAAATTGCATGGCTACCCAAATTAACACATCTTGACGTATTAGTTGCTGATACCATGAAACCAAATTCTCATTTTGCACTTGAAATTGTGCAACATTTTGAAGCCTGTCTTTACATCTCCACCCACTGTCTTAGATTACATTAGACTAAGACTAAATGTCTCCAGAAAACAAAGTATTTAAAGTAATTAAACAATGGATTTTCAGCTTGTCATGTCAGCATTTCTTATCCATGCCTTGTTATCATTGTAGCCATTAAGACAGTCATTATTTAAAGCAAACAGACGGTCCGAGGCTGTTTTCACACATGCACTACTGCCGTGAGCTTTGCTAGACACTACCCGGTGAAGGTGCATATGAAAACACAACCATCCAAATAAATTGTCTTTAACCTGCCAGTTCCCCACTAGAAAGTCTGTGTGATGTCCAATTGTGCCAATTTGCATTAATGAAAATTAAAAAGCTGATAACAGTCCTGTGAATTCATTACAAAAAAACATTATCTTACATTATATATTGTAGAACACTACATTACCATACTTCTGTGGCAATGCAGTTTTGGGCCAGCAGCGGAGTAGTGGTTAATATGTTCAGATTCACAGTTCTATTCAAGAAGGTGACACAAATCCAACCTCAGGGGATTACAAGCTTGTGTACTTGTAGTGCGGGTTTCAAGCCTCAAAAATGGGAGGGTTACGTCAGGAAGGGTGTCTGATTTAAAGTTTGTGCCGAATCTAACGTGTGGATCATTCCACTGTGGACCCAGACACTTGGGGGAAATAAAGGAACAGCCAAAAGTACCTTTTTATATAAGATAGTATAAAAGTTTTAAGGTATAGGAATGTTTCAGGTACTCCTTATAATGAGTTTAGCAACTGCATTTGCAATATTTTATGATTTCCTCAGGAAGAACCCAAACCAGGTGGACACCAGGACAGTTCGAGTGCTAATGGAAGTGGCAGAGCTGCACAGGAAGCACCTGGGGGGGCATCTTCTTTTCAGCCCCGATGGTCTGTTGCACATCATACTGGGAGATGGCATGATCACTTTGGATGATATGGAAGAAATGGATGGACTCAGGTAAGATCGAAGGTCAAAAGGTCATTTTGTTTCTGTTTATATACTGCTTTGTACCCCATGATTCAGTCTTGGCCTAGCTTTTACAATTTTGATGGTGTTTTTTTGTTTTTGCTTGCAGTGATTTCACAGGGTCCATCCTAAGGGTAGATGTAGACACGGATAGTTGTACATCACCATATTCCATACCGCAGAGCAATCCCTACTTCAACAGCACCAACCAGCCACCTGAAATCTTTGCACACGGATTGCATGATCCAGGCAGGTAAGTGAAATACTCACTCTTAAAAGATGTCTGCTATGACTGATTTGCAATTTTCTGTTGTAGAAATTCTGCTCATACTAAAGGATTTTTTTTCAATACTGCTCTTGTAGAAAACACAGTTTCAGAAATGTTGAATTGCCACCTTTTATTTGGTTGGTGTTCAGGATATTACTTCCAGTTATGTTATTAATTCCTAGCACCCTGTCCTCCTGTAGGTGTGCAGTGGATCGACTTCAGACAGACAACGGGAGTCTTGTAATCCTTTGTACGGACGCCAGTGGCAAAAACACAACAGCAGGAAGAATATTGGAAATTACCAAGGGGAGGGATTATGGTGAGTTACAATTTCCATGAGAATTTCCAAAAATGTTCATAATATTTACCTTTTTTTCATGTTTGGAAGGAGTTTTAATGTAGCCATTTGTGCACAGTCTTTGCCTGAGCTTTGTTTGATTGCTTTGCATCTTGAGAAAGAAGTGAAAATACATTAACATCCTGGATAACCTTTCATATTTATTCTTCTGAAAATGACATGTGTTTTTATGAATGTCTTTCATTTTGTAAGAACAGCGTTTTGGCAACGGTTTCAGAAACACACCAGGTTGAGTGCACAAACAGTGGAGGTTAAATGTAAAAATGATGTGATCCAGAAATATTCCCCACTTGTGGTGTGTAGATTTGCCAGTGGAATGTAAGATGGTGTCCACAAGTAAGATTTAAAGCTGTCAACAACAATAACTGTCTAGATGATGGTTTAGTGCTGGTGAAAACACAGCTGAGAGGAATCTAGCTCTTCTCACATTGAGAAAATAATCAATAACAGCAGCTCCTTTTCTTCACAAAAAAGCAAATTACTGCTATTTGTTCCAAAATACATGCGGCAGGTTATCCTTGCCCTGAGTTAATCTTTTACTTTGATCTCTCACTCCGTTTGAAAATGTCACTTCTCGCCACAGACCACCTCTCTCTTGGCCTGCTGCCCGATTTAGCCAGTTACCCAAACTCCAAAGTGATTACAGTTGGGAAATGAGCAAACCTCGTCTCAGATCATAAATTTTTAAGGGCGGCAAACCTCCATTCATATTTTCCCTTGCCAAGAACCCGTAATCCAGTAAATGTGCCACATTGCCTCACCATCACCTTTTGAATAAAAGATCAATACATTCTTTCCCAGTATTGATAAAACAGGTCTGATTTAAATCTAGAATTCCCTCTTTCCTCTTTTTTGTGTCTCATATAAACAACACAGCGATTATGTCTAATGAACGTGGTCTGTGTTTTTGGTTCCAAAACAAACAAAACAACACCAGTGCATGAATAAAGAGAAGAAAAAAAAAAAGCAGTTAAGGAGATTACAATCCCTGCAACCTCAGTGAGACGGAAGAGATTGTCTCTGGGATAAAACGTGCATGCAGACAGTTTGTGATGGGGTTACAGATGATTGGCAGTAGGTCTATGAGTATACTGGAAGTGCCTAAATCAGACCTGCATCTCCTTGTCCTACTAGAAAATGAACCCTCTGCCTATGACCTGCAGTCCAGTGGAGGAGCACCACCTGTGGGGGGTTTCATCTACAGGGGCTGCCAGTCTAGGAGACTTTATGGCAGTTATGTGTTTGGAGATAAAAATGGGTAAGTACGGTAGAGGAGTAACTGATGAACACTGAAACAGAAGATTTAAGTAGCTATATGTAGTGATGTTTTAACTGAGTCTTTGTGTACATGATGGCAAAACTAGATTTTGAAGCCATTTTAACATCTTTATCCACTTGGAGTTGATTTATGACCGAGTAAGATGAACATGACTCTTCCTTGTCTTCTAATATTGAAAACGATTTCCTTTGCATGAGCATGTGCCAGTGTAAACACAAAGTTCATCCACATGGGAGGAAAACAAGCTTTGTGTTTTCCTCCCATGTCACCACTACAGCGCGGACCATTGAGTGTCAGTGGAGATTACACATTGTTCTCTGTGCTGTTCACACTTTTCTCTGGTTTGTAATTTATCCTACTTTGCTGATGTCAAACACTGACAGTTGAGTAAACAAATGGGGTAAAATGTGCCCCCTCCCCAATCATTCCAATTATCACAAGCTGGTACCATGTTTAAAACAATGTGTGGTCGATTAATTCTGTTCCTTATTACAGTTTGGGAGCATTTTGTTGTGGCAAAGTAAAGGCTCTGGCATGATGTTTGTTTTGAAACTAAAGGCTGACGTCTTAAATAACACCATGTGGGACATGGTGGGGAAGAGGAAGATGGGTCATGAACAATGCTATGTATTTGTTTCCCAATCTTAACCGGAATACACTACACTACACGGAATACACTAAACAGCATTACCTAATCTGCAGTCACCTACCATGAGTTTTTTTTGTTTTTGTTTTTTTTGCCTTAGTAACCTTCGCATCCTTCAGAAGTCGACATTTTCTACATCAGCAAGTGGTGAAGAGTGGCAGGAAAAAGCTCTGTGCCTGGGCTCAGCTGACTCCTGCGGCTCTACTCTTGTTGGACACATCTTGGGTTTTGGAGAGGATGAACTGGGTTAGTAAGGCAATTAATAAGAAAGTTTAAAATGTAAATCCCTTCTAATATCTTATCTCTTTGTCTTTTCTCTCTTTTTTCTGATTTTCACCTGAACTATGTGCTGACATTTTCTGAAGCAAGGGTTTTAATCCATGAGTCCCTTTGACTTTAAAGGGCAAATCTTTCATTCAGCCAATAGGACGTGTGACACCTCTTTTCGGGTTGTCATTTCCATAGGATAGTAAAACCAAAACCTACGTAATGTATTGTGCCACCATGACATATGTTAAGTGTTTCTCTGGTCAAGTTAAAGATTATGCTTATATATGTAGAGTAACCTCAAATGAACTGACACAAGACAGTTTTACAAGTTGAATTCCCACCAGACACTCAAAGAATTGTAAACCGTCAGCTGTGGTGTTTCTGATTAAACCGAACACATGATGTAAATCACTCGCTCAGCCATCAGAAATTTTCGATCAGTTACTGCCAGGTCTTGGAGTTATTATTTGAAGAGATATTTAAAGATTTCTGTATTTGATCAGGATTTGTAAGTGGTGCAAGAATTGCGGGGGGGGGGGGGGGCCCAAAAAAAGAGGCCCCACAGACACATGTTTACAATTTGTCCCCTTATGGAATTTCCTTGCAGGCTTGTTCCTCATTAAATTATCTGCCTGGTTCCCAGTCATGGGTATCCAATTGTCCCATTAAACTCTTTCTTAAAATCCATTGGCAAGTGCAGCAATGCAGAAGCCTGAGCTACACTCATTCTCCTTACTCCCTCATCTCCTTCCCTTTCATCTTCTTGTGTTTCCTTGTCTCGTCTTGTCTCCTCTCTTTATTCTGGCACATGGATTCACTGGATAGTTATTTGGACATGCAAGTATACACATTAGAAGTATTTCATGTATATGAGGCTAATAGGCCATTTCCATTTAACTGTTTCTTTTGCAGGTGAAGTCTACATACTGGCAAGCAGTAAAAGCATGATGCAGTCACACAGCGGGAAACTCTACAAACTGGTAGACCCCAAAAGGTAAAAGCAAGAAGTCCCTTTGCACTTTTCTGGTGGTATGTAGTTAGGAGTTTAGTGATTACGTGAGCCCTCTTTACTGGGGAGGACATTCCTTAAAAAAATCCTGCATTACGTCCACAAGAGGGCAAACCAAGACAATGAGAGACCAAACTACTTGTAAATCGCTCTCTCTGGAGCTGAGTTTGATTGTGAACTCTCTGTATTTATTACCGCACGGTTGTAGTTGAGTTGCTCACTCACGTTAGTTTGAAGAACATGTACTTTTCAGTCGCTTAAAGTGTTGACGTGTGACCCCTGTCAACAACAACACAGACTTTTTCCAGTGTATTCGAGCTGGACGGCCTCTCCAGGCTTAGGCCTGGAGTATTGGAGAATTTGGGATTTTTTTAAAAATGCTTTTTTTATACAGCAGCTATAAATGTTACCTTAATATGTTATTAGCCAATTCTTGCCGTTAACTAACACAGCCTGACAGAATTAGTAGAGATATAAAGATGTTAAAAAAATTAAAAATAAACAAAGCGAATTAACATTGTTTACCTTGAGTTGACATCAATTCATAATTACAGATGAAGCTTGGAAACATCATTCAGTAGGCTGGTAGCTGAGGTCTGAAGGAGCAAGAGTTGTACCCTCTAGGGTTGCCACAATACTTGAATTTCAAACTTGATACCAATATAATTTTTTATACCACAGGGAAAAAAGACAAAAAATTAAATCTTTTTTTTTTTTATATATTAGGACAGTACAACTAACATCAATGACGACACTATTTTTAGGTTGTCTGATGTGCAAAAAAAATACAGTGACATAACTATTATTTATTTATATATATATATATATATATATATATATATATATATATAATTTTTTTATTTAATTTTTTTTTTTTTTTAAGATTTCCTTAGTGCAACAAAACAAAAAAAAGGCTATTTTAGATTTTCTGATGCATTTTGTGCTTCTGGTGACTGGGCACCACATTTTCGTTGCTGATCAGAGTTGGTAAAACAGGCTACCACTGTTTCTGTCTAGTTGCTGGTAGACCTTTCTGAGCTTCAATCTTTGACTTTAGAGAAACACACTTTCTGATATCCTGTTAAATTAACACTGTATTAATGTTACATACAGGCAGAACTGATAATGCTCAGACGTTTATCGTTTTATTATTAGCCATAGTCGCTAGCCTCTACCTTAAAGTGTTGTTCAGTGTCAGTTAGTTCAGCTGCCAGTGAGGGGAGGGGCTGTGTGACTGTGCTGTCAAGTTGTGTGTTACCTGGTGAAGACATCACTGTTGGTATCAATACTGTTGCAAATGATTATCTAATCCAGTAGTAATTTTTAGTATCATTTAGTTGTTTTTTTATTTTTGTTTTTTTTGACAGCCCTGGTACCCACACAGCTCTGCTGTTCTGACTTGCTGCACAGTATGCTATAATGACTCAGACAGTTGGTGGAAGTCATCCTGTGAAATTCTCGAGATCATCCGTAGTTTTTGCTCTTTTCCACAATATAAAATGAATTTTCACAGTCGCGTGGCAGGTGTTTAGTTTTCATGGTTGCTTTTTGTTTTTCCTTTTGGATCATGTTATCAAATTTAGGATATCCGTTTACACCCCTAATCAGTACTTCCTATTACAGATGAATGCACTGTAGTAGGCCACCACCCTTATTTTCACGCTGATTGCTTTGCTGTGAAATTTAAATACATCATACAAGATCTTGTATTGCAAGTGACTCATGAAAGCACAGTTTATAGATATTCACATTAAACATACTAAACATATCGCTGTGACCAGAATTGCTGTGTTTATGCACATGACAGCTTGCCAGAAAGGATGCTGAATGATTACTGGAGAAAAAGAATAACATTTCAAAATGTTAGTGTAATGAAATCCTACTACCTGCACTGATTATCTGCTGTGTTGTCTTTAGTTATGTTTGTCTGCTGGTTAGATGCTGAACATGTGACTGAGGTATATTTTGGGACGTGTGATGAAAAAACAAAGAGACCTACTGTCAAGCAGAGACATTTCAACTTAGTAAGCACTTGAGAAACACATGCACAAAATCCATTTTCAGTCACGGGGTGTACCCTGTCTGTCCCAGCAGTCTAAGTGGGAGAGGCTGGGTACACCCTGGACAGGTTGCCAGTCTATTACAGGGCTAACACAAAGAGACAGACAACCATTCATGCTCATATTCACACCTATGGCCAATATAGAATCACTAATTAACCTATCATGCATGTCTCAGGAGTGTGGGAGAAAGCTGGAGCACCCAGAGTGGGCCCACGCAGGCACTGTAAAAACATGCAAACAGACAGGCCCAAGCCAGCTGGTGGATTTGAACCCTCCAGCACACACACGTCTGCTTGCCTTTGGGAGGTGAAATCCATTTCTCTGCAGTTTAATGCTTAATTAGCTGTGGAAGGAACATGTGCACAAGTGCAGCTTCATCATTTATGTGTCTGCGCATGTCACCGTGTCATAATCCTTACCATATGCATCACAGTATTAGAAATCATTCTGATGGATCTATAAACTGTGTGGAAAGGCAAGTACATGCGAAAAACATTTGTCACTCAAGATGAGGAAATATGAAAACGGAATGAATTCAACCCACAAAAATACAAGAGGGATGTATAAAAAGTTAGATCCGAAATATTTGCAATACAGAAATCACTTCAAACGTAAGAAGACTTTGTAATTCAAACCAACTGCATATGAAGTCTCATGCCAAACCCACTCAGTGATTGTGCTTTATCTTTTTTATCAGCACTTCTCAGAGAGAGCGTGAGATCCTGCAGGCCTACCTGTTCAAGTCAGTGAGTAGCTTATGATTAAGAGAGATAGATAAAGTAATCGAAGCATACTTAGAGAAAGATTCACACTAAAAACATGTCCACATCTTATTGTTCCTGGGTGACGGCAGTGCCACCCAGGCAATAGCACAGTTAATTACAACACAGATGTTTCAAAGGGGGCCCTGATGGCTTCATTCGTATTTATGTTTTCTGGCATGGCTGCTGGACGCATTTCTCCCAGAGAACAGTTCTTTCCACCATCAGCTGGACTTGTTTAGTCTGTGTGGACCCTGTGGTGTTAGAGTCCTGACTCCTAATACACTCTGGCTTCGTTATTAGGATCTTGTTACAGGGAGAATGGAGAGGGGGTAACAGGGGAATGAATGGGGTAGCTAACGTGTCTGACCTCAGCACGTTATCAAGTCTGGTGGTCCTCCCTTCTTTTCTCTTCCCTGCTTCAGGGACATCTGGACTCTGAAGCCCATTCAGACAGAGGTTTGTTTTAGAGTATGGTGGTTTTTGTGGTCCGGTATAGCATCTCGCGCTGTGTTTTAATCAACTTTGTGTTTGGGAACATAGAGCGGGGAAAAGAGGAACCGTTAGGGGGAGCGGTAAAGGCTTACAAGGAAACATCAACCATAAAATCCCTCAGCAGTGTTTGTGTAAACACGTCCTGGCCAGATGACTTCATTTTGAGGTATTTGTTTGTCAGTTGGAGTGCCCCTCCAATAATAAATAGGCCACCATGCATTTTGAAACACGCTGAATGGGTGTGGTGTGACTGAGGTTGTAAGCGAGAGAAAGAAAGAATGTGGAAAGGCACGATTTGTTTCTGGTGTAGAAATATGCATTAATATTTATCATTAATATCTTTATTTAATCATGGTGACTGTGAGTTGGACCTTAGTGGAGGTTAAGATGATTTAATGTCATTACTGCCCTTTGCCGCTTCTCTGAAACATACAAACAGTAACCCTCATACGAAGTGATTCTGCACGTCTGATTGTACCTTGATTTACTCATATACTGCAGGTGTTCATGGGCAGGTTTTGCTTCTTTTCTGTCCCGATGAGTCTACATTTAATAACAATATTTTTACAGTGAAAGCATTATATTTGTGCCAGGAACAAGCTTGTTTTATGTGCTTGTGTATGGTGTGGGAGTCATACAGTAAAGTTACTTGTTTATCGCATCATAATTCAGAATCCCCCGGTTGCACCCCCACCTTGCTCCTACAGTCAGTCCTTGGCAATAGCTTAATTAACATATAGAGCCAGACCTCCTGCTATTTTCTGGTACAAAATGCAATTTGACATTCTCTGTGTTGCAGCCCCTCATGGGAAGGTAGTATTGAGAAGGACTTTTCACACATTCAGGTTTTGTCAGCTGCAGGCTAGACTGATTGAATTACAGTGAGCAGAGACCTTAAAAAGACACAGTGAACTTCAAATAGGGTCCTGGGACCTCCTTTATGAACTGCATTAGACATGGAAGTCACAAATCACTAAATGTGCTGGGGATGGAGACCACGGGTGCTCATTTGTGGGTATATTTATCTGTATGTGTGCTTCTCTGTGTGTTGTGCGCATAGATGTAAACTGTGTGGGTGGTGGGTACACACACGAGCCTGTGTGCGTGTGTGGTACGCCAGCTCCCAGCACGCTGCAGAAAAAAAAAAGTATTTTCTTTATTTTCCTATCCCTCCTAAATCTTCCTGCATCTCCGCTGTGGTCCTCCCCTTGACAAAGCTACTTGCTAGTCCCACTGAATAGCCGTGGCTCCTACAATACACAGTAAATTTCTTACACAATTAAAACAAGGAATGAAGCTACAAAAGGATCCCCCAAACAATGGAGTCGGATGACAAAACAGCAAAAGAGACCACACTGGGCCGTTTTATTAGGCCATTGTTAGAGTGCACAATGTACACCACTCCACAGCCCTTTTCTCACATATACCTCGTGTCAATCAAACAGACCCTGTGAGCTAACAAGCTAAACACACATACACACTGACAAACAGAATAATCAAACAGGTCAGGAACAAATTTGAGGCAGAGTATCCACACTCCTCTGACGTTGAAGGTTTGAATGGTAGTCACTGTTAATGTTTAGCTGATGGAAAGAAGAGAGGGATCTAACCCTGCATTCACCTTCCGTGTGCTGTGTCTTAGCTTTGCAGATGTGCTCGTGTGTTTTATTGTATCACTTTTCGCTCTGTTTTATGTTCTGTTATGGCATGATCGGTGCCTTATGTCACACGCTGACTTTAGTCGTTCTCGTCGTCTCTCTGTCTGTCCACATGTAACTCATGTGCGAGCACTGTCACCTTCTCCCACTCCCTCACTCTCACACATACACCACCCCTCCCAAAGTTGATAAATTCCCACAGTGGCTGTTGACCCAGCTGCCTTTGTCAAGTGGTGCTACCAGCAGGTGCTGTTTTCACAGCCACCCTGGCAGTCGTACAGGCTGTTAGTAGCGCTGCTGACCCCTGCCTGCCATTAACAGTGTTAGCTACAGACCACCCCCCACCCTCCCCAATTCTCTAGGGACTCTTACTCTTTCTCCCTCTCCTTCTCTTTCTGTTTTCTTCCCTCTTTTGCTCTTTTTTTAACTACATGCAGCCTGCAGCAACAAAAGCCAGCAGAGATGGAGTATGGAGTTGGGTGCTGATGGGAGCATGGGAATCAACCCCCACCGACCCTCCATCCTCAAAATTTAAAGCAACTTTAACACATACACAGAGACAGTGTGTCTATCAGAACACATGTAGCACATTTTTCAAAGCAGGATATTAACATTTAAGACTTTTTTGGGGGGGGGGTAATTATTTAATTATATAATTAGTATACATAAAATCAGATTAGAGAAAAGATCAGAAAAGATTTTAAACAGCTTCATTACACCCAGGGTCTACTCTGAGACTACTACAGGCAAATCCGCATTAGCATTTAAACCGCATTACGAAAACTTCCTCCCGTTGCCTGTTAGGGACAAATAGTCATTCAAATAACACAAACCAAAATTATGCATTGCAATTTGGTGTGAATGCTACCCAGATGGAGGTAAGACTAAATGTGTTCTAAAAATAGTTGACTTCAGCTTCAATATACAAATTGCTGGTTGTATGTCTTCAATCTAGTTTTGGCTTCTCCTGCTGATTGACCATTTGCTCCCCTGCCATGATTGATGAGGCCTGTTCTCCCGTGGACCAACCATTACACACATACACATTCACTGACCTCACTGCTCATGCCTCTCAGCTCTCATACCAGCATCAGTCCACAAGAGTCCAGTTACCCTGCCTGTGTGCACATGTTTTAATGCCCAACAATGTTTTCTGCTTCAGTACAGCAGAAATGTTTACACATCTCTTTTTCTTCCTCTCTCTCTTTTAAAAATGTGCACACTAGCAAGTGTGTGTGTGTGTGTGTGTGTGTGTGTGTGTGTGTGTGTGTGTGTGTGTGTGTGTGTGTGTGTGTGTGTGTGTGTGTGTGTGTGTGTGTGGGCCGGTGGGTAAGAGGCACTAACAGACGCTTCACATTTGAACTTGATTACGCACTCGCTGTATTATTTCCAGATTTGTGGAGCGTGATATGAAATAATTCTGTTTCAGCCCATTTGCTGATGTGCGTGTCTGGATGTTTGTCTTAATATGGAATGATCACAATATGTCTCTCTGGTGTTCAAACTTGACACATATGGTGTGGAGATGTTTCTGTTTGTGTCTGCGTGCATTTTCCAAACCGTGTTCATATCTGTGGGAGCCCTGCCTTAACCCTGTGTGTCATTTTGTTCTTCGAGTAGGAAGTCAAAACAATAAAAACAACCACACTTGACACGGGTCAGGTCCCAACTGTACACTTTAAGTCAAGATTAACTTGCTATTAATTGGGAAAACACGGGGGGGAGGCACAATCACTTTAACAGCATGTCACTGGGGAAAAAGAACACACACACCTCCTTCAGAAGCAGATACATAAATTTTTCACTTGACAGGTTAAAAGTCTGCATATTAAAGTCCTTCTCTTCAAAAGTGCTATCCCACTTCAGTTACATATCAACAAAACCTGATAGCCTTGAAAATCATCTGAGATCATAGACACAACGTGTGACGGCAGGTTTCTTGGCCTTCCTGTTGTACCATTCAAAATAGGTTAACAGTTAATAAATCGTTACCACGATAAAGGCAAGTGTTAGATGTTTAAATAGAACACATTTCCTATAGTCCTGTCCCAAAACATGATATAGTATTAATGTGCAGCTCAGCCAGTAGAAGTTGGATGAGTGTTTTGTTTTTGTTTAGTCTCTGCTTTTTGTTTAACAAGACATGTTTTAAAAGGTTGCGTGAAACTTTGTGGAAACTGTTGTGATCTGGCAAATAAATGTGTTTGTGGGCGAGGCTCAAACTTCTAAACAGACTCATGTAAGCCCAATTAAACGACCCGTGGATGCTGGATGATTTCTGTTGTGGACATAATGGTAGTTCATTCATTTGAGACAGATGCTGATTAGTAGGTAGAATTTAAACAACATATCGCACATCTTATGACGTGCAATCATCCAAACAGTGAATTATAGCACAACTGCATGCGTTTACACCACATTTTCCCTTCATAAATCAATATAACCCTGATTACATGTTATTATTATTATTAACAGTTGAAAAATGTTCTAGAATTATTGCCTTGAAATGTCTTTTATTATTTATTTGGTTATATTAAATCCTCACTATGTGCAGTGTGGCCAAAAGTCAACAATGTCTTAAACAAGCTGTCGTACAGCATCTTAAAAGCAGTGTTTTTTTAAATTATATTTAATGAGAAACTTTAAATATGAGATTGCATTTTTTTTTTTTTTTTTTTTTAGTCGCAATGTTTTTTCATCAGTGTGACTATTGAAAGACATTCACTGATATCAGATTAATCTGGGTTTTTTTGCTGTGGTTCATGACCACATTGAGAGGCTTACTTTCTGCTGCATACTGACTTTCTCTTTTTGTCTTTTTCTTTTTTTAACAATTGCTGCAGGCCTCACACTCCTAAGGACTGCCAGCGTCAGGTGGAGCCACCAGAGCTGCTGATGACAGCTTGTTCCAGGCACTGTAAGAACGGACGCTGCACTCCTAATGGCAAGTGCTGCTGCAGCCCCGGCTGGGAGGGACACTTCTGCCGAGCTGGTAAGAGTGCATCTGTGCCTTCAGAGTACAACGTGGACCAACATCCATGTGTTCTTTCACTGTGAATTAGGTTTAGTAATATCTGCCACAATTTTCCTTATCAGTAATGATGATACGTCTGAATAAAACAGAGCACAAGCTTATTTCTTCAAGTTTGAAGTGTTTTCACTGTTACCCCCTGTGACTACAGCCAAATGTGAACCAGCCTGTCGCAACGGAGGAGTCTGCATGGAGCCTAACAAGTGCCTGTGTAAGAGTGGCTACTCCGGCAACCAGTGTGAGAAGAGCGAACGGGGTATGCCCAACGATCAGGAGGAAGACGGCATACTGGACCACATCATTGACATGACCTCGTACCTCTTAGACCTGACCAGCTACATTGTATAGGGGTGCGCAGCAGGGGCAGCTCCCCATCGTCCATCCTCAAGTCAACACACATCTACCTATCGCCCTCAGAAGACTCTTAATGAGGTTTACTTATGTGGCCTCTTAATGTCCCGCTCACATCCACACAGGCATGTACCCACACAAACACATACAGGACCCCCATGAGACTGCTTTTAATCCACATCACCATACCAAGCTTTTCCTCTCCTTACCTATAAGCTACTTTTCTTGAGCACCAGGCCTGGCATCCAAGCCGTGTTCACATTTCAAAGAGTCCTGCAGACAGCTGATTGATGAGTTCCATTAAGACATTTCCTCTCTTGCTCAGAAAATGCCTTCACACGGCTGGCTTCACAGGAACAGGAACTCTGCCGGAGCAGACTGTTTTTTCCCTGAGACTTTTCTGTTGCCTTACTTAAGACACCCGAAAATGGATTTTGAGGTATTTTAGTGGAGACAGTTGATTATTCAGGAGTTCATTAAGGATTCAGAATTGGGTGGTGTGGCCCAAGATCCAGTTTGTGTTCATGGTCCGTTGAAAACCGAGCAACGAAATAAATGTCTGTGTACTCAGACTGTGAACATGAGACATGGGTCTCATAGAGCCTGCAGTGCTTTGAGCTTTACTATTCCAAAAGCACTAATACAAGAGAGGCCATGTTGACTCATTTATGTTCTGTTTAGTTTGTGGGCACGTTGTCATAAAAAGCAATTAACAGCATAAAGAACGTATACTTTGTTTGGCATCACTCACTTGCTATCTGTGTACAGAGTGGATCTACACACACAGAAGTAGGAATGACGAGTATTCCTACTTCTGTACTTTGTCAGCGCCAGTTTCATTCAATCTGAATGGAGTGTTCGACTCCCATGCACTGTATCATTTTCATTTCATTCACTTTATTATTCAAAATGAATTTTGACATTTATTAGAAGCGCAGTGAGAGTGGTTTCACATTCACACACCACACTGTCACAGGTATGGTTTAACAAACTCCTTTCATTGCATCACACACTGAAGCAAAAGGTTGAAGTCAAAACTACAAAGGGAAGGGATGAAATGCGCTGATGTATATTTCCAATAGAGCTTACCTACTTAGCATTGCAAGAAAAAAATTTACAAAAAAAACTATAGCATTACTATTGTTATCATAGAGGAGGGTTTATTTTTTTAAGCGTAATAATATATGGGAGAATATGGTGTTTATAGAAAGCAAATTTACACTAAGCTTGTCAGTACGTCATTTTGTGTTGTACTTATACATATGCAGCTTTTATAAAAGAGACATGAGGATGTTTTTTCACCCAGTGTAAAAGTAACACATGTCCGTGCCTGCAAAGAGTAATTCGGAGCAGTTGGTGAAGCCGATCTAACTCTTCCCCCCACACACACAACAAGACTGTCAGAAATGTGTCTCTGCAGTGAGATGATCAAAGATCTTGTCGGGCCTCCAAGTCAGTGTGGAAGCAGCTCACGGTCAGAGGCAGAGCTGAGATTAACCTGAGGGAAAAAACGTCAAGCTCACATACTCTAATGAGCATCTGACTTCTCCAGTTTAAGGCAGACGGTTTAACAGATTTTACAGATGCACATACATGCATTATTTTGATGATGATCTTTTGCCACTTCACTTCTCGTAAAGCCAGTCTTCCCAGAACCACCAGCTGTTTAACAGTTTTTAAGGCAAGCATTTATCCTTGTACTTTTTCCACAGCTTTTATTTTGAAAATCAGGTTTCAAGAACCATGGTCAATTGAAGTCTAGTGTCCATAAATGATATACTTGTCGTTCATCTCCTACTGTCCTTGTGTTTGCTGAAATAAAACAACTGTACCTGGTCTTAATAAATCAAAAAGGAATTCATGCTGTAAAATGGAAAATTATAATTTTTTTAGCACTTAATGTGAAAGTTGCATTGTAGCTGCTGAGATGGCGTGGTGTGAATAGAATAACCATTTTCATTATTTAAGTAGTTACACAAATAAAATAATTATTTAAATTCTCTATGTTGTTTTTACCATTGTACTGTATGTGACAATTTTGTATTCCTGTATTGTAAATAAAAGTAGGGATAACTTGGTTTCTCTTCAGAAATATCAATATGTCTATTAAAATTTATAGCATGTCTGAAATACTTGTCTCTTGTTTTAGATGTTTACTGTCTTTTTGACAGAAATAGCATTTGTTATATATATTTTTAATTCATATATATTTTGTAAGCAGTTCATAGGGCAATACTTCATTAATTTTTAAATCAGACTAAAGGAAAAACAAGCTTATATACATCAGCTTGCTTAGTTATTAATGAAAACCAACAGCAAATACATAAAAAAAATTAATTGACCTCTGACAGATTTTCCCATGTTCATTTTATCTGCCATGAACTGAATGAAAAAAACATCCTACTGTCGCTGTGTTTGCTGGTCCTGGTTCTCCACTGTGTCACACCAGAGACTCTTCAACTTGAATCTCATAATGTGTTCCAGTTGAAGTCAGAATTTCCATTTCCCAGACAGCTTTTTTTACAAGTCTGATTTCCAACAGAAAGTCTAAACAGCCCCACCAACCCCGACTTAACAATCCAAGATGGCGGCTGCAAACATAAATAGAAGTGAAAGTGTAAAACTTGTGCCACTGCATATGTGACTGGCTGAATAAGCCATATGCGGAGTATTGACCAGGCTTTATATTGTGCTGCAGTGGCATTTTTAAGTGCAAAAAAACATGCATTGTGCTGTATTGCTAGTGATGTATGAATGGCTCTATCGTGCTAAGAAGCAAAACCCGTTTTTCCTTGCTTTTCCAATTTTACTACTGGACCATGCTCATCCAGGGCGTAATGCCACTCCCAGCTCCAACATCCGACTTCTTTGGTAAATGGAACGCAGCATCATTTTGGTGAAGAGGTAGTGGGCAAACAGCTCCTGCCTTTTCAAAGTGCTTTATGCTGGCACATAATGGCAAATAGCATGATTGCAGTTTGGTCATTGGGGACAAATATTTTAAGCAGTAAGTCACAGCATGAACACTACACTGAAAATCTGATGGTGTGGGACAAATTCATGGTGCATAACCCTGCAGATGTGGAATGTTGCGCTCCTGACACGAGGCGCAGATTGTTAGCGTGGTCGCTATGGGCTCTTCCACTGAAAACTGCTGTGTTCTGAGGTGTCCCAAAGACCCAGCTCCCATCACCAGTGGTGATTATTGATGTCAAAGTCAGGTTAGTTAACAGAAATTGATGTTTGAGCCACAAGTGCAATCTAAAAATAGTGCAGATGTGCAAGAGGACATGACCTTGAAAGGGAAATAGCCTAAATTAAAGTCAGGTTTTTGTTTCTTACAGCTGGAGTTGTTGAACTTTTATAATTGTTCTTCCTATGTCACTTTCTCCTTTAATTTGCACCAAATTTTATGCTGAACACTTCTTGGAAATTATTATAAAGTTACCATATTTCCTGTCTCTCTCTGTGTCTTTAAGTGCAGGCAAAAAATAACCGCATCCTTTGGCCTCATGCTGTGAGTTTTGGGTAAGACAGCTGCAGCATTTCCACTGTTGGTTTTTCCTCCAGCCAGGTAAAAAAGAGTAAAGAAGAGGATGCTGAGAAAATATTTTAAGTTAAACCGGAGACAGTGCGGCTACAAACCCTGGATTTTCCCTTCATTCCTGCTTTAAATGGAAAAGCTGCCTTCAGAGCTGTCCGAGCCCAGTGATGGTTGCTATGTCATCATGCAGCGTCATGCCATCGCTCAAAGTTCAGGCTGGGAAAATTCCTCATCTGAAGTGGAAATTCTCCGCTCCGTTTTTCGGAAGTACACAAACAGGTCCGAGCATGGAGGCACACACGCAAGAGCCACTGCTGATGGCAATATTAATTTTCTTCTCAAAATACCAATGAGGCTTTTGTGTTGTGTAATGATAAGCAAGCGGAGACCACCCACCTCACTCTGGTCTCACTCACTCACTCACACACACACACACACAAAAGTGTGCACTGCCATATTTAGAGTAATGCGATACTAAGTTGTCTATGCAATGTTCGGATCCAATCAAAATTGCATAAAGTGGAACTGTCCAATACTGCTGTGAGCTCCAACATATATTTTAGTTTATACACTATCAGTGGCATGAATCATTTCTTTTCATTTGGAATAGTTTTCTTTTTCCTCCCTAAAGGGCCCTTGTCTGGCTATCTTTCCCAAACAGTGTAACCCAGTACTTTGAATAAACATGAGGAGCCTGTATACCAAATATTTGCAGGACTGAGACTGGCTGGAAGTGCATGCTACAATACTGTATACATGATTGCAAGAGTCAGCACAAGCAATACTTATAGGGTAACAGAAGGAGACCCACGGAGCAGGAGAACAATAGCCCCGTGATTAAAACGAGACACATCATTCCTTTTCTCCTCAGCCAGAACAAAGTAAACAGTTCGCTGTACTCTATCTACTTGTGTTTCTATTTTGTAGTAACTCGCCAGTTACTCTTGGGACTAGAAATGACAATACCTCTATAAATAATTAATAGATGCTCACAGGAGTAAATCATACTTACTGTGCAAGATATTAACAGATGAGACTGATTAAACTGTTGTGCTAATAAATCTACTGTGACAGTCCCTGTTTAGGCTGCCAGTGTGTGTGTGTGTGTGTGTGTGTGTGTGTGTGTGTGTGTGTGTCTAGTGTGTATATTGTTGCCTTCAAGGTGCAAGAGGAGTCTGATCGCTGAGGCCCTCCCTGAACAGTCTGGAGTATCTAGGCCCAGGCCCAGTTGGTAGGGTATGAAAGCCTCAGCACTGAGCATTGCTTCATGTGCAGCTGCAGTTTAGCCTTTATTTGGTGCTTATTTTCACACTTTACACTGCACAACATTTTCATGTAGTCGCACTAAAACACAGTTATTATGCAAGTTATTTCTTAATTGCAGTTGATCATTTTTATTCAATGACACTGGTGAGCCCTTTCCCATTTTTGTCATCGAACAAATTTAATTCTAGAAAAGATAGCCTGAAAAAAAAAGATTTCCAAACCTATCTGGCCCTATGTGAAAACTTAATTGCCCCCCTTGTTAAATCATGAATTAACGGTGATTAAGCACATTCTTTGGAAAGTCAGGTTCAATTTCACTAGCCACACCCAGGCCTGATTACTGCCAAAGCTGCTGAATCAGGAAATTAGGACTTAAATATAACCTGTAAAGAAAGTAAAGAAAGCTAAAAATGCCCAATTAATGAAACAGAAATCACTTAACTAGAATCTGTCTAACAAATTGAAGTAGGCTAAAAGATCTCAAAAAGCAAAACATCATGTCACAATCTAAAAACAAACTCAAGAAGAGATGAGAGACAAATTAAATTAGAAAAAGCATTTCCTAGTGATAATGCAATGTGAATGCTGAAAGCTGAAAGATTTGAGCTGCAGTGCCTAGAAATGCTTAAGATAGCTTAAACTTAATTTGCTGAATCAGCTTAAACAGCTGAAAAAGAGAAAGCATTTAACATTAGCACTAACTGCCAATATTTGAATCCACCAATCAGAAATGCGCTGCTTCAAGCTGCTTCTTTCCCTCCTAAAAAGAGTAACACAGAAGAAAATCCTTCTGACCTACCCATAAACAACAGGTCACCACACAAAAACTGTAGGTCACAGTGAAAAACTTTTACACTATGAGCACAAAATGTTAGTGAGGCAGGGCGTGTATTTTTTTTTTTTATGTCTGTACAACTAAAATTGACAGAGTTGAGAGTTTAAAAAGTGCCTTCATTTTGGTTTTTGCCCCAAAGATAGGAGAAAAGTTAACATTGGAGTTAATGTCAGATGTGGAGCATACACTTGACACTCTCAGGCTCCTAGTTTGAATTCTGTAATTGGCACAGTTTTGAAAAGGTTGTTTTCTTAAAGAGCACAACCATAGCTACAATTTGAAGCATAAATGATGGTAGGGAACTGATAGGGAACATTTTTCTGCAGCATAATTATTTTTACTTTTGATGCTTTACATACAATTTGCCCATAATACAGTTTTATGTGTAGCGAGGTGTTTTGATAATGTGTCATTGCTTCTTTAATAACAGTAATATTATTTTACAATTCTTCAGCCAGAAAGAAGTACAGGAAGGTGAAAATGTCAGTGTAGAGTGAAGCAACATGCAAGAGGCTGTCAGGATATTTAAACGAATAAAAGACAGGCACCCCAAAATAATATGTTTTAATGTAGTCCATTCATCTTAGTGTAGGAAGATGTTTTTGTTTACAGAGCCAGCTACTTAAAATGGCCCGGCTGGTCCGTGGACAATACTTGGCCGATCCTTGGACGAAATAAGATTCCCCCTGATGTGGGCAACTGCTAATGTTTTTAAACAAAAGGTAAATTCTAATTATATTATCCACAATGCTTTTCACCATTCAGGTATTGATCTAAAATTACGTCCAAATACTTGATATGTGAGCTACATGTAATTTTACCACTGGTACATTGCACCTGAGTGGAGTTTAATTTGTCACGTTTCCTTTTCGGTACAAAAAGAATCGACTTAGTTTTGTCATAATGTAGGAAAAACCTATTATCAATCAGCCATTCTCTGATTGATTTAATTTCCTCTGAAAGCCTATGCTGAATAACCTCAACACTTTTATCTGCCACAAGGGCTGAGTCATCTGCATATAAAAGCAACTTAGAAGACACTGTTGAGGCAATATAATTTATATAAACGAAGAATAACAGCGCACCAAGAGTAGATCCCTCTATGGTATTTTTTAATCACAGTGTCTGTGAGTGCGGTTTAAGATGCAGGAACCTCCTGACGTGTTTCCTGGCTATCTTAAGACTGATGATAAATAAATAAGCACATTAATAACATGATATATAGAGAGTTACATAGATGTCCTATCACTAGTTTTACAAATAATTTATGGGCGCCATAATTTTAAAATGCAGTAAACTGCCTGCCACAAACCACTTTGTGTTATTCTTTTAAATATAAGTTGTGTGCTCTGAAGGCGGCACCCATCGACTTGTTTTGGACTCTTCATAAAGTTTTACAGCCTTTATCCGTTATCTTACAGCCTGCACTGGAAAAACGCTGGCCAGAGCATTTGAGGGGACTTAGGAGTAAAAACGTAAAATATAGTAAAATATTTTATTAAAAAATATCAGTTTTTTATTCCTGATTTATTGCTAAGTGTTGATATTAATAAAATATGTCAAAATGCAGTATGTACAAAAGGTACAAACAGTAGTAGAAACACGCTGGCTCCAAGCTCCAAGACAATACACAAGACAATATAAAGCAATACACAAAGAGACGCAGCACAAGCATCAAGAAAGTGAGGGGAAAAAAATTAAAGTTTGCAAGTAATGCTTGATCAAGCACTGGAAAGAAATATATTAATGCTAAAAGAGGAGGAACAACAGGAAGCTATGGAGTACAAGCTCCAAGACATGAAAGCAATGCACAAAGAGACACAATTCAAGCTCCAGTGAGAAAAAGAATCAAGAGCTGCAAGTAATGCTTGATCAAGCAAGGAAAAATACAGAAATGCTAAAAGAGAAGGAGCAACAGGAAGAAATGCAGAGAGATGCATCATTTAAGATTTCTCCTTTGAGAGGAGAAATACCGAACTACAAAAATTTTATAACAAAGTCAAAGACAAAAGCAGTAAAATGGAGGCAGAGGCAGTAGAAATGGAGAAATTATACAATGAGATGCCGTATAGGATCCAAGAAGTGGTGGGAAAAAAATACACAGCTGCAAGGGCTGTATGATAAAGTACAGACCAGAAACACTGAAATGCAGAAGGATGCAACAACATAAGAAAACACATAAAGACGTGCAGTGTACGCCTCAAGAAATGCAGATGAGAAATCAAGAGTTGCAAGACATGCATGGCAAAATACAACAAAGCAATAAAGGCATGCATGAGGCAAAGAAAGTACAGGAAGAGAAATATAAAGAACTGAAAGAAAAGCATGCAGAAAAGCATAAAAAGTTAGAAGAATTTGAGAAACTGTGCAAGAAACCTGAAGAACAGAATGCAGAAATTGTTTGTGAGATGAAAAACCTCATATTACAGAACAAAGATTTACAGGAACTCTGCCTGAAAAAGCTAAAGCATGCCAGGTGTTCCCACAAAGGTTCTGCTGCTTCTCCAGTTCAGCCTGGAGAAGAATAGCCTGCTTTTTCTCTACCTTTTTTTTCCCATTTCCTTCATTTTCACCTCTCCCCTCTTCTCATTTATTCACCTTTGAGAACATTGGCTGAGGAGATTGAGATTAAGATAATAAGCAAATCATATAACACTGAAAACTTGTTTGTAGTTTGTGGATGTCCCCTTATTTCCCTTTGCTTATAGTGTCTGTGCAAAGCTAGGCTAACCGTTTCCTACACAAATATTAAAGTTGTATAAAACTTGTGGTTACCTCTGGGCCAGTTTACCAAAACATTAATTCTTTTCTCAGTGGGGTTAGGTAATTGGCAGTAGGTGTGAATGTGAGTGCAAATGGTTGTCTGTCTCTCTGTGTTGGCCCTGTGAAAGACTGGGACCTGTCCAGGGTGTACCCTTCCTTGGGATAGACTCCAGCCTTTTTGCTTTAAACACAGCTAATAATATACATTAAGCACACAAGAAACTAAAATAATCAAATTCCTACACTCTTCCTACACTCCTAAATTTATACACTCAAAAAAGTGTAGGAATTTAGGAGTGTTTTTTACTGAGGACTGTAATTACTGTATAACATATACAGTAATTACAGTACTTTATTGTAAAAATTCATTTGAATTTATGATAGGTTTTTTTGTCAATCCTAAATTTCACAGTTTAGAACTGCTTACAGTAAATTGCTACACAAAACAGATGCACTGTAAACCTGTTTACGGAAATTTCCTTTTTTAAAAACATCAGTTGAATTTAGGGCTGCAACAGTTCCTCGAGTAACTCAAATAATTCGATTTTTAAAAAATCCTAGACACAAATTTGTTGCTTCAATGCTTTGTTTAAACTCTGCAGCGCCCAGGTGTCACTGTGTAAGCAGAGCCTTTCATCCACATTAGCAGCATTAAAGTCCTCCATCACTGCAATGGATTTCCATTGTTTGTAAAAATCAACTCTTTAACACTGATCATCGCTGACACATTTTTTTCATGCCTCTACTACCTTCTACACAAGTGTGTGTGTGTGTGTGTGTGTGTGTGTGTGTGTGTGTGTGTGTGTGTGTGTGTGTGTGTGTGTGTGTGTGTGTGTGTGTGTGTGTGTGCTCACTGGACTGAGAATTTCAGCTGTTAGCGATCCGTGCCGGTAGCTATCTCTACAGCTTGCTAGAGCGCAACGCATTAGCACTAGTGGTCGTTCTGTATTTTTTATGCTTTAATACCTGATTAGCAACTAAAAATAGACCTGCAATAGAAATGTATTTAGGAGGATGCTTGTGAATACAAAGCATTACAACATTAATCCCATGCAGCCCTCAGTTTTTCAACAAAAACACTGCTAACGTGCAGCACGCACAGAGGTGGAGCCGTTACCAAAACGGTGAGCTCAGGTGGAGCGAAATGAAATGTTTTTCTAGTGTCCAAAGCAGCAGCACTTTTTCCTGTAACCACATTAAAACCACATTAATGAGAAACAGCTGGAGGTACTTCATTAACCACCCGATCAGCAAGTGTCAACTTGAAGAAAAGAGAACTTTGTAGCTGCTCCATCAACCGCTGTTTGTTTCACACAGTAAAAGAGCTGTGCTGCAGAAAGTTAAAATTTTCAGATGAACTGTTAATAAGACAAAAGTATTTCTTATCCGATTACACGATTAATAATCACTAGAGTACTCAAACAATATTGATTGATTGAATTTCAGTAAAATAGTGGCAGCTGTGGATGCCAGAACTTCACCAAAGGAAGTCATTCTCCTCTCTGCAGACAGTGATATGTTTCATCAGGTCCCTATATGCAAACTCGTCCCAACCATTTATGAGGCCCAGGATAGTCCTGTCATCAGCATAATAATATGTAGATGTACAGATGCTTTTCACTGCTCCCCCAAAGTGTCTGAGAGTCCCACAGTGCAAAGTTTTTCTGATAAATAGAAAACATGGATGGTTATATTTTGTCCAGCAGTGTCTCTGTATTCCAAGTTCTCAGCAATCAGCTTTGATCAGAACACTGAACCAGAATTAAATTAAAACAAGGTTTAGAATGTCTATACAATTTTAAGTAAACAAGTCTTCAGATTTGGGTTACTTAGATTTCCAGCTAGAAGATTCTGGTTTCAGCAGAGTGATAAATGTTCTTTCCAACTGCAGTTCCTCAAATGGTTAACCGTACCTCAGCTAAGAGGTTCTCAAGGAAGTAACAAACTGCATTACCTTTAAGAAAAGTAATGAGTACTGTGTAAAACATAGCTTTTTTTGAGTAATGAGCCCAACACCAGCACTTGGTAAAAATATGCAGTTAAGGAAAGTTTAGTGCCTTAAACTTCAGATTTATAACAAAAGCTACATCGAAATGTGCCAGTAAAATATAAAATGTACAACTTATGCAGTGGAAAAACTATATATAATTTTGTGTGTGTGACACACACACACACACATATATATATATATATATGTGTGTGTGTGTGTGTGTGTGTGAGACACACAAACACACACACACACACACCACATATATATATATATATATATATATATATATATATATATATATAGTATATATTATCCTCCTGAGACCCAGAGAAAAAAAAGTTTTTGAATTTCAATTTTTTTTACACTACATGACTCTTTGGTGTGAAAAAACATCACTACAATTGAAAAAATTTCAAAACATGTTTTTATTTATTTTTTAGAGTATGTCCTTTGGAGAGGACATCGGGACTCTCTTGTGGCAAATATGAACACATTTCGAGGCATACATTTACCTCTGAACTCTGACAATCTTTAGTGCTGTAAATTTCAAATGGCTACACCATTCAAGCCAGTGGTTCAGATTTCCAGGGACCTCATTCAGCTTATCAAAAGCAAGCTGATTAGTGTAGTTTAATCAGGTGTGTTAGTTCTGTTTTGGTTTGTGGTAGTCCATAAAGCAGTTCTTCTTCTTTGAGATGCAGAGGTACATGTTGCATTTGATGCACTTTATGTAGGTTTTTCCAGTGCACCCTTCTGCTCTGCACCTGGAACTATTAGGATTGTCCATCATCTGTGGCAAATGGACAGCTCCATACTTTCTCACTTCCTTATCTGGCTGGGGCCTCCTTCTCTTCTGTGATGGAACGTACTCCTCATCATTCGACGCATCAGATTCAATTGGATTAGGTTGGCCTGACTGCCCCTGGGCAATCAGTTCCTCACCTAAGAGCAGTTTGAAGTCATGGTATTGGAGAGTTTTCTTCATAGGTCGTGCCAAAGCTTGGCTGTCTTCCTTATACTGTAACCAGGAGTTGGTGATAGCCAGATCGAAGAAGTGTAGGATTGTGCGTACAGTCCACTTCCTTGTGCGGTTAGCCATTCTATAAAAACTAAGCATTCTATCACACATATCAACCCCACCCATGTTGGTGTTGTACTCTGCCACCACTGCAGGTCTGGACACTTGAACATGCCTTTTGTCTTTCAGTGACCATCTGGTCCGGGTATCCTGGGGCTCTATTCCATGCACTGTTGATGCCATGAGTACAGGTTTATTGTCAACCCATTTTGTCACAGCCAGCTCAGGATGTTTCCTTGTCACCATTACAGAGGAGCCTCTTCCTTGTTTCAACAACTCTTTATCAGATGTAATGTTACAATCCTTTGGGAGTCTATTTTTCATCAATGTTCCACTTGCAGGCAGACCCATTTCTAGCAATTTATCCAGTAGTTTTATTGAGGTGAAATACCTAGACAGACAGACACAAACACAAAAAATAAAAAATAAGTGTCATTTGTTTACAGAGAATCATCATCAACAGCACCACAATTGACGTTTATACCTGTCAAAGTACAGGTGAGTTCCCCTGGGAATGGACTCAGTCAACCGAAGAACTGCATTTGCTCCTATTCCAAGTCCTGTGTCTCTGCCGACAAAGGTTTTTTTCCTTGGTAGACTTCAAAATCCAATACAATTCCAGTTGGAGTAGCGAGAACAAACACCTTCAATCCGGTTGGATTTGGCTTGCCAGGAACGAATTGACGGACTGGACATCGACCAGTAAAGGGAATCATTTGTTCATCAATGGAAACATTTCCTGGCCTGGGTAGGTTTAGGCAACCTTGTTGCACCTTCTTCAAAAGTGGACTGACTCTCCAAAGCATATTGAGCTTCCTCTCTTCTTCAGTTACATCAAGATCATTAGTGATTTTCAAAGAACATCTGATCTTGAAAAAGCGATCCCTTGTCATCGACTCAGCAACTATTGGCACTCTTGTTTTTTTGGCCCAATACATTTTGATTTTTGGGTAACCAAGGCATGCCATGTACACTGAGACTCCAAACCAGGTCTTAATCTCCTCAGGTGTTGTATTCAGACTTGAGCCTGACACCTGAATCTGTCTCTGGTTTGTGCAAAAGGACATGTCCTCAAAAACTTTGTTGTCAATGTACTGCTCAAAGTATTTTGATGGTGGCCAGTCTACACGGTTTGGGGCAGTACAGACAACCTCTCCGGAGTCTTCCAGCACAGGCAGGAATCTTAAGAGACAGACAAATACATTAAATAATTATGTCCTCTAAAAGTGATAGTTCATCCAAAAAAATACTCTTATCTGTCTAAGCTTATCTACTCTTGTCTCAGAAGCCTACGTGTTAGTTTTGGTCCAAAGTGGGCGACGGGCCCGTGCATCCTCAACTTCACTCTCCTCTTCCTCACTTGATGCCTCATCCTCTGAACTCCCGACCTCAAAATCACCGTCAATCTGTCCCTCTTGGTCCTCCTCATCTGACAAATCTATGTCTGAGTCTCCATCAATAATCCTGTTTAGGATTTTCTCTGCCTCAGTCAGTGAGCTGATTTCTATTAAAACAGGTTAAAAAAATAAAAAGCAAATCCTGATGTCCTCTATGGAGGACACACAAAACAGGTTATGTTTTATCCCAACAAATAATTAAACTGCTCTGAAAATCCACCTAACTATTCCTTAGATGTTCATTTACTAGAAGCAATCTGAATATTAAACTCACAAAGCTCATAATTAGAAAATAATATACTTACCTTTCTTCTTTCGATAAAATGTGCTCACAGGGATGGCAGCCATTGTGAAGAATCAGAAAGAAAATTCCAGAAAAGCCCCACCCCCACACATGTCATATCATTGGAAAGCCCAGGATGTCCTCTCTAAGGACCAACAGGATTTAACACAGTGGCATGTATAGTTTCAGAGTTATGAACAAAAAACCTATGTACTCCACAGAGGACAAAAATGCATTGCTGGGTCTCAGGAGGATAATATATATATATATATATATATATATTGGCCACTTTAAATAAAGCTGGTAGATCCATTTTGAATAGACCACCATGGGTGATGTCTCAAGGGTTTTTTTTTATCCCATTTTCTTGCCGGGCACTTCCGTTCTTTAACAGAGCTAAATTACACTCTGTTATTTTAAACAATGACTCAGACGATTTGTTTTTCTGATACCACCCATGACCCCACTTGTCAACTTTCTGAAAACACCTCCTGATGTTCATTATGATTGTGACGTCCCTTCCAACCTTGCTTGACTTTCCCTGCAGCATGAATAACTGTTTCCACTGTGATTTATCTGTACTCACCACAGTACCACAAAATCACTGTTAAATTTAGAGTGTGTTTTTACATTTAGCTGAGTTTGTGGTGAATATATGAAGTCGTGATGGTGTCTTGTCAAGGAGGGAGCTGGGGAGCAATGCTGATGTTTCTTCTCTTTAAATAGATTAACAAGCTAAAACGTATTGATTTACGTGAGAATTTTGGGCTCTGGAGGGTGTGAGGTTTGCTTCTGAGCCTGCGTGTCTGCAAAGGCATCGAAGTTAGTGTGAGTTCTCCACTTGTATATCTGGATTTGTCACAGCACTAATTTTAGTGTATTCTTTCACCTCATGTGTTTACTCTTGGCAGACTCACTGAGTACTACTGCTGAAACACACAACACAGGCAGCTGAAATCTTACATCCTCTGTCGCCCGATCACTTACTAATGAGGACGCGCTTTCCAACCAGGCTGCTGCTGCTGCTGCGCCTTTCCTCCTCCCTCACCAAACTCTCCATTCATCACATAACAAAACAAACCACACGCGCCGACCACCTTGGAGGAGGTTTGGGTGGATATTTATTGTTATCTTAGAGATTTTTCCAGCGCTCTCACCGTGCTGTCTTTGCACCTCTACTCTCTCATGTTTCCTAACTCCAATTTCCTATTCTCAGGCACTTCCTCTTGTATGGGCTACACCAACACTCATATTCATCCTCTTCATCTCCATCCTTTCTTCATTCCTTCACCCCACCCCACCCTTTTTCTGCTCCTGGATTCGAGGCTTGTTTACTCTCCCGGACCACAGCACTGACTCGCATCCATGAAATGATGCAATTAAGGTTCCAACTGGGGCTCAATCTGTCATGTTAACACATGCTAAACCCCCACAGAGAGTCCAGAGTGAGTGTTGGCCAACAGGTAAGAGTGACGGGGGTGAGGGATGGTGGTTAAAAAGGTGTGTGTGTGTCCGTGTGTGGGAAGGGGGGGTTATCATCTCCTGCACTGAAGAAGAAACAAAATATTCCAGAGAAATTTGGGTAATTTGTGATATCAGACAATACAGATGAGAGGATTTTGAAGAAAAAAAAAAAGGAAAGCTGAATTTTATGGAGACATCAGTCCCTTCTTTTTAATCTTTAATTACTCTCTCCTGAAAATAAGAATGACATGATGACAGCTGATGAAATGCTTCTTGATGGAGTCTGGATGCTGGTGGCGAGCTCACTGAAAGAGCTACTTGGACAACAGGTTCTGATGAGCAGCGCCGCTTTACAGGAGCGAGATGATTGGCATACAGGGACCAGGGATCAGATTTTGTTTTAAGTAAAAACTGAGAATCCTCTTTCTTATTACATCCATGTCCCTCTATATGTTAATTTCTGGGACAGCAGACTAATAAATGTTCTTTTCAACTGCAGTTCCTCAAATGGTTAACCGTACCTCAAAGTGGGTTACCAACAACATGGTGGCTGCTACGAGGTTCTCAACGATTCATCCCATCTGCTTGAGAGCCACTGACCGAAAGCAAAGTGCTCCACTGGTATTCCTTGCCAAAGATCTCGATTAAGCTTGTTATCAATCTTCAAGAGCACCGTGAAAGTTCATGCATGTGTATAAATTTGCATGCATCACATATTTCTGTGTGTGTCTGTGTGTGTGTGTGTGTGTGTATACCAGATCCAGTCTATATGAGCATTTGCATGGCTGTCAAAGATAACACACCAATCTTTGCCTGCTTCCCCTCTACGATCCTCTGTCGGGCTAGGTAAACAGCTGATGCCGGCTGGAATGGACCACCTAAGTATAAGTTTCCACGTGGGGGTATATTCTCAAAGCAAAGCAAGGAAATTTTCCAAAACACATTAAAAGGAGTTATGCAAATGGTTTACGGTAGTGCTCGTGTGGCTGTATTGTTAAATTAATCTGTATACACTGCGGCTCATCTTGGCAGGACCCTTTGTTTGTCTTCACTCTTAATCTGCAGAGCTCATCTCAAGCTTACATCACTCAGAGTCAACAGAGGGATATCCGCTGCAGTCTTACCGCTAACACTAGAGCTAACACTGGGGTCAAATAGTCTGTGTGTGCGCCGCGCACTCTGCGTGTTTGAGTGTGTAGGAAACAGTGATGTTCACAGGCACCTGACCACCACAGCAGAGCAAATGTGTTTGCTGCTATTCTGTTTGGTTTCTCCCAATTAGAAATGGCCAGAAACAATTTTCTAGTCCAGTGTAACCAATAAGCACTTCATGATGATGATGCCTTTATACATGTTTACTCTTCAAACACTGACTTCCCAACAAGAAATAGAGAGGCAAAACAAAAAAAAAAAAAAAAGTAAAAGAAAAGAAAAGAAAGTGAAGCATAACTGGGTTTTCAGTGCTTGCAATGATGTGGTTTCCTCCAGGAGAAGTGAGCCATGCCTGTCCATGTTTCTGTGTCCAGGCCAGTGAACTCTGCCAGATGCCTGCCGCCTTGTTATCTGTACCAGCATGGCCTGTTCTCCTGTGCTGCGTGCGCCAAACAGTTTATCACACACCACTAGCAAATAGGCTTGGGTCTTGCACAAGTGATAGCGTACACACAGACTCATGAAACACATTTATGTGCATCCTTGGACCAAAAAAAAAAAAACCTAGAAGGACACTCAGTAGAGCGCATACCTTACCCATCCCAAATCATTTTATGTGCCAACACTGCGCTGCAATAGATACCACCCAGTGTTGTTATACTCCATAGTTTGTTGTTAGTTGCATGTCACTGGCTTTTATTTCCTACTCTACAGGAGAGAATTATTTTTGATGCATGATGAACACATCTATGCAGACAAATGCACACCTCTTCATGTAATCATTTTCCTACTACATCTTACACTCAACAGCCTTAACCAGTCTTGCTTAGGCAATTCCTTATGCATAAAAAGACAAATGTTAAAATCTAATTACATTAGTTTAAATAGCTGTAATTAAATACACATGCAGTTAGCCTGGCTAACTGGAAGCAGAGGGGCAGGAAGAGTGAGCCTTGCTTTCCCTCAGTATTTCAGAAACTGCTGATCGACTGGGATTTTCCCACACAGCCATCTCTAAGGTTTACAGAGAATGGTGTGAAAAAGAGAAACTATGCAGTGAGCAGCAGTTCTCAGAAATTCTTTGTTGATGTCAGAGGTCAGAGGAGAATGGCCAGACTGTTTTGAGCTGATAGGAAGGTAACAGTAACTCAAATAATCACTCATTAACACCAAAGTATGCATCTCTGAATGCACAGCGTGTTGAACCTTGAAGCAGATGGGCTACAGCAGCAGAAGACCACACCGGGTGCCGCTCCTGTCAGCTAAGAACAAGAAACTGAGGCGACAGTTCACACAGGCTCACCAAAATAGAACAATAGAAGATTAAAAACAAACTTTGCCTGGTCTGACGAGTCTTGATTTCTCCCACAACATTTGGATGGTAGGGTCAGAATTTTGTGTAAACAACATGAAAGCATGGATCCATCCTTCCTTGTATCAACAGTTCAGGCTGCTGGTGGTTTAACAGTTCAGGGGATGTTTTCCTGGCACAGTTTGGGCCACTCAGCACCACCTGAGCATCTTTTAAACACCGCAGTCTACGTCCATCCCTTTATGACCACAACATACCCATCTTTCTGATGGCTACTTTCAGGAGGGTAACACACCATGTCACAAAACTCAAATAATCTCAAACTGATTTCTTGGACATGATGATAAGTTCACTGCACTCAAATGGCCTCCACAGTCACCAGATCTGAATTCAACAGCGCACCTTTGAGACATGGTGGAATGGGAGATTCTCATCTCATCAAATCTGCAGCAACTGTGTGATACTATCGTGTAAGTATGGACCAAAATCTCTAAGGAATGTTTCCAGCACCTTGTTGAATCTGTGCCATGAAGAATGAAGGCAGCTTTGAAGGCTAAAGAGAGTCCAACAAGGTGTATCTAATAAAGTTGCCAGTAGGTGTATGTCTGTGTGATCTGTCCATACAGTCACACATGGATGCACCTTGCTACTAAAGCTAGTTTGTGGTATGTACCAAATGTCAGCACGTCTTTTTACAGAGGCAGCATCTGCTCTTTCTACTCTCCCTCTCTGCTTTCAGTTTCACACCTGCTGTACAAACACAATAAACTGCTGAGTAACACTCTCTGCAAGGAACAAAACTCTACTTCCTAAAATGATTACGTATTCCTTTAAGGTTTGACATTTGATTAGGAAAGTCTTTTAATGTGTCAACGTTAAAGAACGGAAAAGCCTCTTAACTTGGCTGATAAATCAACACTGACTATATAACAAAGAGGCAAAGAAAGTCTTGGTAAACAGAAATCTGATTGTTTATGGTCCTGCTAGCGCAACAAATTGCAACCGTGCATGGCCTCTCAGTCAAACCCACACACATCACAAAATGCAATCGCTATAATTCAAACTGCAGCAACAGAATGCACTCTACAAAATGAATCATAAATTAATTCACGTCGCTTTTATGACAGAAATGGAGGATTGCAGACTTTCTTCTCTGTGAAATATTGCACTGAAAGAGAAATATGGCCCATTTCTTTACAGGAAACATCAGCAATTCATTCTCATCTGTGCCACATAAGGGGGAAAAAACACATTTGGTGTATAAATTTTCTTATTCTCTGGTGCCTTTTTTCATGTTTAAGGGTTATTCTTTGGTGCTGGGCTCACCATTGCCAAAGCCTTAATCCTCGTTTGGTACACAGACTGCCTGTGGTGGTGGTGTACTGTGTGCATCCTAATCTCTCCAAAGCTCTGTGTCTAATGGCTGCACTGCCTCTCTGTACACTGTGTACTTCCACTTTAGCTGCAGCCTAACAGGCATGGCAAAGTGGTGACAGGAGGAAAAGACTGCGAAGGGAAGAATCTAAAACTTTTCAACCATACGATATTTAGGTATATTAAAAGTTAGACTTTGACATTTGAAATGAGAAAAATAAAACTATAATTTGAGTCAACTTCTGTTTGCAAAAGAAGCCTTGATGAGAGTTTCCTGTTAGTCCTGTCAATCAGTTTTGGCATAAATTGTAGTCTTGTGATAGGAATTATAATGTTTGGTTTCAACTTACAGTGTAATTATGAGAATTTAGTATTTAAAAGTAGAAGTAGAGAAGAATGATGTGCGTTTTTCAGACTGTTTTGTCTAACAGAAAGCTCAAAACTCAAATGGATGCAGAATCTAGGACCTCTCTCTCTCTGGAAAGGCAACTTTAGGACAAATACTCACATGTGGAAGGACTCGCCTTCCTGCACACTCTTTAGCACTCTACTCCTTGCTGCTCCCAGCATCAGTCAATATTATTCTGGCCTTTGTAAAAAGAATACCTTGAAATTCACCAACTGTCTCCGCATCTGTATTTGGGTCTGTTAGTCCTGGTTAAAATCACAACAATTTAATTTCTGTGGACAGAGCATTTGCACACATCAGTGCGCATCTGTCGTCACACATCACCAAGCTACTTCATCAGTGTTGTGCAGAAGCAGTTTGCCTGCATAGTTCAATCATCTGTAGCCCATGATGTTGTTTGCAGCTTAGTTCAAACTCAGGTTCCAGTTCCATCACAAATAAGTGCAACATGAGCAACGCTAATTTGAAATGATCTGTCCTGGATCCTCTGCAGCTGAAAGTTGCCCTCGCACAGCGCTCTGGATTTAAGTCTGCTTTATTTTCAGCAGCATTTGCAACAACAAACACATTTCAAGTACACAGTTTGACAGTTATTGAACTCGTGTCATTCAATATGAAAACATGCCGGTCCACATGAATGTCACAAAGCTATGCAGTGAAATTAGAGAAGTTAAAACATAGAGATGTGTTTTCCTGAGTTATGTTCATTGATATGTGCCTGAAAACCCATTCTTAAATACTGTGGTTTGTCAGGACCCCTGGGATCTCAGTGATATGTACACACTGTTCTTTGGTCACACATCAGAGTCAGGGAGCAAACAGTCCTTTGTGAAAAAAAAACAACAAAGTTTACATGAGAAGGAAGGCGAGGCAGCAGTGACAAAAATCAAATCCGTGGACTGTGGTTAGTGTCCCGTGTTTTCACTTTGTTTGGTTACACTGTTACTAGCTGCTTGGTTAGTTTCGGAAACCAAAACTACTTGGTACGATTAAGATTGTAGTTTTCGTTAAAATACTCTGATGTACACCATCAAACCTTCATTTTGACATATGAACCTTAAAGGTACATTACAAAAAAATACTCTAAGAGCCTAATTCTGACAGTGACATACTGTTTTCCATTAAACCACTGTTAAAATAGTTCTATACTACAGGAAAGTGCATTCTGGGAAATAGTTTCTATTTCCCATAAAATATTTCAATATACAGTGTGTGGTGTTGCATTCTGTTTATGGCAGAGAGGCTCCACATATACAGTTCACTGCCGTATTTCTACAGGTAAACACATATACAGGTTTGTGGATTAATCACCTGAATCAAGAACTTTATTATCAAATAATATGGTAAGTATATTTTATCTGTCTGGTGATGTTTTACTATTGTAGTCTCCAGAACAGCAGTACCGAAGCTAAGCTACCTTAAAGCATACTTACCCCATGAATATGCATGCGTGTCTGTGGCATCACATCCCACAACATGAGCATTTCAGTAGTGGACTGTTTTGTCTGGGTCTTTCATTTTGAAAATTGATTGTATTGAATATGCAGCTCCCGTGTCTGGGTCTGGTGACTGGGCCTTAGCCCGTGGAGTCCGAAGAGGAGACATGGGCCTGGCATGACTAGGATGCAACATGGGTACCTCTTGGGTGAGGTGCTCTGGGCATGTCCTACCTGGAGGACTTCCTAGGGTAGATCCAGGACACACTGGAGAGATTATATCTCTTGGCTGGCTGGGGAATGTGTCGGTGTTCCGCCAAATAAACTAGAGGAGCTGACTGAAGAGAGGGAGGTCTGGGCTTTTCTGCTTAGGCTGCTACCCCCACGACCTGGCCCCAGATAAGTAGAAAAAAATGAATGGATGGATTAATGAAACCATTATTTAAAAACTGCATTTTCTATTTACTTGCCTAATACCAAAATTTGTTTGATTATCTGAAACATATACAGTACCAGTCAAAAGTTTGGGCACACGTGACCAAACTTTTGACTGGTACTGTAAGTTTGACAAATGTGGAAAAAAATAAATCAGGAATGAGGCAAATACTTCTTCAAATGTAAATACACTATATTGCCAAAACTATTCTCTGGTCTGCCTTCACACACATACAAACTTGAGTGACATCCCATTCTTAATCCGTAGGGTTTAATATGATGTTGGCCCACCTTTTGCCGCTATAACGGCTTCAATTCTTCTGGGAAGGCTTCCCACAAGGTTTAGGAGTGTGTTAATGGAATTTTTGACCATTCTTCCAGAAGCACATTTGTGAGGTCAGACACTGACGTTGGATGAGAAGGCCTGGCTCACAGTCTCTGCTCAAATTCATCTCAAAGGTGTTTTATCAGGTTGAGGTCAGGACTCTGTGCAGGCCAGTCAAGTTGTTCCACACCAAACTCACTCATCCATGTCTTTATGGTCCCTGCTTTGTGCACTGGTGCGCAGTCATGTTGGACCAGGAAGGGGCCATCCCCAAACTGTTCCCACAAAGTTGGGATCATGAAATTACCCAAAATATCTTGGTATGCTGAAGCATTAAGAGTTCCTTTCACTGGAACTAAGGGGCTGAGCCCACCTCCTGAAAAACAACCCCACACCATAATCCCCCCTCCACCAAACTTTACACTTGGTACGATGCACTCAGACAAGTACCGTCGTCCTGGCAACCACCAAACCCAGATTCATCCATTGGATTGACAGACAGAGACGTGTGATCATCACTCCAGAGAACACGTCTCCTCTGCTCTAGAGTCCAGTGGCGGCGTGCTTTTCACCACTGCATCTGATGCTTTGCATTGCTCTTGGTGACGTAAGGCTTGGATGCAGCTGCTCAGCCATGGAAGCCCATTCCATGAAGCTCTCTACACACTGTTCTTGAGCTAATCTGAAGGCCACATGAAGTTTGGAGGTCTGTAGCAAGTGACTCTGCAGAAGGTTGTTGACCTCTGTGCACGATGAGCCTCAGCATCTGCTGACCCTGCTTTGTGATTTTACGTGGCCTACAACTTCATGGGTGAGTTGCTGTCATTCCCAATTACTTACACTTTGTTACCACAGTTGACTGTGGAATATTTAGTAAAGAGGAAATTTCACAACTGGACTTGTTGCACAGGTGGCATCCTATCACAGTGCCACGCTGGAATTCACTGAGCTCCTGAGAGTGACCCATTCTTTCACCAATGTTTGTAGAAGCAGTCTGCATGCCTAGGTGCTTGGTTTTACACCTGTGGCCATGGAAGTGATTGGAATACCTGAATTCAATGATTTGGATGGGTGAGTGAATACTTTTGGCAATATAGTGTATCAGGTCAGAGTGACAGAGAAGATTTGAAGTTAGTTGCACTGGCCTGAGATGCCTCATTTTCCCCCTTCAAGTCTGATAAATTGTCTTCCTTCCAGAGCCATCACTATGATCCTCATCAGCTCCTCACAGGTGTCCTCTCTGGTGACCTCATCTCCGACCTTCAGCCTTTAACCCCCTCACACCTGGCTGAGTCCTTTGCATTCTCTCTCTGAACTCTGACCTCAGACTGTCGATCATCCTGGGGTCACCTGCTAAAACCATGAACAAAAAAAGTGCAGTAGTTAGATAGTGATGAAAGTCTCAGCACAGCTACTCATAGATTAGAGAAACACCCTCAAAACGACACACCCAAACCTTTTTCTATTTTTTTGTTCTGTCTTATTTTCTCGCATAGAGGCCTTATTCTTAAAACAAATTTAAAAGCTGTTATATACACGTACAATACAGCAAATGCTGCATGGCTCTGTATGTTATCATAACCAATTTTTTCTTCAGGTCTTGAGGGAGCAGCTCCTAGAACGTTAAGGAATGTCCGCTCCTTTCATATCACGTGAAAAACATAAACATGCATAAACATTCTCATGGACATTTACGCATGCTGATATTCATATAGTCACATGTGTATTAGAACCAGACTTACTCTTACGCTTCTTTGTGTGCTTCTGCACATGAATAAAACAAGAGGAAGCAGTACACACATGCAATATGTTTACCATACATGCAGTTACAGACTTGGTTCAGACATATTACAAAATGTTTTGCAAGGTTTCTTGGTGGTCGGTACTTTATTGATTCATCCTGTAGAACAGCTAATTTATTACAGACGCACACAATGACCAAACACAACGTCATTTGGCCTAAAACCCGTGCTGCTTCTTCCCAGTTTAGCGGAAGCCTTTTAACAATAGTAAGGAACAGACTGGATATTTCACATGAAGTGTTTTCAGATATCTGAGCTTCCAGTGTGAACTGAAGCCAGTGCTGAAGTACTTTAAACTCTTCCTTATGGTCAGCAGGGGGCGACTCCTCTGGTCAGGTCCACTCCTTGCTCATCACATCTGGTTTCAAAACACCAACATGGAGACAGCAAAAATGCTCAGCTTGTGGCTTCAGTGGCCTGATTTTGAATTGTAACATGGTGCTTTGATTTTCCAATAACCTTATCCCAACTCTAATCCTAATCTAATCCTAATCTTAATACTTCTCACATAGAGAACTGCAGCAACTTCCCACTGTACAGACCTCCTGTACTTGTTCTGGTGCTTCTTAATGTGACTATATCCCACATTTAGAATAATAAGTCTCTTCATTTGTGCTAGAGGTACTTTCACTGTGCTGTCAGTCCCTATGGAAAATAGGGGTCATAGAGAAATGAGTAGACCCAAAATGCTCTAACAATAATGGCTCATGATTGTCCTTGGGTGTCATGAAAGGTGCTTATAAATAAAATGTATTATTATTATTATTATTAACAATAATGGCTCATGATTAAGTTGAAGCCATCAGGAAACCTGCCAGCAAAAAAAAAGAGACACTGATGTTAAGAGCGTGTCACTCCCAGTGTCAAATGTGAACCCCCTGGGTTAGCATGTTTTTTTCTATGTGCATGGTAACATTGTAAAGGGGGCGTATTACAACCAAAACCTTGACTTTTTCCTAACCAAGTAGTTTTGTGCCAAGGCTTATCAAAGTAGTGAGTAACAGTAAAAGTACCAAAGAGTGTATAGAACAATATTACTGTAAAAGAACATTATTTGGGGTTACTGTTTCAGGGCACCAACAGCAAATGCCCTTAGATATACACCTGTATGTGCACGACAAAAACTAGAGCAAATATTGAGGTGACTTATAGACAGTGCAAACAGGAGAAGCAGGTTTTTTTAGTGCCATCTCAGGTTCACTCAGCTGAAAACCTTCTCTCCCTATCACCTGTTTTTCTTTGATTGCTGCTGAGTAGCTACCGCACTAAGAGCAGCAGCCCACAGTTTTATATAGTTTGTGTCAATACAGATAACAAGCTGACAGAAATGTGCCCTGAGCTGCAGAGTGGGAAGTTAATTTTTAACATTGAAGGAGAGGAACTGGCAGATAATACATAATTGTAAGATCTCTGAGTTTTGCATTCAAACCTTTTGGTCTTCTTGGTCTTTCTGTGGGGAGACTGCATGTTCTTCCTGTGCCCACGTGGTTCCTCTGAGTCTGGTCCAAAGACATGTGTGTTAGGCTGACAGGCAAATCTAAATTGACTGTTGTCTTGTGGGCTGTTCAGGTGTACCCTGCCTCTTGCCCGTTGACAGGTGGGATAGACTCCAGCACCCTGCGACCCTAAGTTAATAAGTGGTTAATAAAAGGCATGAACTAGGTCGAAAATGGGTGTCTTTCAAATAGAAATGATTTTGAGGTTTTTTTTATTATTTATTTTCACAAAACTGTATAGTCACTGTCAAGTTAGTCCTCTACATATTTGGAAATTCCAGAGATTCCAACTTGGACATGTTGGTCTAAATTAATCCATTAATGGCAATTTTTAACTCCTAAATGATTACCAGCAGTTGTAAAATTAAGTTAAATTTGACTTTCGCTATGCTTGTGGTCTTTTTACTTTAAGTACTCCTCAAAAAATGCCAGAACACATCTGAGTTGTCATTTAGTGCACCCACATGTCACTATCACATATGACTAAGTACAATTTAATAGGAGCAGAAGGGCTGACTATATGTTCTGTGCGATTAACCACCAAAACTGTTCCAGGAATCTTATTTTCACTTCACGGCGATTCACTCAACTTTATCATTTATGACGGATATGCTGTACTTTTGAGCAAGTTGGGGTTGTGAAGGAGCTTTGTGTGATATCTGATCTCTTTGTGGGGCATCCTTTTTCAAGCTGAGGAATCAAAGACCACCAATGTGGCACACCTCTAATGTGGTCAGAGGAAGGGGAAGGACGGGGGTTGATCTACAGATTTGGCTCAGAGACACGCTTGAAATCTTGATCCTCTCCCACCACGTCCATGCTGGCAGATGGGGGAGAGCCGAGCTCAACTCCCCAATCAACCCCTGCACTTGCCACACACTGAGCTAGCACCGACGACGTTTATCATTCTCTCTCCCCGTTGATGGCCACTTTCTGCTTTTCTCCATTTCCCTCGCTGCTTTCCCCTTTCAGCAGGCAGGATTAAGTTTAATTGTATTGTGTGTGACAGATACGGAGTGAGGTTTGGCACTAATTTGAGGCAGACCACGCACGGCCGTTTTATGGTTTCTTTCCACCTCACTTGCTGATGTGTGGCAGTGACACGTTTGACATAAACCATCCAAGGTAAAGGGCTGGGTGTGACCCTGTGTGTGCTTACAGGGAGACTCACCCTCACCAGCACCTTCTTCAGTCCCACCCAGCAACACATATAATCTCATTCCTCTACAAGCATCATTGGCTGAATTTAAAAACAGTGTGGTTTGCAGTTTGAGGGTGTTTATGCTGGTTTATGGTCTCCTCTGCAGTGGTGACACCCGGGGGCCACCTACTTGTAGTAATCTCATAATTAGCTGAATGGGTTTGAAGGAACATGCCAAATATGTGTTACTTGTTGCTTTGGGGCCAGACAAACAGAGGTGTCAGCTGAGTGCAGAAAGGTCCATTTCACTGGAAACTGGCTGAATGAGGAGAATAATGCTCAGCCTTGGTGGGTAAATGCATAATCAGTTTGGTGTGTGCTTTAAGGGACGCTGTAGGGAGGTTAACTCATGACATCAACTTATAAAAAAAAAAAAGATTTTTTTACCAGCTCAGGCTCATCCATCACACAGATGCAGCCCTAAAGCAGGATTTGTGTGTGTGTGTGTGTGTGTGTGTGTGTGTGTGTGTGTGTGTGTGTGTGTGTGTGTGTGTGTGTGTGTGTGTGTGTGTGTGTGTGTGTGTGTGTGTGTGTGTGTGTGTCTAGTGAGCGGACCACCAGGCCTCTAGACATGGACTCCGCCTTTGAGCTTAATACAACTGATTGCACTCTGATCAGTCCTGGTAATAGTTAAGGCTTCAAAGACACAACCTCTGAGGCTGCCAGCAGTTATTTCCAACCCTGAGATCTCAGTCCCAGCCTTTAAGTACTGTAAGCAACAACGAACACTAGAGGGGAAAAAAAATGTGTTAAGCTTTGGTTGGTAGCTATTCTTCTATTCTTTCTTGTGTTTCTAGTGTACTTTAATTCCCAGTAACCCCAGTGTTTCTCTGCTCTTGCCTCCCTCTCCCTTACCAATTTGTTAGTGCTTTCAGTGTTTGCCCGTCTCTGTCACCATGTCTCAGTGTTACTTATTTGTCTTTTGGTCTTCTCCTGCTTTACTTTGATAGCTAATTTTCTGTTGATTGTCCCGTTTTTGTTTTCCCTTCCTGTCTTTGACTCTTGCCTTTGTTTCTCTGATTGTGTTCGCTTGTGTCCGATTACTATCACCTGTGCCTCATTTCCCACTCGTTTCTCGTCCCCAATCAGTCCACTGTATTCATGTGTTGTTTTTGTTTTGTTTTTTGTCGATCATCTGTTGTGCTGCTCTTGGTGTCTCCTGGGGCCTGTACTACAGAGAAAGTTCATCATACCCAGGATATCTTTTCCTTATCTGGCTTCGCTTAGCCTCACTGGCGGTCAGGCTATACGGTCACACAAAGGTGGTGATCAACTTGATAAATCAACCTGGAGATTCCCAATCTAGCTGCAAGTGCATTCATGTGGTAGCGTTGGCAGCCTGTGATCAGTCTCAAACACTGGTTGCAGCAAACAGAAAAAAAAAGAGGAATACAGTAATAAAGAAATATATATTGATTAGGAATCTGTTTTTATTAATGATGATTGTCAGGATGTTGATTAAAAAAACAACAAAAAACAACTTTAGATCCTCTAAATGCTCGCACACTAAAGTCCAGGGATCTTCCTGCATTGGTGACGTTATTTATTTTCCAGATAACTGATTGGTCAGCAGTCAGTGATTTCACACCTTGTTGATCTAGAACATAACCTGCTCTGAAAAACTATGCAGCATAAGTTGCCATGGTGACATACACCGGCAGTGAAGCGCCTTTGTAATACTGAACACCCGGGGTAAAACCTGAAGGACAAGCCAAAGTCTTTCTTCATGCTACAGGTCTTGCTTTGTGTTCATTTTGCAAATGCAGCACTTGTGTCTTGCAGTTGTGTCTCCATGGGATGTTTTCAATGTGAACTGCAGCCAGGCCAGTTTATCACTCAAACTCACTTTAACTTTAAACTCATGCATTGTAAGAACAATGACAGTAGCACAAAGTTTATATCTGCTTTTGATGGCAGTGTGATATGAACTGGAACAGGCCAGTAAGTGGCCACTGACTAGTGGTGTAATTTTTTTTTTTAGTTCTGTGAAATTCTCACAGCTCCACGCCTCTTTTATTTCTCTCTTTTCATCCATATTCCTGCCTCTCTTTGTGCGTCACTCTGTATTTTGCTTCTCTCACACAGGTGAGCTGTCACACCTCTTGCTCTCAGCACCTTACAATTACCCCCCCCCCAACTCTTCAAACACACACACACTTAAATGCCCCTTGGCATGCAAGATACTATTTTTAAAACACGTAGACACTGCAAAACGAGTGCCTCTTTAACAGGGAGAACATTTAGGAGGATAGAGGAAACTAACATGTAGTTCAAGGGTTCTAAAAGAAACTGTGGTGGAAGAAAATGACTGAAATAAGCCGACAAGTCTTCATGTTGGTGTTGCAGTTTGTTTTCTTTTCTCTGGCTGATCATCAGGATGGGTAAGAGTTTCATGGAAGTAAATCTTTTTACTGTTGAAGGAAAATTTGAATTTGTTGAACCTTCCTAGAAAACATCTAGGTTTTTAGTTTTATTTTTAGTCTAGTTGGTTAAAAAAAAAGTATATTCCAAAGAATTTTGTAAACTTCTTTTGAAAAAAGGAATGGTTGTGGCTCTTTCTTCTTGTGCAGTGTAAACCTATAAAATTAAACTGCTTGCCCTGTTTCAGATCGTTTAATAGCCTGTTATTGCAGTATATGGAGATTTATGCAGCTTTAAATGCATTATATGATGATCCTGCAGGCAATGACGTTTTAATACACTTTTGCCTATTAAAGCAAATAAGGGAGAATTTTTTTAACTGTATAGAATGGAATGACTTTTGTTGTGAAAGACTGGGCCTGAGGAAGGTGTTTCATAAGTAGTTACAGCGTACAGATGCTTTAAATCGGCACAAGTGATCTTGAAAGATCCAATAAAAGTAAGTAGATGGGCATGATTAGAATAATGTGGAATTAAAGTCGTGGAAAAAGCAAAGCCAGAGAGATACAAAGGAAACAAAAATCCAAATACAAGTAAAAGATATGAAGATGAAGATTGTCTATATTTTTGTTAAATAACTATTTTCAGTCATGTTTTACTGTGTGATCTGTAGGTACTGATATTACTGATTGCTAATTTTTGAAACTTACCTGTTTCCTGCTAACCTAGCTGTCCTTTACACTTGTCTAAAACTGATCAAAGTCCTTCTACAAGAAAGTCTTACCACTCAGCAGCCACCACCTCCAGGCAGTTATTTTAAGCTAACACGACCAATCCAAATCTATCTAAATGCATTGAGGTTTTGCACACACCGTGAACGTTAATCACATGATGCTACCTTGTCCACCATTTTGAACGTGTGACAATCATGGTGATAGTGTGCAGTCTAGTGAACAAGGTCCCGGTTACACAGGCCTACAGACCAGTCAGTGACCCCCTTGCAACCACCAGTTGCTAAGGAAAAATGTGTATTCCTCAACTGGTTTGGACAAACCTCCTTGCATTTGTGTTAGTCTCTAGTAGACTGTCGTGTAGTTTGCATGGATTACGCTAACTGGTCTACAAACACTTGCCAACTGCTCTCCAAGCATGAGACCCTTTGCCTTCAAAATAAAAGTTACACCTTTTGAAACCACTCGGCTGGTAGGTAGTAAGTGTTTCCAGACAAGTGTATGTCTTCCATGCAAACTCCAGGCAACCATGGCAATCTGTAATTTCACCTCACCATAGCCAGCAACCTCCAGCAACCACTCGCCAGTCTAATTCATGCTACCATAAGCCAAGAAAAACAGTAAGTACACTTAACCTTCATCTTTACTACTATAATACACTCCACAGCTCCTGTAGGTGTAACATGTAGGTGACCAGTACTTTCGTCCATATAATTTAAGTAGATATATCTGCCACCACACAGAGAATGTCAAAAATGGCATGCTTCAGTGCAACAACAGGACTGATTCATTTGGTTCCTGGGTCTTTCAGGATTTCTTGAGTCCCATATCTCTTTCTTAAAATTCTTAAAATGTCTCTGAGCTGATATAACAGTAACAGATTTGTCTTAAATTGAAAAAGTGAATATTTGCATCGACACATCAACATTAAAATTTTCTGACTCCAAGTGTAACCAACTATAGCTCTTAAGGTGCACGCACACAGGAAGGGAATAGTAGTGGTAACCACAGACCAGGTTGTGCTCAAATATATAAAAATTACTCATTTGGCACCAAATGTTTTCTCTTGCTTCTGGGTTTGCTTTGGCATCGCGAGGCTCCCGGCTTCTGATCTGATCTCAGAACTAGTCTGGAATTTTCTATCTTTCTATATGTTCCCCCATTCCTTCTTTTCTTTTTCCTCTTGTCTCTCGGTGTTTATGAAACAGTTTTCTGAATCCCAAGAATAGCTGTAGCTGTAAGCAGTGACATTTTGTGTCAGTGTCCCTATATATTCTATCTGAATAAATAGTCTCATGGACTCTTTGTCCAAAATCACACCCTTTTTATTGCACAGTGAACCATTTTCACCCTACACCTATTGCACGTAAATAGGATATTTTACCTAATATTTTTCACATTTTAATCTCTGTTTGTGTGTGTGAGTTTTGTCTAATATTATTATCACAATTTCACAGCTGCTTCTGGGAAAACCATCAAAGGAAGGGCAAATAGTCGACAAATTTTCCTGGTGATTAATTGCACTGCCTACCTCCCAGGCATTAGATGGGCTTTGTGCTAAAGCCCTGGAGGTCTGGTGATGATTAATAATGTGATAACCTCTTGTCCCAGCCTCCACAGGCCAGTGGAGGATGAACCAGAGCAAACTCGGGGTCTCTGCAGCTATGGTCAGATCACTTCCTGTTGTTTTGGATGGAAGAATGTGAACAATATTTGTGAGCGTAAGTCATTCTGCAATTCAGTAATACCACAACAACTATCACACATCTCCCTTATCAGCTCAGTGAAACAACATTAGAAGAAAGAAATTTGAGATGTTATGACACATACTGCATAATAAGCCATATAACATCCTGAAGCACAGTGTTATTCCTGATTCATTTTCCAATTTCAATGTGAAGGTAGCTTTTTATGTTGAAATGCATATTAGTGTATTTGTACATTTGAAGCAGCAATATTCATTATTTGTATAGTAGCAATGATCAAATGGCTGTATTGTAAAAATGTGTGCAGAGAATTAACTATTCCTCTTGGCTTTATGAGGCTTTTTAGTTGTTTTCCAGCACATTGTGTTGGTTATATGGCTCCGCAGCTTCTAGTGTTATCAACACTGTTTCAAAATGCAGCAGGAAAACATGAATAAATGTATCCATTGGCACTATGAAAAGATGTCCGATCAGTTTTGTATTTCCCTGTGAACGTCACAATTCATCCTCCTGCTTCTATCAGCAGTCACATCATCAATAAACACTAGTGACCCGGATTCACTGGCAGCCATACATGCCCATGCCATAACATTGTCTCCGCCATGTTTGACAGATGACACAATATGCTTTGGTATCATGCTGTTTCTCTCCTTCTCCAGTCTTTCCTCTTCCCATCATTCTGTTACAAGTTAATCTTGGTTTCATCTTTCCAAAGCGTTTTTTTTTTTTTATGAAACCGTGCTGACTATTCATTCTTTTTAAGATTGTTGATTTGGGCACTGTGATAGGTTTATTTTAATTTTTCAGCCTAATGATAACCTCCCTCACTGGTACTTGCATCTGTTTGGACCTCATATTGACATTTCCAGTGAACGGTTACCAAATGCAAGTTCAACACTTGGACTCACCCCAAAATCTTTTACCTGCCTAATTTGTAATGAAATAATGAGGGAGCAGGCTTCACCTGGCCGTGAAATTGCATGTCAGTCACTTGTCCAATTACTTTTTGAGCCTCTGAAAATGGTGGACTGTGTATGCAAAAGTCCTCTTTAAAAGAAAATATGTCATTGTCCAAAAACTCATGATCCTGCTTGCTAAGATGGCCACTATGAAGTTTTTTACCATTGTCCTGTTCACAAAAAAAAAAGAAGACTGCTTTACGTGGCTTACACCAAAATACTGAAGTTACAGTGTGTCTGTTGTTGTCCACAGCAATGTGCAAGAGGTCCTGTATAAATGGAAAATGTGTGGGACCAGACAAGTGTTCATGCTCCACGGGATATAAAGGACCGCAGTGCAATGACGGTAGAGTATCATTCACAAAATCATTGTCTGTCTCATGTTTTTAATTTCTTAACCATTACCTGCGTCACTCTGCATCATTTACCACAAGGATTTCTATCTGCCGCTTGAATAATGTTTCATATTGACTCCAGATGTGAATGAGTGCGGTTTGCCGGAGAGGCCGTGTTCCCAGCGCTGCATGAATACACACGGTAGCTATCGCTGTTACTGTGAACCTGGATACACACTCAGTGCAGATGGATACACCTGCACCAGTGAGTAATTTCCTTTGGAGGGGAACATTTAAACTCCACACGAAGAAAAGCCCGCATGCTCCGATCAGGTTTCTACAAAAAGCCTTCTACCGTCTTTATACCATAATAGGAGGTTTAAGTATCTGAGGACTCAGTTTATACATCCTTTTAGGCTCGCATAAATGTTTATGACTGAAATTTACAGTTTATATTATGGAAAGTGATATCATAACAAACCTTGGCGGTGACAGGTTCAAGAGCAAAGAGCATAAATTAGTGATTCATGTAAGATTTCTCTTTTTGAGTAGGGTTCAGTTATCATTTCTGTTTACATCTTTATTACTGGTCTGAGTGTTGCAGAGTCTGTACTCGTGTACTGTGTGGTGGCATGACGGCGCGTGTGACCCTCTGACCGATCCTCTGCCAGTGTTTCCCTGTCTGTCTTCCAGGAGAGGCCGCATGTTCCTCCCTGCGCTGCCAGTTTGGTTGCCAGATGGAGAGGGGGGGTGCGGTGCGCTGTCTGTGTCCCCGTGGCCTCCACCTGGCTGCTGACAACAAGACCTGTGAAGGTAGTGCCTTCTTAGAAATACCCTTAGTGTGTCATTGTGTTTAAATTCTAACTTTTCACTGTTTTTCCTTCACCTGATAATCAGACTGAACTGCTGCTTTACTTAATCCTTTTTCCACCAAACTGCTCAAATCTCTTTGATTTATAAATCATGTAGTAAATATTATCAACAGCTCTTTGCTGTAAATACACCACTACTCAAGAAAAATAACTTTGATCCATTGGTGATTAATAATTATGGACCTATTTCTAATCTTTCTTTCCTTGGCAAAATATTTGAAAAAAACCTTTATAAATAACTGGATGAATCTCAGTCACAGCACAAAAACAGCTCTTATGACCTGAAGATCAACAGCGACACACAGAGTTTGAGTCTTGGCTCTGCTTGATCTCACTGCTGCCTTTGACTCTCTGGGTCATTACATTTGAATTAAAATGCATTTTAATTCAGTTGGTTTAACAGGTCAGGTTTTCAGTTGGTTTTCATTATACCTAAAGGGTAGAAGTTTTTATGTTTCTATTGGTAGTATTAGATTTGCATAAATAAAAATTCAATCAGGGGTTCCTCAAGGGTCTGTTCTTGGTCCATTACTCTTCGACCTTCAAGCTCCCGCTTGGTACTGTCATAAGGAATCACAATATAGTCTATCATTCTTATGCAGTTCTTATGCAGTTGCGCTTATCATTTTCCTCTGATGATCTAACCCGTGTTCACAATAAGCTACATTGATTACATTAACAGCTGGAAGTCTCAAAACTGAACTAAAACAAGACTGAAATAGTTGTTGTTGGTCCAAAAAAGCCAGACAGCAAATTTGTTTATATTTACGATCCCTGTCTCTGAAGCACAGTGAGCAAGTCAGGAACCTTATCATTATTTTGGACAGTGATCTCAGTTTTGATAATCATATTAACAATGTCACCAGATCTGCTTTCTATCACTTCAAAATATATCAAAAGTTAGAAAATTCTTATGTCAAACTCATTCTGAGGTTTTGGTCCATGCGTTCATATCGAGCAGGTTAGACTACTGTAATGCTCTGTTTGCATGATTATACAAATTTATCAGTAGGACGACTTCAACTTGTTCACAATTCAGCAGCCTCACATGTATGCAGAAATTTAAACATATTACTCCAGTACTGAAATCACTTCATTTTTGTCTCACAATTGAACACAGAATCACTTTTAAAATCCTTCTTTTAGTTCATAAAGCACTCCTTGGTTTGGCCCCCCAGACATCTCAGGTGATCAGGTGGAGATCTTTCAACTGTTCCCAGAATTACCCCCCCCCCCCCCCCCCCCCCTCCCCCATTCTTTCCCCTTCCTTGTTGCCTGTCAGACCTGGCATAAATAACTAAATAAAAAGATAAATAAATAAAAATACAAACATTAACAAGAATAGCCTATAGACAACTTATAGAGCAAATATGTTTGGTACATCAGTGCATTCGGATCATCGTTCTGATTGCGAAAAATGCCAGACATGACAGGCTTAAAAAAAAAAAAAAAAAACTGTTCCCAGAATTTGATCAAAGTGTGCTGAGGGTGCTTTCAGTTACTGTGGTCCTGCTCTTTGGAGCAGGCTGGCTGCTGACCTGAGGTCAGTTACAACTGTGTCTACGTTCAAATACAGACTCAAAACTTTTTTATTATCACAGGTTTACACTTAGTAACTCTGTGTGTGTCTTTTTGAGAAGTTAAGTTAAAGGCAGACTTTTACAGATGATTTTTAATCATCAACTGACTATCAGCTCTGAATACCTAATCAGAACTATGTCTCATAGATGAATCTATCAGTAAATGTTTGTACCAAGCTTAAAAGCAAAAATAAAGCCAACACACTCAGTAGATTGTGTGTTTTGTAAAGGTAGATGTAAAGCACAACTTCTCATGCACATTATATTAACTACCTGCAGCTAGAGTTACCGGAGGTCCACTGATCTGCCCACCCAGTGGTTAAAAAAAAACCTTTAATCGCCTAAAGTGAAGAAAAACATAGACTGGCCTCTCTCCTCAGTGTCAAACCACAGGAGTCCTGTCCTGTAATGAAGCAAACTTCGTTCATAGCTGTTAAGGAGACACTCTCACACTCTCTTGGTGGGAACTATTCAACATCCAAGGTGGAGAGAATAGTGCATGGAATTGTAAAGCATCTTTGAGTACATTGAAAAGCACTATATAAGTCTAAGGCATTATTATTATTATTAAAGGCAACTAAAATCTGCAGGTGACAAGTACTTAGACATTTAACATAATTAAATGCAAAAAAAGAAAAAAAAATCCTTTATCGCTCTCAGGATTGGGGCTAAATATTAGAAATTCCTAAATTAATTGTGTGATGAACTTAACTAATTTCAGCACTTCAAGCTAAAAAGGCGGATCACCATAGAGACAGAGTTCCAGTGCTGCTTACACTTTGCAAGTGCTAGTTCAAAGTGTAGCTCAAAGAGATGTTTATGGACAACTCACATTTAGCCTTTAAAATGTATGATTTTGAATTAAGTTCACAGTCTCAGAAAATAAACTACTACACCATCATTTTTTATATAATTTTTTTTAAGTGAGATGTTCATGTTTTGTATTTTATTTTCAGTAGGATCTTCTCCTACCCATCTATGCAGCCCTCAGCTAAGAGGATGATTGTAGCCAACTCATAAGTGCCAAAAACTGCAGTTCCTCTAGTGGCCACTTGAGGCTGGCTCCAAAAGTGAGTCAATCCCTATAGACTCCCATTTTAAAATGCCCAACTTTACAGCTCTGAAAAGCATATTTACAGCCTGGTACAATGAACAGTTCTGACATGTATCCTAAAAATGAATGAAACTGACTGGCATTTATACAGCGCTTTATTCTCTACACTTTATCTACCTCTCATAGCCAATTTTGAATCACCATTTAACCTGACATGTATGTTTTTTGGATTGTGGGAGGAGTACTGGAGGAAACTCCAGAAAGGCCCCAGCTGGGTTCGAAACAGGAAGTGACCACTGTCCCACCGTGCCGAAATCCGTGCACAAGTTCATGGTGCACACCTGAATATTTATGTGCTCGGGTCATTCCTTGTCTTTTAACAGTGCACCTTTCAAAGCATCAGTACAAAGGCACGATGTCAAGGTACTCATTTGTGTCTTTTAGAAGGTAATTGCTGTTTTGAGCAAAGACAAGAAAGCACCTTGTCCTGGAAATGCTAGGGGTGGGGTCCAGGTGTTACGGTGTCGTAGTGGGGGGACTGTGTTCACATAGTCACATTATGGGGTCACATCTTCCTCACAGGGTAAAAGAAAGGTCTTTAAAATGAATACGTTTTAGGGTTAGGGTAAGATTAGGGTAAGGGTCATAATTAAGCAAGAAGTTGTTTAAATTAGAGTAAATCTCCAAGAAATGAATGTAAGTCTATGTAAGGTGTTTTGAAGTGAATGAACTGCTGTGTCACCCAAAAGGCCAAAAGTTTCAGTGTTGTGCATTTATTTGTGTTGTGTTTCAGATGTAAACGAGTGTCGGCAGGGTGCATGTCCACCACGGCGGACATGCAAGAACACTTTTGGCAGCTTCGTATGTGTGTGCAAGCAGGGCTTTGCGATGGGGACGCTGGAGGGCTCGGAGAAATGTCGAGGTAAAAACATGAACCTTAATATTCAGTACATCCTCAGTGTTGCAGAGCGTCAAGTGTGTGTAATTCACAGAATTGTGGTGCCTTTTTGTACTCGAATGGCTGGGTATGCTCACATATTGAGACAATCTGAAATATGGCGAGAGAGCGATGGCGATAAAACATTTCCCACCAAAGTGAAAACAGGAGTGATAAGAATTTTTTAAGAATTCATTCAAATTTGTTCCATGTCAGCCCCGTAAATGACTAAATGGATCACAGCACATCTCCACATGTTCTCCTCATCTGCATTAATTGGCAGAGAGAGGGATCATGTGAAGATGTGCTTTGGCAGCAGAGAATCCAGAGACCATGTTTATTTGATGATCACTCATAGCTCACCCACTCAGCTGTGGGTTCACCCACAAGCTGTTTTTGTTTTCATCTGTGTGATGAGCACTGCAAAATCATCTCTTGTGCAGGTTTCAAGCAGCCAGTCCCAAAACCTTCTCCTCTCTCCTTACTGATCAATATAATGTGTTAAGCAACTGTTTAAGACACCTTTATCAAATTCCCACCAAAGAAACTATTATTCCCTTCTCTTCTTTTACAAAGATAAGGACGAATGTTTAACCGGGTCTCACCAGTGCAGCCGCCACGCTCAGTGCTTCAACAATGATGGTTCCTACACCTGTCACTGTTTGGAGGGATACTTCGGCAATGGGCGCACCTGCCGGCCCAGGAGAGCCCCACAGTCCAAGGCTCTCGCGTACTTCAACTACAAACTCAGCAAAAGGACCGGACTCCTGCCACCACCATCTTAGCTCAACTTCCTACAAACTACGTGGGTCAAATAACAGGGGCATGCAACATAAGGAGTATTTTAATAAGCAAAAAAACAAAACAAAACAAAACCGCAACTGTAAAAACAGGCGGGAACACTTTCAGCCAAGTTATTTGTTTTGTTAAGAATTTTCAGCTCAGCTGGAAATCTTGTTGCATTTTCAATGTTCACAGCGCCATCAGTTGCCTGTTTAGTGTCGAGTGGACAAACCTTTCATTTAACAAGTGCACTGCAGCAGGACCACACTGTGTATACTTTAATAGTATGCTTGAGCCCAAATGAACAGCAGGAGGGTTCACTGCCGCGACTCATCTCAGAACCACACACTATTTTTGCATGTTGAATCGACTTTGTCCAACGCAGTGCTGCAAAAATAATTGTTATATCGCATGTGCATCATTAGTAATTTATTAGTTGTTTTTTTTTTCATGTTAATGTAAATTTTTCTCAGTTTTGTAAGGCTTCAGAATTTATTAATAAAAGGCTGACCTCTGGTGGATAGATAAGGGAAGATGCTGGGTCTGTCCCACCTTCACTCTGAACTCTGAAGAATGCTGGTGAAAGGAAATGCTGTGAAAGGATGTGGACTTTGTAAGTCTACCATGTGATTATGGGTTATAACGATGCTATTTTTTCTTAATTTCTAATTAAAATCTGTCTAAACAGATGGCACAAATGTGATGCACTCACTTTGGAAGCAGCTAAAGCACAGACTGATGTTTTCATACCTCACTGTTTATCTTCTGCCCTCTCCCTCTGTTATGCCACAGGGAATGTTTTTCAGACCTACTAAGTCACACGCAGGGCAGACTACCACACAGCAAGAGAGCACAGACAGGTCAGACCAACCAAATACCAGGAATCCTTGTCTGTCAGCAGCTGTCTGGAAACCTCTTCCTGCTTTCAGAGAGCACAAGAATGGAAATTGAAGTTTGTTTTTGATGTTTTTCTCAGGTCAATTTCAAGTTTCCTTCCGAATGATTAAGATCGTGACCTGGGGGGGGGTTGCAATACTTGAGGTTATTAACTGGAATGATAGGAGATGGTGGTAGAGGGCACTGTGTGTTGTGTCAGGGCCCTGGGTTGTAGTCCCAGAGGCTTTGATGCTCACGGGGAGTCGGGTTTGTAGTGAGAACAAGCAGCTGCTGCCTGCTGAAGGGCCCTGCCACTGACCCTATTCATCCCAACAGCAGGTGTCACATCGGGTCCCCGCCTCACCCTCACGCGCATACATTCACACATGTGCCCCGCATGCACACACGTACGACCATGTGCAAAATCACAGAGCTTTGTGCGCATTTACGCACACACAGATGAGTGTGTGTGAGAGTGAGGGGGGACCTGGAACTACTTACAGAGAACAAAGAGGGAAATCAGGAAAAAAATGCAGGCTCTTAGAATAAATCTCACCACAATGCTGAGAAAAATCCCCAACCTCACCCCCAGAAACGCAAGAAAAACCTGGTTTCTCTCTTTCAAAGCACTCAAAAGTGTCTTACAAAAGCAGAAATAGAAAACATTTTAGATAAAAGGATCCAGGCCCCTTTCTGAAAAGGACCTCACACCAAGTTGTGTGTAATTCCTACCAGAAACTGGTTTATTTACCAAAAAATAATAAGATTTAATGCCAAGGCACTTAGGCTACAAATAAAGGACAACAAGTAGTGGGTACACTGAAGGGGGCGAAGGAAGGAGAGAAAAAAAAAAAAGGAGAATGACGCCAGGGTGGAAATTTTCCCTTTTCTTGTGCTTGTTATTTTCTGGTCCTCTGTTTACACGACACACAAGATTTCTCATGGAGGAGTAGCAAAAGGGGAGCAGCGGCGCTAGAGCCACGCAGAATGACCTCGGCAAAATAAAAGACAACAATAAACATGTCAGAGGAATTTGGACGTCTGCAGTGACACAAGCTCTCACAACGAGGCCATGGCAATTTCACGAATCAAAGAGCTGCTGCCTCGGCTTACCTTATATAAAGCAAAATCAACATTTATCCTGAGAAAGTGAGCAGTGATGCTGACAAGTGCATAGAGCCAATGACAATACATTAACAGAGATGCAAGGAACAACCATGCCACCCAAGTTGCTGAAAGGCCCGCGCTTTCAAACACCACCACTGAACTGTAAAACCACTAAAAACCCCCTGTCCTTCCCCATACTGTCCTTTTCACTTTCGTTTGAAACAAGCCAGTGTTTTTCTCCCCGTGCTCCATCGGAGGAGGCTTTTCCACAGCTAATTCTCGTATTATGTTCCGATTGGACCCATCTCCTCTGACACACACTCGCCGTAAGGAAGAACACAGAGCAGTGTTTCCATGAATGAATTAAAATTCAAAATGTTGACCAGTCCCGCTCAGGGGAAACGAGCCAAAGCTTGAACCCTTGGCGTAAAATTATAAATCTTGTTAGGAAGACATTTTCTCATGCTTGCCTCTGCCTACAAAATCTGCCCTAGAGTGGAGAGAGTGTGACAGCAATCTCCCCAGGTTTCTTTTATGAACCTGACTGAAATGAGCTGAACTAAATAAATATTGGCTCCGTTGGTGTGTAGTTTAGTGTAGTTTTTTGAATTTTAAAAAAAGTGAGAGAGAGAGAAAAGAAATGAACAACTCTCATTTGTTTCACTTTCCAAATAAAAGTCACATCACAGCAGCTTGACTAACCCACTTAACCCAATTTTGACACCAGGATAATTAAAGCTTCCTGTTATCTTAAAGGCAGCAGTGTCCTCTCAGTCACTTTTAAATCACATTATGTGGAGTAAATACTCTCCACTGCGTGACCCCAGAAGGAAAAAAAGCCCATGTGCACTCGTGCTTTCTTGTAATTCCCATTCATACTAACGCAGTCCCGATGAACGCTCTGCTATGTGGTGGGTAGCGTGCATGTGTGCGTGTATGTGTGTGAGGCTGAAGGAAAACCTGATGTAGAAATATCCCCAGGACCTCAAACGTCTTAAAAGTTAACTCCCAGGCACCCTTCATTCTGCACACACCCACACTTCCTCTTTCTTTGAAATGGATGGAGCTGCAGTGTAACAGTGACCCTAATTCATGTTTCAAATCCACATGATGACTTTGAACTCAGTTTTAAGAAAACAGAGAGTTGGCCTTTCCTCCCCTTTCTTCTGTCAGCTCCCATTCTCTCCACAGTGTACGTACAAGAACTGAAACAGCCACATCATAACATGAAAGCAGAGGCTCAACCTGACCGGAATTCACTGTGCCTAAATCATTCTTAATATGAGAGCCGAGCAGCCTTGTTCGGAGGATTATCCTCGGTAGAACAGGAAAGATTTCCAGCTAATCTATATTGGAATGCCCACTCCAGAGAAGGTGAAGGGAAGTGGTTGGGACCAAAGGTTCCTCTTGGAAGCCAACACACAGGGCAGCAACCAGGGCCCGGCTGCTATGGAAGGCAATATATTTCTGTTTCTTTACAGAGTGTGTGTCCTACAGCGCGCTCAGGGAAGAGGTTGTTTTGTTTTAGTGCAGAAATGATTTGCAATAATTAGTGTAATTATCAACAATTCTGACAATCAGTTCATTGTTACATGTTATTCATCAAGCAAACATTGGTTGGTTTCCACTGCTCATAGGATATTATTCATTGCTCAGTTGTCTTCTGTGTCATCATGATGGCTCTGGGAAAAAAAAAACATATATGTTATGTTTACATAAAAGACAAAGGCTATTTTTAATCATTTTCTCACAATCCATAGACTACTGTGTTAGCTGTTGAATAACAACAAATAAGACCAGATTAATCAATGATTAAAATAAGACCTTGGGGTGTCTCACATTCTCACATTTGCAAGTCAAAGAAGGAGCCTTTGAAAGTTTTACTATATATTTTAGCTCAGTTCATACATAGAAAAGGTGGACATAGCCATCACAGTGCCATCTATTGGTTTGTGAGATAGCATTGTGAAGCCTTGACTTTAACTTTACAGTCATGACAATCTTGTACTTGGAGCCAGAGGTAATCGTATTGCTTTTTGAAAAATATTTTGGGAGGCTTTTTAGCCTTTATAATGACAGGAAAGGTGGGAGGAAGAGCAAGGGAAGGACACAACAAGCAACCCAGGATGGATTTAAACCTGGGCAGTTGCAATAGCCTTGCAAGTCATGGATCACCCACTCAACCTGTGGATCAGCTAACACTAGCTAGTTTGGTTAGCAGGCTGTATCCATAGACTGTATGAGCAGATCATGCAGACACAGATACCTGATAAAAAATACTAAAAGAATACTCTCACTCACCCAAACTGGAGCACAGTCTTCTTAGGCATGCTGCAGGACAAGTAACTCAACTCAATTCTCAACTCAATTTTATTTATAAAGCACTTCAAAATCAATGCCATTAGCCAAAGTGCTGTACACAAGTAAGAGCAAACAGGTTTAAAATACATATATAAAAAAGTAAAACCACAGTTAAAACAATAAACAATAAGAACCAACATCTCAGACTGAGTTAAAAGTCAAAGAAAAGCAATGTATTTTAAGAGAGCATTTAAAAGCACAGAATGCGTCAACCTGCCTGATGTGTGTAGGTTCGTCGCATAGGTTCACCCCACGGCCGCAGAGGTAGGGAAAGGAGAGACCTGTCAGTCGCACCTCATCCAAGCCGACCACAGGAACCAGAGAGGAGGCAATCAGATCCAGGAAGCTCCACGAAATAATGCGAAGAGATGCCGACCCAGTATCTCCAGAGAAAGCGACAGGAGAGCACGCCAAACTGGTTTTAAGTTTTATCAGCCTGCCACTGCGTGTCTGCACCTTCTGCGTGCTTATAGAGCCGGAAAACGACAGAGGTAAGCCGGTATACCCAAAGGAGGTGGAAGGTAGAAGGTCCTCTGCCTGTCTTGGCTGAAATGTTCCCAACATACGCATGATAGACGTATGTTTGGCGATCATAAACCAGTAGAGAGTTGACGTTCAGTGTAACAAGTATAACAAGCAACCAAAACAGCAGGAAAACAACCACAGTTTGTAGAGACAGAAGGCAGGCCACAGATACTGGCGCCATCTTGAATTAGCAGACTGTGTGCAACCACACAGCAAGCCATTTTAATTGTCTTATATTTAAATTAAAGATACCCCTAAAGGAACCAACACCAGAAGCATAGTTGAGAAATACAATTTTGATTCAGAACTAACTATATGCAGTGCAAATATGGTCAATTCAAACATATAATAATATGGGTGTGGCCAAAATGGTGTCTTCCATCTTTTATATACAGTCTATGATTTTAACGCAGGGGCTTAACGGGGTTAACTCGTTTTTCTAACAACAAATTTGAGATGCTGGCACAGTGTTTGGTTTAATTTTTTTATAACCAGACGTTGCCATTTGGTTTTACATAGCAGATAAGATGTGCATGTCCTTCCAAAAGTGATACATAACTGACAACAACACAAGGAAGAAAAGTGAAGGATGACAAGTCACAATCGCACTAGGTAATTATGATCCAGTTATACAGTAATCCTCATTTTGTTAATCTTCTATCAGTTTTTTATTTAGAGTTTATGGCCCACATCTTAAAGGTTTGCTTTACTCTCAACCACAAACCTGAGATAAACTGGTACATTTTTGGGTGGAAATATATTGTAAGGGGCACAGACACAGATTCTGTAGATTTGGGGATGGCCTTTGAGTCTGAGAGATTGCATGTGCACTAAATGTATGCGTGAAAAGAAAGTTCTGGCAAGCAGAGAGATGGGCACAGCTTTAATTAGTGCTGTACTGGAAGCCTGAACAGTGGAATGGTTGTGAGAAAGGCCACAACAGCTGCAGTGGCTGTTTGCTGGCTATTAAACAGAGCCCCCTACCCCCCCATCCCTCCACCATGCTATCCATGCCCCCTCCTCGTTTCCTGTGCTAGTTCAGGTGTCTGGGATAGCTAAGGAAGCTCTGTGTGGCATCCACCCAGACTTGCCGAGCTGGCACCAGCCACTCTGTTGAGAAATGCATGAGAGGGTAGCTGGCAAGCTCGCTGCCTGGCAGGTTGTCCCAGTGGGGAATCACTCAGTGAGAGCAGGCTGCTGCCAATTCCCTGTCAGTGGCCAATGATCTCACAAGGGCAGAAGTCGGGGCGCATAGATGTAGACACAGAGACAGACTCTAGTCATGCTGTGTAATACCTTCCCATTCATTGTGCTTGCAATGACCCCACCCTGCCCATGGGGACACGCTCTAAATTTTCAGAGTTAAATTGGGAAATTAAAGCAGTGTGTTCTGCTAAGAACTTCAATGGATGGAAATTATTTTATTACTGCAGTGCTCAAATTGCGTGTTTATATACTTGATTTGATGTCCAAATTAACTGTTTTGACAAGCAAAACCAGAGCACAGAACAGGGTGCTCTCTGTGTTTACACTATTTAGACACACACAACCCATTTTTGACATCCTGTTAACTGATGTCCTGTCCATCTTTTCACAATTTAAAAGAACTGCATGTTGCTCAATAAGTTTCCCCATTTCCTGCTCCATTTCTAAACCCATACAAATGAGCCCAAACCTCAGTGTCCACTTAAGCTAAACTTGAGGTTGAACTGGCAAACCCCAAAAACCTCACCTCAACCTGACCGCACTGCAACCGCTGCTGGCAGTCTGTCTGAGATGTTATAAACGATCGCTTGAGATATTGTTTTACTTTAGGCTTTGCTCTGTCTATTTTGGCATCAAAGAGATCAACAGTGGCCTCCATGTTAGCTCCATGAATTACTGGCAAACCATTTCAGTTTAAAAAGCTTCTTTAAAAAAAAAAAAAAAAAAAGTATATTTTGACGGAAAAGTTTAAATAATTTGACATGGAATGTTTCTTAAAGCCTGAGTTACAGTCTGATTTTCCATCCAAATGTACCAGTGTTTAGCTCTGAGTCAGGTGCTGCCAAGTGACTCTCAAAGGCGCCTTTGAGTCAACTGTTTGGGACATGCTAACTGTTTGTAGTACAACACTGACATCTCATGGATTAAAAGAGGATGTGCAGCCATATGCACCCCAAGACAGATATGACACTTTTTTTTTTTTAATTTGATGTAACCCTGTTAAAATCTGTTCATGTAATGTATGCGGAAATAAATAAGTTCATAGTTCGTAAATGGTATTTGTTAAAAATTCGTTAAACAGCAAATGAGGTTTGACGTTTAAAATTGTTTAAGAAAGAAAAAGACAAAAGTTGTATATTTTATTTCTGTAACCTTTTGTGAGGGAAGTGATCACATCTCCGGTGAATGGACAGGAAATGAGGTGAGAGGAAAACGTGAGGGATACGTGGTGGAGAGAGAGAGACGAGCGAAAGAGATGCAGGTGTACACTGCGGACTGTTAAGCCAGCTTTTATCATCGTTCAGTGAAAGTGCTCGACAAGGACTCTTTTCCAAAACCTGAATGGTGGTGAAGTTGGTGAGTTTGAGTGGAAAACTCAACCGAGGACTGACGTTAGCCGAGTGAGCTGCTAATACAGTGGCTAATGCTTTCGCCTGTGCCATGCTAAGAAGCTAGCAACCCGCGAACTCAATTAGCAGAGCCTGCGTGAAGCTGTGAGCGGACGACGAGGACAGAGAGCCGACGGAGCTGGTCAGCGCTGTGTGTGAGGGCTGTGCCTGCATCGTCTGCTGCGTGTTTCCCCTCGTCTTCCAGGCGAATCACCTCTTCTCATCTTCTTCTCCTGCGTCCTTGACTGTGTGAGTGGTTGACTCCATCAGCAAAAGGTACCGCTTTTTATTTTGCCCTTGAGGTGAAACGGCCATTTGTTTAAGGCTACAGCGTTCCCGAGCAGCGTTCAGGCCTGCAACGATTGGACTGGAGTATCATATTATTTTGTTTTCTTGCCGGCTGTAGGTTAATTATTGGGGCCCATAGGAGATATTTAAGTTTGACGTTTTTATTGAATGTTGAATGCATTTATTGGTTCAAAAGAAACTGAACAGAATGTGTAAATAATTCCTTCTATTTTGCTAAGTAAATGTTCTATATATTTTTCAATTAATTGGTGTGTTTATTGACTGTTCTGATATTATAAGTGTATTAGTCAATGCAGGGTTTAAAGGGACATTTATTTAAATTTCGTAGAGAAACCCCAGGTTCTGTGAATACTTAAAAGAACTCAGGTTAGCCACCTCTCGTTATAGCTGTACGCACTAGAGAGGCGCTACATAAATTGGAGGCACCGCTGGGATCAGGATTATTGTGTGGGTTTCTTGTTTTTTGTGCATTATCTTGTGAAAAGTATTCTGTTGAAACCGTAAATGGTGAAAAGTTTTTCTCTTTAACATGGGAACTCGAGACGAGTTGGTATTAGAGTTAAAGGGTTGGTGCCAAGGGGAGTCAGTAGATGAGGCTCATGCAGTCTTGGTGCTCATGCAAGAAGATGTAACTGCAGCAGTTATTGAGGAGACTATGCAAACAGTGAAGAGTCTGGGACGTGTTCGTGTCAGAGGCCGAACACTAAGTTTACGGCAAAACAGATTTCTTGTCTTGTGTGAATGCAAGGAGGCCGTAAAGAGAGACATGGTTCCCTTTGAGGTGTTCCCCATTGATGGGGGAGGGCCGTGGTCTGTGGTCACAGTTGATGAAGGTCTTCGAGCTAGTGCACAAGCTCAGGGGTCATCTGGACCACAGCAGGCTAAAGATAAGCCTGTAGATGAACAGTGCACATTATTCCCAGAGGGAGATACTGTTGCTAAGTCAACAGAAGCTATTTTGCGAGCTGTGAGTGAGATACTTGACAAGAGCAAGTCTTCGAGTGAGCATGGAAGCTATCGCCGCTTACGAACCTTTTCGGGGTTGTTGCCCACCCCGGCTGGAGAGGAGCAGTTTGACCACTGGTTGAGCCAAGCACGGCTCATGGTGGAAGAGTGTGATTGCTCCCTCAAAGAGAAAAGACGGCGACTGATGGAGAGTCTTAGGGGCCCGGCGCTTGAGATTGTCCAAGCAGCACGCGCTGGCAATCCTGACGTTAGCCCTGAAACCTGCTTGGAGGCACTTGAACATGCTTTTGGAATAGCAGAAACAGGTGAGGAGTTGTATTTTGCTTTTCGTTTGTTGCAGCAACAACCAACTGAGAGGCTCTCTGACTTCCTTAGACGTCTAGAACAGTCGTTAAACCGGGTCGTGCAGAGAGGTGGCCTTCCTCCTGGTTGTGCTGACAGAGTAAGGCTAGATCAGTTGTTGCGTGGTGCTACCGCTTCTGATCTGATGCTGATTAATCTTCGGCTTAGGGAGAGAAAAGATAAGCCACCCTCTTTTCTCCAATTGTTAAAAGAGATTCGTACAGAGGAAGAATATGAGGCCTCAAGAAAAAAGCTTCATCCTGTTGTGCAAAGTGCATATGTAAAGCAGGAAGTTGTTGACAAGCAGACTGAATTTCAGAATTTGAAGTCTGAGATGAAGGAGCTCAGGTCCTTAGTTGCTGCTGCTGTGTCTAAGCCAGTTCGAGACACACTAGCTAGCACTGATCAGACTCCTCGTAATGCTGTAGCCAGTGAGTGCAGTCCTGACAATGAGATAACTGCATTGAAAAAGCAGTTAAAGCACTTGCAGCAGAAGTTCACAAAGAATGTGGCTGAACCACAAGCAGCTGTTTCATCCGTAAAGACATCAAAGCTAGCTGCTAGCTCTCCACAGAGATCACTCAAAGTCTCAGAGGAACATTTTTGTTATCGGTGTGGAGAGAATGGACATTTCGCAGGGAAATGTCAAAATCCGGAAAATCAGGCTAAAGTTATCAAGAGATTAATTCAAGCCCTGAAGTTGTCTAAGACCAACAAATCATCTGGTGATGCCCCTGCTAGCACAATGAACTGTTCAGTCGAGAATAGTACTGCAGACATGCCAGAAAATGTGAGCATTCCAGATGGGCTGGTGGGGCCGCCTAGCCTGGTCCCACTGAAAGTTAATGGGCAGCCCTGTACTGCTTTATTGGATAGTGGCTCCCAGGTGACAATCATTTTTGAACACTGGTACCAGAAATACTTGTCTGATATCCCCATTCAGCCAGTATCTGGTCTATCCTTGTGGGGCCTAAGTGAGTCAGGTGTTAGCTACCCATACACTGGATACGTGGTAGTCGACCTTGAGTATCCAGCTGAGGTGCTAGGAACTGTTCAGACAGTAACTGTCCTTGCCCTCATATGCCCTAGTCCAAGAGCTGATGACAATACCTCTGTCATTGTAGGTACTAATGCTAGCCATGTCAGACGCTTGGTGAACCAATGCAAGGACAATGGTGTTGATGTCACACGGGCCCTGGGCCTTCGTGTTTGTGTCAGTGTAGGCCAACCTGTACTCAAAGGCGTTACTGTTCCTGTCCAGGATGACGACGAGGCTGGTCGTGTCCGATGGATGGGTCCAGGCCCTTTGACTGTACCACCACACGGTGATGCACCAGTTGTGTGCAAAGTGGAACTGAAGAAGCCTGTTCAGCAGGAAATCCTCCTGATGGATTCCTCACCAGCAGTCACTCTACCTGCTGACGTGTTCATCCTTCCCATGGTAATGCCCAGTGGGGCATTAGATGCTAATAGGTTCAAAGTCCTAGTCAGGAATGAGTCTACAAGAGAGATTTCTATACCTGTGGGAACAGTGATTGGCAGTGTGTTTCACATTGATTCAGTTTCTACCATTCCACCGAAAGAGACAGCTCCCTCCAACTTTGATGTGAGCAAAATAAACTTTGGAGACTCTCCCATCTCCGAAAAATGGAAGAACCGGCTGCGTCAGAAGCTAACCCAGAAGTCTCATGTCTTCTCGATGAATGAGTGGGATGTGGGGTTCGCAAAAGGGGTGGAGCACAGAATTCGACTGTCGGATTCCAGGCCTTTCCGTCAACGATCACGTCGATTGGCGCCAGCCGACATTGAAGATGTGAGACGACACTTACAAGAGCTGCTACAGGCAGGGATCATAAAAGAGTCAAGAAGTCCCTATGCATCCCCGATAGTTGTTGTTCGGAAGAAAAATGGCACTGTCAGGATGTGCATAGATTACCGACTATTGAATAGCCGAACAGTACCAGATCAGTACACCACCCCATGCATTGAGGACGCACTGAATGCCTTGACAGGGAGTCAGTGGTTCTCTGTGCTTGATCTGCGTTCAGGCTACTACCAGATTGCCATGTCTGAAGAAGACAAAGAGAAGACGGCATTCATTTGTCCGTTAGGCTTTTTCCAGTTTGAGAGGATGCCGCAAGGCATCACAGGAGCTCCGGCAACCTTTCAGAGGTTAATGGAGAAGGCAGTCGGAGACATGAACCTCTTGCAAGTGCTAGTGTACCTTGACGATCTGATTGTTTTCGGAAAGACTCTTGAAGAGCACGAAGAGAGACTGCTCAAGGTCATAGATCGTCTTGGGGAGGTAGGACTCAAACTTTCAGTCGACAAGTGTCAGATCTGTCTGCCCAGAGTCAAGTACCTGGGGCACGTAGTGTCTGCTGACGGTGTTGCCCCAGATCCAGACAAGATAGAGGCTGTTACCACCTGGCCTATGCCAACAAACCTAAAGACACTGCAATCGTTCTTAGGGTTTTGCGGCTATTACAGAAGATTCATCCAGAACTATTCTGCAATCGTTCGACCGTTGACCGAGCTCACCAAGGGTTATGCTCCTACCCAAAAGGGAAAGAAGCAAGCCCCTGATGTCAACAAAGTCTACTTGAAAGAGTCAGAGCCCTTTGGAGACAGATGGGACAAAGCATGCACAGATGCGTTCCACCAGATTATCCATTGCCTGACCCATGCACCTGTCTTGGCATTTGCCAACCCACAAAAGCCATACACTCTGCATGTTGACGCAAGCTTGAAGGGTCTTGGTGCAGTACTTTACCAAGAGTACCCTGAAGGCCTGCGGCCAGTTGCTTTTGCAAGCAGAAAGCTGAGCACAGCTGAGAGAAATTATCCCATACACCAACTGGAATTCTTGTCTCTCAAGTGGGCAGTAGTCGACAAGTTCCACGACTACTTGTATGGGGCAAGATTCACAGTACGTACCGATAACAACCCGCTTACGTACGTGCTGTCAACAGCTAGGCTTAACGCGGTAGGGCATCGCTGGCTAGCTGCCCTGTCGACGTATGAGTTTGACATCCAGTATCGTCCAGGTCGACACAACATCGACGCCGACCTGTTGTCACGGAACACCCCAGATGTGGATGACAACGGTTGGGTGACTATACCGCAGTCTGGTGTCAAGACTATTTGTCAGCAAGTCTGTGTACCAGAAGCTGCTCATTTGACACCTGTATATGTCGCGCAGCTAGGGGCATCTGCACAGTGTGTTCCTGACCTGTATGCATATCCAATGCATATGAACTTGAAATCGCTTGAGCTCATGTCAAAGCAGAGTCTCAAGAAAGCTCAAGAAGGAGATGAAGCCATTGGACCAGCCATCCAAGCTGTCAAGCATGGACAGTGGCCTGATGAAGTGTCAAAGAATCTAGAGTTATTGAGATTGAAAAGAGAAATAGGAAAGCTTTCCATGAAAGATGGATTGTTGTACCGTTACAGTAAGAAACCATCTGGAGAAATGGTCACTCAGCTTGTCCTTCCAAGGGAGTTTCGACCGATGGTCATGCGAGCCATGCATGATGATCTGGGACACCTTGGGCAGGAGAGAACTATTGACCTTCTCCGTAGCCGATTCTTTTGGCCAAAGATGTCAATGGAGGTGGAAGAGTATATCAGGAACTGTGGAGAGTGTGTTGCTCATAAGACCCCTCCACAGAAAGCTGCTCCATTGCACCAGATTGTCAGCCATGGGCCAATGGATCTAGTGTGCATGGACTTCCTTTCCATGGAGCCTGACTCCAAGGGCATAGCTAATGTCTTGGTAGTCACAGATCATTTTACAAGGTATGCTCAGGCTTTCCCAACTAAAAGCCAGAAGGCCCAAGTAGTGGCTAAGACCCTGATGGAGAAATATTTTGTTCATTATGGGCTGCCATCAAGGATCCATTCTGATCAAGGGAGGGATTTTGAGAGCAGACTGATCCAGGAACTACTGCATCTGATGGGGATACGCAAGTCACGGACTACTCCCTATCACCCGCAAGGAGACCCGCAGCCAGAAAGGTTTAATAGAACGCTGATCTCTATGCTTAGCACGCTGGGTCGTGAGAAGAAACATAGCTGGAGCCAGCATGTTCCTTACTTGGTCCATGCGTACAATTGCACAAAGTGTGACGCTACAGGGTACTCACCCTACCATCTAATGTTTGGTAGGGAGGCAAGACTTCCTGTTGATCTGTGTTTTAAAACATCCCCAGATGGCCTAGAGGATGCATGCCACACCCGATATGTCACTAAGCTGAAAGAAGATCTGAAACAAGCCTACAAGTTAGCCTCGGAGGCTTCAGACAAAAGGCACCAGAGAAACAAACGGTTGTATGACCAGCGAGTTACCTTTCAGTCCCTCGAGATTGGTGACAGAGTTCTACTCCGAAACTTGGGTCTGAGAGGAAAGCATAAGCTGGGAAGCAAGTGGAGTACTGAACCTTATGTTGTCACGGGAAAGCTGCCCAACCTACCTGTGTTCAAGATCAAACGGGAGGATGGAAAGCCAGGGACAAAGACTATCCATAGGGACCACCTTCTACCTATTGGACAGTTTGTGAGAATGCCACTCACCAAACAGATTGAGGATCCACCTGCCAGGCCCAGGACCAGAGCATTCACTCAAAAGAAAAACCAAAGAGACCAAAGTCCAGAGACTCCAGAGTTACAGGAGTTCTCTGACTCGTCTTCTGATGTGGAGTATTTTGTCACTCACCGGGCTATGCCAAAAGACCTTGCCCGTAGAGTGTTGAATACTGCCAGGTCAGTTGACATAGATGATGAATCTGATCCAGAGCACGACGCTGACTCAGAGTATGATAATGACACGAGAGTTGAACCTGTTGATGGACAAGACTCGGATATAAACAATGATGGTCACAACTCTGATCCTGAACTAGAGGATGAAAGGGGTAAGGGGTGTGAAAGAGGAAAAGTTCCAGAACATGTCAGTGAGAATGAATTGGAGTCTGGAGAAGAATCTGTAGTTGAGGTCCGGGAAGAGAGACTGAGAACCAGAGCTGAACCCAGACCAAAAAGAACTATTAAGCCTACCATTAGACTCACCTATGATGAGCCTGGTAGATCCAGTGACAAGCCCTTGACCATAGTCCACAGGGGAATTGTTATTAAAATAGGACCACCCTAGAGGTACTAGGTGTTGTGCCCTTAGGACTCCTTAGTTTGGTGTCTGGTGAGGACACACAGACATTTCAAAAGGGGGAGGGTGTAACCCTGTTAAAATCTGTTCATGTAATGTATGCGGAAATAAATAAGTTCATAGTTCGTAAATGGTATTTGTTAAAAATTCGTTAAACAGCAAATGAGGTTTGACGTTTAAAATTGTTTAAGAAAGAAAAAGACAAAAGTTGTATATTTTATTTCTGTAACCTTTTGTGAGGGAAGTGATCACATCTCCGGTGAATGGACAGGAAATGAGGTGAGAGGAAAACGTGAGGGATACGTGGTGGAGAGAGAGAGACGAGCGAAAGAGATGCAGGTGTACACTGCGGACTGTTAAGCCAGCTTTTATCATCGTTCAGTGAAAGTGCTCGACAAGGACTCTTTTCCAAAACCTGAATGGTGGTGAAGTTGGTGAGTTTGAGTGGAAAACTCAACCGAGGACTGACGTTAGCCGAGTGAGCTGCTAATACAGGGGCTAATGCTTTCGCCTGTGCCATGCTAAGAAGCTAGCAACCCGCGAACTCAATTAGCAGAGCCTGCGTGAAGCTGTGAGCGGACGACGAGGACAGAGAGCCGACGGAGCTGGTCAGCGCTGTGTGTGAGGGCTGTGCCTGCATCGTCTGCTGCGTGTTTCCCCTCGTCTTCCAGGCGCATCACCTCTTCTCATCTTCTTCTCCTGCGTCCTTGACTGTGTGAGTGGTTGACTCCATCAGCAAAAGGTACCGCTTTTTATTTTGCCCTTGAGGTGAAACGGCCATTTGTTTAAGGCTACAGCGTTCCCGAGCAGCGTTCAGGCCTGCAACGATTGGACTGGAGTATCATATTATTTTGTTTTCTTGCCGGCTGTAGGTTAATTATTGGGGCCCATAGGAGATATTTAAGTTTGACGTTTTTATTGAATGTTGAATGCATTTATTGGTTCAAAAGAAACTGAACAGAATGTGTAAATAATTCCTTCTATTTTGCTAAGTAAATGTTCTATATATTTTTCAATTAATTGGTGTGTTTATTGACTGTTCTGATATTATAAGTGTATTAGTCAATGCAGGGTTTAAAGGGACATTTATTTAAATTTCGTAGAGAAACCCCAGGTTCTGTGAATACTTAAAAGAACTCAGGTTAGCCACCTCTCGTTATAGCTGTACGCACTAGAGAGGCGCTACATTGACATTAGACAACACAGACAGACATAATGACATACACACACATGTACTAGTACTACTATTACATGTATTTCAGGGTGCATTGTCTCTGTCTGTACAGAACAAAGGGGAAAAAGAATGCTTACTCTCTGCTTGCAGATGGTTAGTTGCCACTGGGACAGTGTGGGTGCAGTCATGACTTCCAAATGTACACCAAAAGCTTGCTAGCCTGGAGCATTCAGGTGTGTGTTAACACAATGCCACAACCTTCCCGGGACTGGACGTCCCAGCAAATTCACCCTAAGGTCAGACCATGCAATGTTCAGAGAAACTGCTAGAAAGAGACTCAGACTCTACAGGCCTCAGTTAACATGGTAAATGTTGACTCAAATCAATTCAATTTTATTTAAATAGCGCCAAATCACAACAAACAGTCACATCAAGTCGCTTCATGTTGTAAGGTAAAGACCATACAATAATTCAGAGAAAACTCTAACAATCAAAACGACCCCCTATGAGCAAGTACTTGGCGACCCTCCAATAATACAGAGAATATATTCGTGACAGCACAATTAGAAAGATTGAACAGGAGAAAACCTCTTCTCCCTAAAAAGCACATGGCAGCAGGGCGTAGGTTTGCAAAGTTGGCCATAATACACAGTGCAATGTTTGAAGAAAACCAAACACAGCATGTCAGCATAAACACCTCATACTAGCTGTCAAGCACGGTGGTGGAGGGGAAATGTTTTGGGTTTGTTTTCCAGTCACAGGACCCTTTGCAGTCTTTGAGTCAACAAAGAACTGTATACCAAAGTATTCTACAGTCAAATGTGAAGCCAGTGAATCATGTGACAGGACAATGATCCCAAGCAGAGCAGCAAATCTACAACAGAATGGCTGAAAAAGAAAAGAATCAGGGTGTTGCGGTGATCCAGTCAAAGTCCAGACCTCAAACTGAGTGAATTGTTGTGGTGGGACTTTAAGTGAGCTGTGCATAAATAAATGCCCACAAACTTCAATGAACTGAACACTGTGAATAAGAGTGGGCCAAAATTCCTTCACAATCATGTGAGATGCTGATAAAGAAAACAATAACTTCAAGTTATTGCTGCTAAAGGTGCTTCTGCAAGACACTGAATCATGAGTGTACTTAGTTTTTCACAGGAATGCACACTGTCCTGTGAAAACTTTCTTTTTCACATGACTGTCATGAACAGGTATTAAAGCTGATGAGTGCAGACTGCAGATGACTTCTTTGTACTTTGGTTTTAATAGTAACACTTTATTTTTTCCTATATTTCATATTTTTCAAGAACAATAAGAATACTTTTGTTTTACTGAGGTTTTGCTTGGGTTTTTTGGGCAATGTTTTTTTTTTTTGTCATTAACAGATCCACTGATGCAAGTCCTCATATATATCTTTCTTTCAGCAAAGATTGTAACTTTGTACATTTTAACTATAAACTTTTTCAAAGTTTAGTGGCAAACTGGACCTGTCTGGCTCACACAACTTGTCTTTTTTTATATACCTATAAATATCTTTTACATAACTCCAAATCTGCTTTAAATGGTCTCTCACTCGTTTAAGGCAGAGATGACAGTTATAATGTTCATATCACTTAATTAAACTGTTCTAGAGTAGTGCTGATTAAAGTGCATGGTGATACCTCTGGGGACACACAATGATTCAGGCCAGGGCTTTGACTCCTTCTCATGCCACTCTGTTCATCCAAACTAAAAGACTGCTTATTGTGAAGGCTAAACCTGTGTGCTGATCAGGGCAGCAGTGACGCAAGACGTTCTCTGCATGATCATCCTGTCGGAAAGAATTCACTTCAATGATATTATTGGTTGCCTCTAATAAAAGAAAAGGGAAAAAAGGGAAAGAGGGGCATTGGTGCTGTGAAGGAACATGGCTAGAGTGTGTGTCAATAACTATTCAGCATGTGTATACAAAGTTCACAATCACATTTTCTAGGATATATTGTGTGTTATTAATATATTTCATTATTTTCAATACTAGTAGGCACATGACAACAGCTGTATGGTTGAAATTTGCCCCCTATGTTCATCTGGGATCACAGTAATCCTGATTTATTTATTTATTTATTTTTGCATACAAATGCAAAAAATTGGGACTACCAAGACTGTCTGAACACTGAAAATTAAAGGTGTGCTAAAGCTATGGGTGCACCCTCAATATGCTCACTAGAAATTAACCAATCATATCACGCTCCTCAACAGAAGATACAGTTTAAATAGAAAACTGAATCCAGAGAGACCCACAAACAAGCAGCAACTGAAGGTGGCTTCAGCAAAGACCTGGCAGATCATCTCAAGTAAGGAAACAGCATTTGGTGATGGCTATGAGTTCTAGATTTCAAGCAGTCATTGACTGCAAAGGATTTTCATCCAAGTATTAAAAACATTCCTTATATTTAAAATTGTTTGTTTTTCCAATTAATTTTGAACCTCTGTTTTTAAAAATGACCATTAGTCCTAAACGTTTAATGCAAAAGTTTTGGTAAACCCCTTTTAACCACGATTGTTTGATTTAAATTCGACTGTGGTGGTGCACAGAGGCAAAACTACTCTCACCAGCCAACAAATTATGGACCTAGCTGTATGTTCATCCTTGTGGTGGGCGCCTAAGCATCATGTGGCTAAAGTGTGGCTAGAGAGTTGCGCCTGATGCTTGGAGTTTGAGCTTCATCAAGTTGAATCCTGTTTCCTATAATGTTCTGCTCAAGCTGATGTTTAATGATGGTCAAAAATGGCACTCAGGAAACCAGGAAATGACGTTGGGTATCATAATAAGTAGGCAAAGGGACCCAAAAGCAGACTCCACAGACAGGGACAATTTTTTTTTTTTTTTAAAGAAACACCCTTTATTCAGGTCAGTGAGTAGTGACGTTACAGTAGGTCTTGTACTAAAGATCCCAGGCCCGTGCCAAGCCAAAGGGGGCGTGTTCAAATGAAGCCTCTGTGGAGGCCCGTATGGGTTTGAGAAAATCACGTGACAAAAGCCAAACGAGGCCCCGTTTTCTGAAATCACGTGACTGCTTCATTATGTGATTGGAGTTGCTGAAAAAGATGTGGGCAATAAAGGAAATGTTCTGGGTGATCGGAGTCTGATCCACTGTTATAGCAGCATAATCAGAAGCACCTGCATCCTGTACAAATTAGAACTTCAGTTTCTGTGCACCGCTGCTTCTTCAGTCTTCTGTGAGAGTGTTTTCTAAGGCTGGGAAGTTATACCAAAAAGAAGGAATCACCCCAACACTGGCAATTTTTTTTTTAATTCGTGAATCAAAATCAATAAAACACCCCCCCTCCTCCGCCCAAGCACTTCCTGTAACTGTTTATCCACAAACACCACACAATGTCTAAATACAATACTTTATTAATACACCACTTAGATATACAATGATCAGCATAGATTTATTTAATCTGGTTTTACAATACCTCAGTTGGAGATTTTGACATAATTGCATAATTACGCTTAAAGATCCGCCAGCCCACATGTTACACTGTAACACAGTATTCCTGCTGTTCTGCAACAGTTACAGAACAGCAGGAATGTCTAGCAGATGTCCGTACTCCGAAATGAGCTGTTAATCAGGCTTTTGGCGAATCAGGTGGCCGGAAAGATTCGACGCATTCATGGGGCCTCATCATACTATCACTATCAATGAGTGAAAGAAAGGCCAACTAAATCTACAATGTGCCAAACACACACGGGAATGGCAACGCATTGCAACAAGAACAAAAGTAAGACTGAGGCTATACACAGACACTGAAGGCAATCAGTGAAACAGCAGGGGGAAAGAAACACAGGTGAACAGAATCAGACAATCAGAGAGGAGAGGGAAGTAGAACCAGGCACAAGACACAGGAGACTACTACCAAAATAAAACAGGAAGTAACATGGATACGTGATATATGGCTTTTTTAAATGTAGCCACGTTTCATGTGCTCATGTTTTTGAGCTACAGTACAAGCTGAACATCTGAAAAGTTGTGTTTACTGGCCACGCTTTACCACCAGGTGGTGCACATAATCTACTTTTAATTGCGCTGCACTACAGCACCCACCTCCGTTTATGTGATACTTTCAAATTAACTGATCACGAAAAGAATCTGTGCATATACAAATAGATCCACAAAAAAGGAGTTTAAAGCTCTTTATCTGGTCTCAGATTTACTTGTCTTGCTTTGGTTTATTTATTGATCTATTTAGTGATTTGCATTGTGCATCTAATAATTAAACAAGCTTTGTGTCAAAGATAAATAGGGATCATGATAGGTGATTCAAGAAAATCATTTTTCTATTTTTAACTGGGCAAATAAAGTACAACAGATGTACAGTAAATCTGGCTTAGTGCTTTTATTCAAAAGCAATGCTCATGTTCATTTTTTTTAACCCTTTTTGTGGGTCTGCTGTTTAAATCATCAGGTAAGCTTTAATCTGAAAAAAACTGAAAATGATGACGTAACTGACCAAGTGGGTATACCATATTAAAGATTTATTGTGGCTTCGTAAAGCACAGGTCAAAGAAAAGTGCTTCAGCTAATGCTGGTAGAAACTGTCACACTGGTGTCCTATAGGAAAACTGTTGTAAATGCCCCCTAACCCCCAAGGGTAAGCCAAGCTTTTAAACTGATGGTGGTGGAGAGAGAAAACGGGTGGTGCCCTTAGCCAGCTGAACATGACACCTCAAAACAGCCTCTGTGAGTTTATTCAGGAATGAACTAAATGAAAGTTGAGATGGAGGTTTATATAATAATATATTGCTAAGCAAATTCTTTCTATAAAGCTCTGATTAAATTCAAGTCCGAATATAATTTATCATGCTGATTTAACATAGATATCCACATCTGTCCTGGTCACATGACAGCTGCAACCACAGGGATCAATTAAAGATTGGTGACATCATCTCAGTGCCTGGGTGTGGTTTCCATCCCAGGGTGCAAATGAAGAGTGAATTCCCAAGCTGGCCTTGTGTATACTTTAGTTCATTTATGGCTCCTTCACCTACTGTAGTTTGAGTTTCCAGTGTCATTCATCTTTGTAAGTAGTCTTAAATCTTGTTGACAATTTAAGTTACAATAAAGTGGCAACATTCACTTCATATGCTGTCACAATACTGGAGAAGATGAAAGGCTGCCTCATGGCCCACTCACTTAGATAAGCTCAGTATCCTATGCACACAAATTCTTTCAGTAAGGGACTGGTGATCACAGTGGGTTTTTTTTAAATAATGAGATTTTGATATGTCTAAATATTTCAGCAAATACACAAAGAAAGAGGTGGTAAAGGCACCTCACAGTAGACAGTGTTGGTGGGCAGTGGGCCTACACTGCATGAGGGGCAAAGGGCCTTTCTAGCTAACTAAATGAGCACACACATCTTGGACTGACTGCTAACTGCACAGCAAGCCATATTTTTTGATGGATAACTGCATTAAAGAATGCTCCAAATGGTGTGAACACCTCAAACACAGTCGGAAAAAACTTAGGTGATGCCAAGCAGCACACAGCCGGGGGATAAAACCAACTGTGTTTGCACTCACCTGTCATTCAAAGTGGCCGCAGCCTTTATCATGCATACATTTAAGCCTTAACAAAATGTAAACAGAAGTTTTATTAAATTTAACCAAAGATACAAAAACCCTGTAAAATGCTGTAAACATGCTAAATGCCCAATGTTAGAGTTTCAAGGTCCGTGAGAATGATTGTCGTTTGGACTCAGTTTCATGCCATCATTCAAAGAACTGCAGTTTTTGACATTTCTGCATTGGCTCTAATTTTCAGCCGCGGAGTCTGCCACTTCCACTAAACACAAAGCTGAGTGAAATGTACTAGACAAGGTGAAAAATGGGTACCTGATCAAAAGTCAGAGCATCACCAGAATGAGAAATGTTCATTCTCAAAAAGAAAATGTAAAAAAAAAGTTTCAAAAAAAGTCTATGGAATACTTCAGACATGCTGCCATCATTGGGAGGTTAAAATGTATATTGTACAGCAATTAAGTTAAAAAAATGCTGATGCTGGAACTATCTGAGGACTCATAATCACTGCTGTACAGGTAATCTTGGCATGTGTAAAATAAGAGACTCTGCCCAGATGCCTTCAAGATTTGCACTGCTTTTGTGTGTCTTACATTTGATCCATTTAGCATTAAATGAATTTAACAGAATCTCACTACCCATTTACAGCACTCCTCTTTACTCATTTGACCTCATATCTCTTTGTGGTTTATCCACTAGCGTAATCATTTCTGCCGTGAACAATCAGTCATCATCTTTGTTTGAAGAGCAGTCTATTTTTGCCCTGCAGATCTATCTTCAGAGGCCAAACCAGGAAGAGGTGATGTCATGATGGCTATCGCTTACAATGCTCCAGCCAGCTCCAGATGTACCGACCTCCTCCTCTCCTGAGGTATGACCTCAGTGCGGGTGTTCACATGGAACATCTGCTTGATGATCTGGCTGGAAAGAATCAGGTTTGATCTGACACAAGACTTAACACTGGAGAAAGGTTTATTGTTTTACTGGAAATTACTGGATTAAATCAGTTAAAGGTTTGTGTGTGTCATCATATAATAAATGTGCACTAATGTATGACTACCCTTATATTTTTGTGACTATTTTACAGTTAAAAAATATATTTTTGTTTCAGAAAGTGTGAAAATCCCTTTGGCATGAGGATCTTACAAATTGCTCTTTTTAAAGTTCAGAGTAAAGCTAATAAATGGGTTTTGGGTTATTAAACAATTTCATCCAGGCATACTTCCTCTTACTGAAAACAATGTTATTCAGCCACTTCAACAATCCATCCATCTAGTCTAAATCCATGATTTTTCCTCTTATCTGAAGTTGGGTCACAGTGGCAGCAGGCTAGGCAGGGTATTTCAGACATCCTTCTCCCTAGTAATACTTTCAAGTTTCTCCCGGGGTATCCTGAGGCGTTCTGAGGCTAGATGAGATATATAATCGCTCCATCGAGCTGTGGGTCTACTACGGGCACTCCTCCCACTTGAGAGTGCCCAGAAAACCTCCAAAGGGAGGTGCACTGCAGGCACCCTAACCAGATGTCCAGACCACCTCAAAGGGCAAAGAAGCAGTGCTCTACTCCAAAATCCCTCTGGCCCTACAAGGTCCTCACCTTATCTCTAAGGCAGAGCCCAGCAACCCTACAAAGGAAACTCATTTTGACTGCTGCCGATGACCATAAGTGAGGGCTAGAATATAGTTGGACCCATAAAGCATTGCCTTTCATCTCAGGTGGAATGCTGTCTTTCCATGACAGCATTCCACCTTTTTCCAGCAGAGAACCATGACCTTAGACTTAGAGGTGCTGACTCTCATTCCAGCTGTTTCACACTCAGCTGCCAGCCACTCTAGTAGATGCTGAAGGTCACAGTCGGTCAATATCGGCTGAAATACATTTTTTTTTGTTTCCCCTAATACTTGTTATGAGTAGTTATTTATTTACTCGTTTACGTTCTACCTGTGTGGCTAATAGGGAAGTTGCAGAGTGCCCTCTGGTGGACAAGCTTTTTACATTTTCATTTATTGGCCATTATAAATGCCAATACCAAATGATCATCAAATAGCTAATTTTGGCCAATAATATCGACCCGCTAATAAATAAGTTGGGTTCTAGCAAAAGAAACACAACCAAAAGATGAAAAAATCAAACAGGTAAATATTGGAGATAAAGGCCAGAAAGATAAGAAACTTACAGGAAGCAAAAACAGGTGATCCATCAAAGACAAGAGGAGAAGACAGGACTATATATACATGAAAACAGGGCTATGTATACATGAAAACAGGACTATATCTACATGAAGACAGGACTATATATACATGAAAACAGGGCTATATATACATGAAAACAGGACTATATATACATTAAGACAGGACTATATATACATGAAAACAGGACTATGTATACATGAAAACAGGATTCTATATACATGAAAACAGGACTATGTATAATGAAAACAGAAATGGTTCAATAAGCCACAAGTGATAAGAATGAGGTTATTCCCATAGTCAAGTGTGCTGCAGCCCACTTAAAAACCAGAAAATCTCATGGGCCCCCCAATCTTAAACCTTCATTTGAATCAAAATACAACTGTATAATGAAAACTAAACATGGTGATAGAGACAGGGGAACACAGAAGGCACAGGGAGAAAACAACACTAGATGCAACTAAAATCTAACAAAAACTATGGGGACAATGACAGGAACAATTAAAACACATTCTAAGCTGCTGTCGTCAGAGAAATTAGGAAATCATAACTAAACATATAAAAAAACACACACACGCAGCAGATTTAGTGGAAAATTACGTCCTTCATTCTGCAAATTGACTGTTTGGGAGGTAATCTTACCTCTATAAGATTAAAATTTTCTATATTAGTGCCCCATGGGTCTGTTCCATCTCATTTTACTGCCTCTTGAAGGGAAAAACTGACAGAAAGTCATCAGTTGACATTTCAGTTAGCAGGTACCAGAAAGCTATTGCTCAGGACAGAAGGATCTTCAGTGGTATAAAATGTCAAACAAATTCAGTCTAAACACCCTGGACTGTGTATAAATCCATTTAGATCTAAGAATTTACACCCAGGCAATTTAGTATCTCAAAATGAACCTGTCATGTCTTTCCAAATAGACAGAAAATTGATACATTTTACCATAAAACATACGTGATTAGTGCACAAATGACCAAACTCCTGAAAGGGTAGTGAGGGACATCTGGCTAACATACAGGTGCACAACAATGTGCCCAGCCCCAAACAAACTTGTGTCAGCAGCTGGGTGAAGTTCAGCATGTCACCACCCTCTTGTGCAAAATGTGCTGCATTTGACAACTGTGCTACCAGGGGTTAACTGCCCCAGCTAACAAGTGACTGTGACAGCTGCTGTCAGACTCTGACACTTCTACTCAATAAACCAGGGCAGACCACCCTCCAGACTGAGCTCAGGGAATCTCTTTGTCGTGGGTGAACAAAACTGGATGTGTGTGTGATGTGTGGGGGTTGCAGGAACAGTGTCATTTTACACAGTGGGTTTAGATTAGAATTACAGCATTGTCTGATGAGAGGACCAAAGAGCAAACCTCTAAAAGACCTCTGAGTGTCAGATGAGGTATATGTCTGCTGAGCATGCTCATCGAAAAAACCTCAGGGCATGTTAGAGGACATCTTGACCTTAAAATGAAAAGCTAGTAGGGCTATAGGGAGTGCCACCCTCTGATTGGTGCACCCTCTGTTTCTGTGCAGTGAAGGTAAGAGAGGTAAACTAAGTGCCCCTGGAGACAGCATTCAAATATTACCACCCTGGACATTATTTCTAGAAGGACTTGCAAAAAAGCTGCACCAGATGAGCCACCCGTTTGAAATGTGAGCTGGCCCGATGCGCTGCTGCCATGCCTCGCGTTGCTGCAAAAAATTTGATGGGGCCTGCCAAGAGCCCTCGGATGGCAAAATGAATTTCATGTGTGAAGGAGTGTCATCTACACGTGTGTCAATCATCATTAAGTGTTTCAACCCCGCGCTAATTCATGGAAGTCTATGGAGCTAATGTTGTAATCAATCCTAACCCACGAATCCACTCTTCCTTCGCCTGGTTAGAGACAGGCAGCTCTCCAAGCTTTCTAAATGGCTCTGTGTGAACCCTGACCTAATACAGCCTACTACTAAGTGGTTTAAATGTTAATGTCCTGTCTACACATTTTACAGGCAGCATGTTGGCCTTGTAGCTCTTGTCCTGTTTTGGCCTGAAGTAGCAGATGAGTATTTGACTATTTCAAGAGCAGGAGCTCTTCTTTTAGACCCCTGTGATTTCTGCATTGTACAATAGCAATGAGAAAGACAAATTTAATTTAAGCATTAGATGTGTGTAGTAAAACAATGCAGTTGTAAAGGTCCACTTGCTATCTTTTTGAAGCTTTTGATTTAAATAAACAGGACCTTAAACCTTGCTATTGTTGTAGTTGTGCATCTAAAGAAATGTGCATTGAGGCAGATTTTGAATGACCACATTTAATGTGTTTATTGTGTGTTGTTTGCATCTTTCTCCAGTTTTGTTTTTTCTATTGCACGTACCTCCAGTGAATGTCCCTCACTTCTGTTACTTTACTTTTTCTGAAGTTTCTTCCCTTTCTTCTCATTAAATTGTTGACTGGCTGATGTATGCCAGATTATACCAGAACTGGACTGAAAATCAATGGCAGCAAGGCTTATGGAGTGATGAATCCAACATTTGACATTTTTGGTTCAAGTCGTCATTAGTATGTATGGAGGAGGTCAGGAGTGAGCGTCTACAGTCATCTGCAAAACACAGTGGAGGCTCTGTCATAGTTTGCAGCTGCATCTCAGCCAGTGGTGTTGGTGATTCTTGTCAAAATTGATGGAATTATGAATGCAGAAACGTACCATCAGATTTTGATCCACCATGCAACATCATCTGGAAAGCATCTGATTGGCAAAATTCTTCATTTTTCAGCATGACAATGATCCCAAACACACTGCCAATGCAGTAAAATCATACCTGGATAGAAAAACACCTAATGGAACATGCGTTTTCATTAGTACCTACTCAGCGTGGCTCGACTCAACTCAGTTTGTAGGCATTTCCATTAGTACCTAGTACCAGGTACTTTTTTAGTACCCACTCAGCCAGGGTTCCAAGCAATCCGAGGAAATCCGAAAATGTCACTTTGAAGAACAGCATGCCACTTATTGGCCAGGGAGTGTCGACACTAGCTGAGTCATGAGAGCAACTCCTTCACCAGAATCAACTGCGCCATTTTTAAAACCTGACAGCAAGAAAATGGAGGCACACAAACCACTGGGAGGCTCAGTGGACTGCCCAGACCGACGGTTTGCAGTGATAGTTTTGAAACAAGAGAGCCATCTGAAACATGCATACATATTTTAATTAGGGCTGGGACTTTAACGCGTTAATTTCGATTAATTAATTACGGGGAAATTAACGCGTTAAAAATTTTAACGCATTTTAATCGCACTTTGCACCGTGGAACGTTTCTCAGTGCACAAGTTCCAGGCATACAGATTATATCGACGCACAATGTCCAAATTAGGGGCCGAATCCTGCGAAGGACCCGGCCCATGTCTTTCGCAGCCCACGAAGACCACAAAGGCCAGAAGTGAGCGGCTAGCCTTCATATCAGCGTCATGCGTAGCTCATGTCGCCTAGCAACCGTGAGTGCGAAGCACAGCTGTGTAAAAGCAGCTGGTTAAACGGAGAACGAACTTTTTCTCCTTTTTGTGGTTTAATTTTAAGTCTTTAATTCAAAATAAGCTGTTAAAACAAGCATAACACGTTTTAACATCAAGGAATACAGCTGAGCTAATGATTAATTTCCAACTATAACAAGTGAGACATTAATGTTGAATAAAACTATCCAGTTATGATGCTTAACTTTAATTTCAGGAGTTTGCTTATCACAGGAGCACTTCCACCCTTCATTGGTCTGTGTAGTAGACTGGTGGGAAAATAAACAAAATTTTGAAGTTTAAGCTTATGTATATTGATTTATTCATCAACTAAACTTAAATTAATATTTCTCATGTCAAATATTGAAATGCAATTAAAATGCGATAAATTTCGATTAATTAATTACAAAGCTTGTAATTAATTCGATTAATTTTTTTAATCGAGTCCCACCCCTAATTTTAATACTTAACAATGATAACTTTCATCCATTCAAACATTATACGGGGGACTTATGCATGATGACGATAGTAAACTGGCATTAGCTACGTTAACTTGGCTCTATCTCTTCCATTGTTGTGTTGTGTTTTGAGTTGCATACAAATTACGTCAAGAGACTACTGCCTGCGTTGCTATATCGACTCCACCCACATTGAGATGGTACTCAATTGCAATGGAAACAAAATAAGACTGTGCCGAGTCTAGTCGACCCACACTGAGTAGGTACTAAAGGAAAGGTGTCATATCAGTCATGGTTGGCCTCCCCAGAGTCTGGACCTCAACATTGTTGCAGCAGTGTAGGATCATCTTGACAGAGAACAGAACAAAAGGCAGCCAACATCCAAAGAAGAGCTTTGAATGTCCTTCAAGAAGCCTGGAGAACTATTCCTGAAGTCTACTTAAAGAAATTAGAAGAAAGCTGCCTCAGAGAGTTCAGGCTGTGTTGAAGAATAAAGGTGGTCACACCAAATACTGACTTTCAAGTTTGTTAGAATTGTACAAATGTTTTTGCCTTATATGCTGTATTTCCATGTATGTTTAGATGTTTCAATAAATCACTGTACCTCTTTCCCATTTTCCTAGCAAAATATAAAGAAATGAGCGGACGCTCAAGACTTCCACACAGTAGTGTAGTTTTCAGCTAACTAAATCTCCCTGTCTAAAGAAACATGTGCAGCACTATTCATTTCACTAGGTGATAGATGCCTTCTCATAATGCCAACAAGTTTATTTAGGTGAATAAGGTGCCGTTTACACGAAGCCGTTTTCACTGTAAACGGTGTGATTTTGATGCGTTTCAGCCTTTCGTTCACACGATGGCGTTTCAGAAATGATCCGCGTTTACACGATGACATGTGAAACGATGAAAACGATGTAGTTCCCATGCCAGGCCACAAGTTGGCGTTGGTTTTCTCTTTGCAAAGTTTGTTTATGCAAGACGCGCATGCGTGGAGTGACAAATTGTTCGGCATTGTGCGGCAAATTGTTCATTACTTACAAAACGGCCAATGTGAGAGGTTTTGTGTGGACTGACGATGAGGTTGGATCGCTGCTGCACACAAAGCTGAATTACAAAATGGTAAAAACACAAGAAAAGCATAAGAAGCACTCGTGAATCCGCGAGTACTGTTTATCAATTTGCGCGTGCGCGAAAAACTGTGGCAACCATAGTGCGCATGTGCGAGTCGAGCGTTTTCAAATCACCCCGGTTTCAAGTGTTTACACGAGAACGCAAGCCGGTGCGTTTCTGAAACGCTCCACTCTGGACCCCGTTTCCGAAACACATCGTTTTCACTCTGTTGTCGTGTAAACAGAAGGGCGAAACGCATCAAAACGACACCGTTGTCGTGTAAACGCAAGGCCGAAACGCATCAAAACGACACCGTTTCACAATGAAAACGGTCTCGTGTAAACGGCACCTAAGTATAGACCATAGACTGTATGCCAGTGCAACAGGCATAGATGAAAATGAAGTACTTCAGTGAAAGTTGCTTTTTGCATTCGTCTTCCAGCGCCCACTTCTCATTCATCAGTATTTCTACTTTCCATCTATGGTGCCTGACCTCAGAGGAGCTCACACAGGTAAAGTCTCTTTCTCAAAGTCAATTAAAACAAAAGAATACCTGACCATGACAATGCAGTGAACATTTCCAAACTCTTATCACCTTTGAGCCCCTTGAAGACCACCAGTGGAGGCTGGCAGGTCCAATATACCACAACAAAAGGCTGGTTTGTTACCCTTGAAGTGGCCACTTCATGTCTCCACACTTCTGTGAATAGAGATCAAGGTTTGCTACATTCTTACAATTTGATGTTTTCAGCTGCATTTTAAACACAGTTATACTGAAATAAGAACATTCACATGACTTCCACGAACATCTATAGCCTCCCCTGTCTGGTCATGGATTAGATTCACAGGGTGTTTATCCATGCAGATATACCTGATCTAGGGCTGAATTCAAATGCATCACAATCAAGAAAACTTGGAGGGAATAGGACCCCTCTGTTGTTCTTTACTCGTCTCCATCCGTGGTCAGTGTCCTGCTGTGTGATGGCTCCACAATAGGAGTTGTAGTCTAATGTAATCCACGCTGAGTTGTTACCACTACAGAGCCCATGTAAGGACAGAAAACTGCTCTGCCTGTTCAGAATATTTATGAGCACTATACATTTCATATGAAAAAAGCAAAGGGAGCTGTAGCCATTACAGCATCTACTGTCATCATTACAATGATGAGGAACCCTCTGTATAAACATTTGGGTAGTTTCCTTGCCACTGATACAATAATAAGCACATAAGCAAGGTAAATAAGCAACGGTAATTGATTTTTATTTTTATTGCTCACATAATCTCATTTCAGGCAACTGGGTGAGTGAATTTGTGTGACCTAAAATGCAATTTGCTTCATGTTAGCTGCCGCTTCAGAAATGCAAGCATTTGCATTTTGCTGTATAAAAAGAAGATGGCTGATACTCCTCTGCCAAATAATCAAATTTGCCAGCAAATCTTTTGAGCATCTGTTATTTATTTATTTATTTGTTTTTTACTGTTTCTCCCAGTAGTTCCCAAAGATGATTCTGTGGAGTAAAGGTTCAGAGTCTACGCCTATTTTTATTTATTGTTTATTTATTCAGGGGTGGGGGGGTAATGTGGGTGTTTTTTAGATCACCGTATAGGCCTGTGACAAAGAAGACTGTACGGCACTGGTGAAAAGGCTTTGAAACATTCTAACTTTTTATATATATATATATATATATATATATATATATATATATATATATATATATATATATATATATATATATATATATATATATATATATAGCTCATTTGTCACTCTTTTTTTAGTATAGCTTGTCCAGGTGGACATCAATTTGGTAACATTATGCCAGGGACTGCTTATATAACAGTGACTAATATTTTATGAGCTGAGCTGTCATATAAAACAAAGTGGCACTGTTTCCCCTCAGAAAGATTATGAAGCAAGGTACTCCAGTTCAAAGTGTGCTTCGCTTTTCACCAGAGAGCAAGCACCAGAGGAGCCTGCCCAGCATCCAGGTGTTAAAATCTGGATGTGTGTTGTGTGAGTATAAAAGTTAAATTACTGTAATTAGAATATTACAGGTTCAATTATACTGTTCTAATGGGATAAAACGCCATGAAGCCCAATAGAGTCTGTATAAACTCAGTAGGCATGAGGTCTAATGAATGTGCAGTTGTTTTCTGTGTGTGTGTGTGTGTGTGTGTGTGAGGGGAATCCTCTAGCAAAAACTTTTGGGACCCTTCCTCCTATCCCTACTCATCATCATCATCGCCCCCCCTCCCGTGCTCGCGCTGTTTTCCCAGATTTATTCACGTGCGGCTCGCTCCCGCCTCACTCAGACATTCTGTCGCCAGCGCCGTGACGTCACCTGCGCCAGAAGCCTCCTCCGCTCTGAACGTTTCCCTCCGCCTGTCTTCTAGATAATCTAGTCCCCTCACACCGCGGCGAACCTGAACTTGACTAATGAACTGGTAGAATACACAAAGCGCTATTGTTGTTTTAAAAAAATTAAAAATAAATCTGAGCCCATTTTCTCTGCCAACGTTAAAATGTATTAAAGTCCTCACTGGGACTATGTTTGAGCAAATTACTACATTGATAAGCCTGTGGTAGTCACCCTTTTTTAGATCTGTATATTATCTTTCCGAGTATCTGTAATAGTATCTACAAGATCTGAAAAACTTGCTTAAATTCTACTTATCTTCCATGTAGAGATTGCGCTATCTCCTTTTCTGACTTCTTCTCATCTGATCAGATAAAGTGTTACTTCCCCTGGGCCTCAGTCAGTTCTGAATATTTTTGATTGCGGCTCAAGAACATGTATGGACAGATTTGGCTCGCTGGTGTGCATGAAACTGCAGCTGCTGTCCTGCACGAAGGCAATGTTTTCATGTATCATCGTGCAATATTAATGTGTGGCTTCAAAAAACTGGGAGAAGGGGTTAGTCCTTCGGTGGGGAAAGCATGCATCAGGTCTGAGGAGTTGGGACGGTGACATGTATAAGCATGTTCCTGTGCTTACCGTGCTCTTGGACACTTTTGTTCTCCTGGCAGAACTGTACTTATCATGTCACAATCAAAGCAAAAGGGGGCTGAGAGGCAGGATTTAAGTTCAAGAGTTCACAGATAAACCACAGAGATGTGTGTTACTTAAAAAAAAGAAAAAAGAACCTACTCATAAATAATAGTGATTTGAACAAAAATGAGCTCCAGCGACCCTGAGAAGGATAAGCGGAAGAAAATGGATGGATGTATGGATGGATATATGGAGGACTGAAAACGTGTTTGGAGAGGGGATCATTATGATTTAAAGTGATGCCTGTTGTATTTGGGGAGACGAAATATAGAGTGGAAAAGATTAACTTATTCCAATTTTTTTTTTTTTTTTTGCAAAGCATGCAGAAAACAGTCATTTCCTTTAATCTTGGGAGCCTCTTTTCTCCTCAACTGCCAAAACGACATTTTCACCTCACTTAACAGACACGTTTGCACCTATAAAGAAGACTCACACCTCTGCACTGAAACCCTCCACTGCTGAGAATCTCTTCGAAATTTGTGAGAAAACCGCAGTGTTTCGATATTGCACAGTCCACTTAGACGCAGTGAATGATGAGGTTAGAAGTGAAAAAAAAAAAGTAGGTCCTCTTGTTGCCGGTGGGGCAGCATCTCGCGGCGGCGTGATACTGGCGCTCGGGAGAGTGTGAGACGGCTCCGCGACTCACTGACGCCAGGCCGAGCAGACCCAAAGTCAGGCGGAGAGCGCACGCAGGAGGAGTCACCAACACAGAGAAACGGAAAGCTGCAGAGAAAGAAAAGGTAAGTTAAAGTTTCCCCCCACCTTCATAACACAACGAATAAAAGCTACCTTTGACTGTTCTCTCTTTTCGCTCGTCACGGTGCGCATGGCTTTGTTTTTAAGGAAGTAGATCCCAGCGGTTATCAGCTCATCACTGTCAGTTGGCAGCTTCAAACTTTTTTTTTTTCCTCGTTTTGCGCACACGTTATCAGACGGTAGTGGGAAATTTAGCCGCAAAGTTGTAAATGTCTTATAAAAAATTAGGGGGGAGGAGTGGACTAACTTAATGAATTTTGCAGCAAAAGTTTCACCAGAAATTGCAGGAGTGAAGATTTTCGTCACTAAAACTAAACTCCATTAATTACCCTTAAAGCGTTCACCAGAACGAGCTCTCCTTTTTTTTTTAAACCATGTAATCAATTTTCAGCTGGGAATAATTATTCTGCTATTTTTAAACTACCGGGTTTTTGTTTTGTTTTTTGGGTTTTTTTTTTCTTTTTGGTTTGTGAACATGCATGATGTGGATAAATGGCCTTCCTGTGTCATACGTTTTTATATTGCTTCATCAATGAATTGTTTACTTTGTAAAACAAAACGTGAAAAAAATGGCCACCCGTCGCCTGTTTTTTTTTTTTTTTATAGCTTGTTCTGTCTAGAAATTAGTTTATGTGACATTAAAGAGAAAAGCAGCAAAGCTTTGCATTTTGATAAGCAAGAAACTGAGCATTTAGCAAGCTTTTCCCTTGATAAAAAGCAATTATCAAAACTGATGATTAAGTTGGTCACATAATTCTCTAATTTATAGTGTCACATACTTCTAAAATGACCATATTTAGATGCCACTAAACCATTTATCAGTCTGTAATCAATAATGAAGTATTAAAAATTGTCATTTTTAACTTTTTAACAAAAATATATTCATAGTATTGTTGTGGTGTTTATTGATGTATGCAGACTTAAAGTGGCTATTCAGCTGGTGCACTTGTGTGCTGCAGGGGACATATGTCCCCATGTGTTGATGAACTTTGTTTGTGTAAGAGTGCATGTGAGGGAGGATTGCAGAGAGAGGCAGAGACCTACAACTAGAGCTAGGTCTCTTGACATTATTGAAGATGACATATCAGATTACTCAAAGGACAAGAATTTGTCCTTGTCCGTGATTGCATTCTCTGTATGTTGTGCTTTAACTTCTGTTTAAACCAGCGTTGTTTTTTTTTTTTTTCCTGTAGCTTTAAAATGAGCTGGGAGTCTTTTGAATGTGAATGCAGAAGTCAATATCAGAGGCCTCTATGAGCCTAATTTCTGCCTCCGCGAACACAAAGAATGACATTTTATATTATCCATCCATCCATCTACTATAGCAGCTGCTAACTATTCAACTGCAAGGTCTGAATACATTGCAGATTTCCTATATGAGAGAAAGTCAAACCAGTATCCACTCTTTAGTTAACAGGTTTAGACAATCATATTGATTTCATAGGGTAAACAGACAAAGAAAGTAATCATTAGATTAAACACATGCCCCGTGTCGCTGTATGGTCAGGATAACATGCCTGCTATGTGTTGGGGTGAGCGTCCACCCTAACACAACACAAACCCAAAGCTGAGTGCTGAGCATGTTTGAAATAGCAGTTTGAAAACCCATGTGTTTGCTAGTTATGTCTGTAGTGGTGCAACTGGCATATCTGGGACATAAAGAATCTGATGCCAGTTCAGCCTCTTCAGAGTCTGAACCATACTGAATCATCTTGTGTAGTTTTCTGGTGTTTTCTATATCAGACTTGGAAGGATGCTGAGCTGTGGATGTGTTGGTGAGTTTTAGGAGCCCCTCGGGTCAATGCCATGTCTAGTCAGCAAGACCAGCACCTCATATGTGACTGTGGTTACTTCAGGCTTCGCTATTACACTGTTGAATTGATTGGTTCTAGGTCTAGCTGTTCAGCCTAATACTGAAGGCTGCTCAGTTATGGCAAAAATTAGTCAGTTATTTCTCCAGTTGCCAGTAGTTAATTTAAAAAGCATGTCATTTTAACGGTGGATATCCTTGAACTTTAGTTGTCATCAGCTGAAATCTGAAAAAAATGTGACCTGAACTAAAGCTGCCACAGCATTTAAGGGAGCAAATTTGGTCTTTTAGTGAACAACAAAAGTAAAGCGGGTGGGTCTGAAAGCCAAACTGTGAGTGCAGCACAATCATTGCATTATCTTGGTTGTCTTGATTTAAGTATTGTTGAAGGTCAAAATTTTAATTTAAAATTTGAATAATTGCACATCCCTCCTTAATACTTTTTTACAGCCAACTGAAGTACTTATTAGGGAGCCTGGAAAAACAAACTGAAGCAGCTCATCCTTTAGGTAATGGTATATTGCAGCAGTTACATTGCTTCATATGTTAGCCAATAAATATCAAGGAAGTGCAGTAAATAAATCCCAAAGATATACTGCCTTTGCAAGTGTGATCACAAGAGAAAAATATAAAATGTCCTGCTCGGGTTTTGTTTGTTTTTGTTTTTTTCCCTTTGAATTCTTTAACAAAAAAACAAAAAGTAAATCAAATTTATCCTCTTCCAAAATGGGCTTTTATTGATAAGTGCTAACAGATGTGAAAAGCCAAACACTTACATTAATTGTCTGGCCCAATTTGCCATCATCAGTGCATGTATGTGTAATCACTGATCAATTTAGGTAGTTTGTAGTTGTTAGGCCCAGCGGCATACAGTGCATAATGTAGGTGTAGCTTTTTCTACTACTCCTGTTCAGAGGAGGTGGAGAGAGAGACAGCAGGAGTTTTACTTTCCATTTCCAGCATGAAGAGAAAGTAACTTAGCCTCTATTAGCTGGAGAGAAACTTTAACTTAACTAACATAACAGTCTAAAACATCTTTAAAATAATTTTTGTTATGTAAATGATAAGGTTTTCAAGAAAGAGCTTTCAACAAAAACTAACACCAGTAAATGAGTTAGCCTCTAAACTGACACAATCTAGTGAAAATTGACAGCTTTTTTTGTAGTTCGGCCAACAATCAAAATCACAGATATTCACTTTGCAATTATACAAAACAGAGAAATTTAGGAAATCTGTCTGTTTGAGAAACTGGAACCAGAGATTGTTTGGGACTTTTGATTTAAAACGGACAAGGATAAAGGATTTTCTCAAGTATTTAAAAGATGTTGTGAATACTAATGTTGATTTCTCAAAAGGACGTGTTAAAAATGACAGCTGGTCGCCTGTTTTAAAAACTATTTTTTTGAACTATTTTCTTGAGCTCTATTGTTAGAATTAGTATTTGTAAAACAGCCTGTAGTGCATCCTTGTAGTGTCACGATTCATACAGTAATGCCCCTTGAAGGCTCTTGATGTTGAAGTACTGGCTGAAGAGACCAGATACGTGAGTGTTCTCCATCTCTCCTCCTCCCAAACACTCAGCCTGTCTTAGATCTCTGGCTTCACCATCACTCTCACTTACTTTCTTTCCTTCTGTCTCTGCATCATTCCCCCTTTCTTCCTCTCGCTTTATCTATCACTCTCTTCTTTCCTGCACTCCTCGGTTTATAGCCAGTGACTCCATTGAGCGGGGGTTAATGGAGGCCCTATCCAGGACCTTGCTGATAAATAATGTAGCTTCTTTATAATGCTCCATCCCCAGGGAGGGTCCAGAGAGCATCATTACTGCCTCCTCATCCTACACAGCCCAGGCCTAAATTGATTAACAGACACTGGATCAGTGCAAAATGATCCATGGGGCTAGTGTAGTGGCTAACAGCTCGCACCAGGTGGGTCAAAGCTTTCGCCTGTCAGTGTCGCATGATCCCACTATGTGCTCCTATTAGCCTCGGTTTCTGTCCGGTGGGCTAACTGATTGCCATAACAAGCTACCACTAACACAATAGTGAGAGAGCATTGCTCGGACTGGCTATAGGGAATGGTTTTTATGGAGCTGCGGCATATTCACAAATAGAGCTGCTGGGTTATCTAAGTATGGCTTATTTACACAAAAGTGGTAGTAGATATAAGTTCTGAAGTTTTACTGCTGTTTGCACTCATTGCTGACATGTTGAATTGCAAAGTCAGGGTTAGTGGGACCTCTTCAATTTTAGGAAGTTTGACTTGAGGAGGCGTTCCAGCTAAAAATTCTGACTGTTGCAGTTACGAAATCACGTGCATGGTTTTAGAATATGATGCATTGACATTAAAATTCCACGTTGACTAATTTTTGTAGTCAAAATCATCGATTATGTCAGCCCTACTGTTAAGTCCACTGGTTACCAGGATTTTACTCTTTATTGTAAGACCTAGAAAAGCATGGCACACTGAGCATTTTATTAGAGCTGGAAGAATTTGGCTTGTTTTAACTCCCAGTGTGGAAAAGGGGTCCTCTTGTTTTTTTGTTTTGTTTTTGTTTGTTTTTTTGGGGGGGGGGGGGGGGGGGGGGGGGCTGAAGGCGCATTTGAATTGAGAAACAGAAACAGAGTGAGTTCTTGGACAAGCTCTTCATTATATCAGTGACATACCTGTAAAGTTTAATTTATCCACAGACGGTCACACACATACCAACCAAATTACTCAACACAACCTACGTTGTAGTTTCTGGTACAGTGGGGATTTCAAGGACCATGCAAAACCACACACAAGACAGAAACAATGCCAGCCATGCTGTTGTTGCAAGAGGTAAATATTTTTGAGATGTGTTTGGAAAGTTGGTTCACAGAAAGGCTGTTAGGTCATGCAGGCATCCTAGCCTGTACATAGATATAGGAAGAGGGGCATATTGGCGCCTTTTTATTTTGACTGCCTCACAGAAAACTCCAAACTAGCATTGTCCAAAGAAGAAACACAGTGCCATATCAGGGCCTTTAAATAAGCATGTGGTCAGGCTAGCAGACAGATGTTATTGACTGTCAGGGCTGGAAATATCTAAGAGACATGGCCTCCAGCTGTAGCTGAATGACAGCACAGGATTGTTAGGTCTGCTCCAGATGTTGCTGTGCAAAGCTTCCTGGAGTCTTCCATCTGAAATGGATTAAAGTTGGTCTTTGTGCAGCTAGTCCTGAACGTGTGCTGATAGTGCTGGTTGTTATTGAGAGGCCATCAAAGAAGCTCTGTGGCTGGATGTGGATCAGAATGACTTCTTATAGTCTGGGTGGTGACCCTGACAGAAATAAGATGATGTTGATGTTTGCCTTTTGAACGGTGTGTGCTGTTTTTATGCTGCACCCTCAGCTCTCGAGTACATGTTTTGTTTTGTTTTTTTGTTTGAAAATGTGCTGAGTCAGCTTTGCATCAGACACTGACAAGGCCACCATGGAGATATAGTGTACGTCAGCTCTTAAAGATTTCTAATTTATACTGATACTCAAGCGAACTGATGAGTTTATGCAGAAACAACAACAGCAGCAGCCAGCCACTAACAACAGAGGATGACTTGTTGTACTTTTTTGGGACCAAGAGAAATGTGTCATAGCTTCAAGGTCTGAAATAAACGAACTACCAAAGACAAGTGTCGATGTTCGATTCACATTTATGTTTTTAAAAACAAAACAATGCTTTCTTTTTATCTAGCTTGTGTTAGTGGTTTGATTATATACAAATCAAAGTTTATATGTTTTCCCAGGATAATGTAATTATGTTTACCTTCAATAAGCCACTCGTTAATGTAGGGTACAGTAGGTCTGCATTATGAAAAAACAGGGCAATTGAGGATGTCACTTCATCTCATTTTGTAAGCAAAACAGTTATTTGAATAAGTAAATGTAAATAAATCTTATTAGTGGTATCAAGAATTTGTTAGTTGAAGTCCTAGTTTTGTTTTGAATTGGAGTTAATTTACATTTTTATTGTCTTTTTAATTTCAATTTGAATATTTTAAATTTTGTTTCATTTAGTCTGCAGAGTGAATTTGCTTCTTTCAGTTTACTTTTTTGGTTTGAAAATGTTCAGTTTCAGTGTTATTTTTAGTGTTTTTAATTGTTTTAATTAGGGATCTGTGTAATTTGTTGATTATACATTGAAATATTGGTGTCCTTGCTAATCAGCACCAGAAATACTTAGTTTAATGAATTTAAAAAAAATTTATTTATTTATTGCACAATGATTGTTACCTGTTGGTTCAAAGATGTTATGGTGCCACCTACCTCTAGCAGCAGTAGCTCTGACAGACTGTTGCGCCCCCTCTCTGTGACAGGAAGTTGTAAATGAGCAGGGTGTAAAGTAAGCAGATGACAGATGTTTGAACCAGCGTGGTTCTGCAGTACTTTAATGTACAAACTGTGCAGTTGTATGTCAGCCATGTCAGAGTAAACTAACATGTAACCATGAAGTCAAAGGCATGAGTAACCACATTTAGCATAGGCGGGTGGATGCTTGCATGCAAAGGAGGAGGGCTACTGAGGCTAGTCCTGCTAACATTAGCCACACTCAGCAGACTAATCTAACCTTGTGTGTGTGTGTGGAAAGATTTGCAAAGTGGTGCACATTTCATCTACATTAAACACAATTTGATTATCAAGAAATGTGATCAATGGTTTCATAGATCTTAGTTTTTATAGCTCTTAAATACACATACAATATTTGGCTAACAACATGCATTAAATTATACTCAGTTTTGAATTCTTGCAGTGTTTCCTGCCTTGTAGATTAAACGACCAGTTTTTTTTTTTGTTTGTTTGTTTGTTTTTTGCCTTTTTACAACTAGTAAAGCAGGAACTTCCTCAGTTATAATGTGGGTGGTATTTGTCAGGGGAAAAGTTTAAGAAATATAGAATAGGTATTGCAATATACCATTACTTATAAATACCATTTACAAACACCTTATACACCAAAGCCTCCTGATTCCTGTTGTGTTAACAAAGTTAACCAGGTTGACAAAGATTAAAACTAAGGTATTGTAAGTACACAATATCAATTAATTTAGTCAGATTGTAATTAATTGTAATTAAAAGTGTTTTTCACACCTAGTTTTAGTTTTAAGTTGACTATAACAGCTTTTAAGACAACATGATAGAAGTCCAGCAACTACAGTGATAAGCGAGGCCACGCCTAAAGATTTTCAGACCCAACAGTTGCACTACAATGGAAAGATGTTCATGGTGAGAGAGCCAGAAAAAGAAGATAAAAGTCAGCGATGGTCACTTCAGGAAACAGCCCCCCCCCCCCCCCCCCCCCCCCCCCCATCCTGCACCTGTGGAAAAATCTGCAAGTCTCAGCAAGAGTGATGTCACTGCCATTCAAGCGATGACACATAAGAAGATAAAACTCCACAGCTTGTTTCCTGTTTCTGTTAAGGTGGCGACGCTCCTGTCACTATTAAGATGTAGTTTTTCTACCCATATGTCACCTCCTTTGAATGGTTGTAGTTCCATCTCACTTTTTAGATGAGCCAATTATATTTAAGCTATTTATAGTTGCAACTTGCAGCTTTCCAGTCAGTGTGGTTGGCAGTAGTAAGTGTCCAGGGCCTCCACAACACACACACACACACACACACACACACACACGTTGTAAATAGCACCTGTTCGCATCAAACTTCCCTGCCCAGATGCCAGTATGAGGTAGCTTATACAGGCAGTAGCTGACAAAGATAGAAATCACTATTCATCCCATAATCTGAAGGGCCAGGAATAACTACAGAGCAGCCTTAATGATGTATTTGTTCCTGCTCGCAGGAAATCCAATATACTGCAGGCTTTACTGTCAAAGAGTGATGCACACTCACTCATGATCGGTTACAGATAAACGCTGGTGGATTCCTGACACGCTGTTTATTTAATTCAGGGATTGCATCTGAACATTCATCTGCAGCCAAACCTCAACCATAACTCTGTTTTATCTGTCTAATCGCATTCAGGCATAACTTGAAAAGAAGCTGGAACGAGGAGTGCTCAATGTGCTCTTGTTTTCCCTTTTAAAAGCCAGAATGCGTGTACCTTCTGGCTACTGAATTGCTCCTATGGGACCCCATTGAATAGGCACATTTATCCTGGTGTTTGCATGCACTTCCTTTTTATTGTCCTAGACATTGCCAGGTTCCTGCCCAAAACCAGTGTGTGTTTGGTTGGTGGTTTGAAGCTTTTTTTGATCGTTTGCCTCAGCTGGTTGCTCATTAGCAGTTTCCTTCCTCTGAAATACAGCCTTTTTAATCTCATATGCAGTGTTATCAAGCATACTATTACCTAATGAGTTGTGTGTTCATGTAAGAGAGTTTTTTTTTAAATATTTGCACTACTGTTGTGCATATACTATGAGGTTTTGTGATTCAATACATTTCATCTTCTCAGAAAATTAAACTGAGAAACAAGACAAAATTAGTTTTAATCCAGAGAAAGCAATTCTAAAATCTTTGATCACATCGATGTGAAATGTATCAATATGTTGTCATATTGCACTTCCACAGTCCAAAACATTTGTTTGTTTAAAAAGGATAGTGCATAAAAATGGCCATCTATATAAAACATATAAATAACACAGAAAAGCAACAAAACACACAAAATACAAACAAAACATAATTTTTTAAAATGCATCTACATTGCATGATGCAGCTGTTTGTGTCAGAGTTGCACACTTTTGGTAAAGTTCTTGACTAAATTTGACTTTCACACAAGATTGGTGAAGTTTTTTTTTAATCGATCTATCTAATCAGGAAATTAACTGGCAGTAATTTAAAAATCTGATTTTTATTTATATCTCAGGCAAATCTATCAGAGCCCGCTGGCTTTTACTTCTTAAATATATAGATATTCTTTTATGCCATATCCCACGGCAGCCTCTTTCTGTGGGTTATGCAGGCAGCACGTGACGTCTTTTGTTGCAAATGACATCAGTAATTGGTGGTAATGTGACAAGACATACGGGCAGGAAGCAATCAGAATGTCTGGTTAGGGCTGATGTTCAGAGTGTGGGTGTCCTCTGTGACTCTCCTGCCCTTTTCCCAGAAGCCATGAGTGATATGACCAGACCAGCTGTATGGGTGAAATCATCGCTTGCTTCATCACGGATTATACCAGCAGCTCTGTTAGTGTAGTGAAAGAAATGAAAGGGGACTCATGTTCATGTTATGTAGTTCATGTGCTGCAGCTTGTGAGAGAGAGGCAGTGAGATGCATATCTTTTAGTGAAGGACTTGAACTTACGCAGGTTCCTTTTTCTTTTCTTCTAGTGATCTTATCTCGCATCTTGGAAGCCAAGGATTATCACCTAAGAAAACAACAATATTTTAACCTTTGTGTTCAAAGACTGGACGTGTCCTACCACTAGTTACACTTCTTTTTGGAGAGAGGAGGAGGGCGGCTTGGACAACATGAATGTCACTTCGCTCTTCTCCTTCACCAGCCCAGCAGTGAAACGGCTCCTGGGTTGGAAGCAGGGAGACGAGGAAGAGAAATGGGCAGAAAAGGCAGTGGATGCTCTTGTTAAGAAACTGAAAAAGAAGAAGGGTGCTATGGAGGAGCTGGAGCGGGCTCTCAGCTGCCCGGGCCAACCCAGTAACTGTGTGACAATCCCTCGCTCGCTGGATGGACGGCTGCAGGTGTCTCACAGAAAAGGCCTGCCACACGTCATCTATTGTCGGGTGTGGCGCTGGCCTGACCTGCAGTCCCACCACGAGTTGAAGGCGCTGGAATGCTGCGAGTACCCTTTTGGCTCCAAACAGAAGGATGTGTGCATCAACCCCTACCACTACAAACGAGTGGACAGTCCAGGTGAGCGATATCCCGAGGTAACTGGGGCTGCATGCATTCACACTGACCTTAATATTTGTATAAGCCATGCAGACTCATTCACAGTGTTATAATGAAATTCATATATTTTTTTTAATGTTTTTTTTTTAGGGGGGGGGGGGGGGCAAAGATGTGAATGGACACATTTTTAAATTTAGGGAATCATGGTCTACAGTGACTTAGTAACGCGTTACTCTAATCTGAATACTTTTTTTTTTGGTAACGAGTAATCTAGCGCGTTACTATTTGCAGTCCAGTAATCAGATTAAAGCTACTTATCCAAATCACTGTGTTACTATTTTTGTCATTTTCCTTAGTAAAAAGATATATTTATGCTTTCTTCTTGCGTCTCAGGGAGTGAGGTCTGGCCGATGTTGCGTTCCGTTTTCAGCATGAGGACAATAATAGCACAGCGACACAAACGTAAACAGTGGAGGGAGGAGAGAGATGCACGTTTTCTAGCTGGAAATACAGGCACTGTTTTGAGTTTGTCAGCTAAAGATGACAACATCAAGGTTTGTTGTACACTCTGTGCTGGCGACAAAGTGCTATGTAGCTTCAAAAACACTACGTCAAATTTGAAGAAACATTTGGAGTTGCAGCACGGCACGATCAAGCTTACAGAGCAAGTCCCACCAGGTGGTGCGAAGCAGAGAGCTGCGGCTAATTCAGGAGGCCCCCCAGCACCCAAACAACAAAAGCTGGACTTTGGTGCAAAACCAGTAAGTGGGGCAGAGTTGAAGAAGTTGGTTGGACAGTATGTAGTAGAGGAAATGCTGCCCTTAAACACGGTTGACTCGCCCTCGTCTTGTGGTTGTCATTTTTATGTTGAGATGGCAGGTGGTGCTGCCGGTGTTGTGCCAAAAATTGATCGTCTGCCAAAAAGTGATTTTCGGTATTTGCCAAAAAATTATTGCCTGTATTTAAACGGCTGTAAATGAATTGTTGACCTATAATCTGTGAAACATATGTCAAACATATCTCTCATGAATGATATCAAGTCATTTTGAGTGAGAAACAGCATTTCTATCACAAGGTAGAAGCTGTAATCAGTTTTTGGCAAAGTGACTTTTATATATTTGTTTTTAATCAAGGTAAAACCTGTCATTGACATAAAAAATTGTCTTTTTAAACAGAAATCTGTCTTAGAGGGCTGCAGAAATCACAAAAAATCTAACATCACAGTTCTAAAAAGATATTTTAAGTTGCCAAAAAGCACTGGTTTGATTATAATGTATTTGCAATAACACAGACTCATAAAGATTCTTGAAAAACAAGTTATTTATTCATTTTATATATATAAGCCCTTTATAAATCATGCTGACTACACTCTGTTTACCAATATAAGCAAAGACATTACATATAAAAGCACACAGAATCACTTTATGGCAGACGATCACTTTTTGACACAACACCGGCAACTGTTGAATGTAACTAATAATGCAACTTGTAATCTAACTTAGTTACTTCTAAAATTAAGTAGTCAGTAAAGTAGCTAAGTTACTTTTTAAAGGAGTAATCAGTAATTGGATTACTTTTTCAAGGTAACTATGCCATCACTGCTGGTCTAGTAGTTTGGATTAACACCATATGCTGGGATTTCCTGGTTTGGTTTGCTTCGCCTTCTCATGTTTAAAGGAAAACCATGACAAAATAAAAACTTTTAGGATCCTAAAGTTTCTGTATTTTCCTTTACTACACTGCTCAAAAAAATAAAGGGAACACTCAAATAACACATCCTAGATCTGAATGAATGAAATATTCTCATTGAATACTTTGTTCTGTACAAAGTTGAATGTACTGACAACAAAAATCACACAAAAATCATCAATGGAAATCAAATTTATTAACCAATGGAGGCCTGGATTTGGAGTCACACACAAAATTAAAGTGGAAAAACACACTACAGGCTGATCCAACTTTGATGTAATGTCCTTAAAACAAGTCAAAATGAGGCTCAGTATTGTGTGTGGCCTCCACGTGCCTGTATGATCTCCCTACAACGCCTGGGCATGCTCCTGATGAGGTGGCGGATGGTCTCCTGAGGGATCTCCTCCCAAACCTGGATTAAAGCATCCGCCAACTCCTGGACAGGCTGTGGTGCAACATGACGTTGGTGGATGGAGTGGGACATGATGTCCCATATGTGCTCAATCGGATTCAGGTCTGGGGAACGGGCGGGCCAGTCCATAACTTCAATGCCTTCATCTTGCAGGAACTGCTGACACACTCCAGCCACATGAGGTCTAACATTGTTCTGCATTAGGAGGAACCCAGGGTCAACCGCACCAGCATATGGTCTCACAAGGGGTCTGAGGATCTCATCTTGGTACCTAATGGCAGTCATGCTACCTCTGGCGAGTACATGGAGGGCTGTGCGGCCCTCCAAAGAAATGCCACCCCACACCATTACTGACCCACTGCCAAACCGGTCATGCTGAAGGATGTTGCAGGCAGCAGATCGCTCTCCTCGGCGTCTCCAGACTCTGTCACGTCTGTCACATGTGCTCAGTGTGAACCTGCTTTCATCTGTGAAGAGCACAGGGCGCCAGTGGCGAATTTGCCAATCCTGGTGTTCTCTGGCAAATGCCAAGCGTCCTGCACGGTGTTGGGCTGAGAGCACAACCCCCATCTGTGGACATCGGGCCCTCATACCATCCTCATGGAGTCAGTTTCTAACCGTTTGTGCAGACACATGCACATTTGTGGCCTGCTGGAGGTCATTTTGCAGGGCTCTGGCAGTGCTCCTCCTGTTCCTCCTTGCACAAATGCAGAGGTAGCGGTCCTGCTGCTGGGTTGTTGCCCTCCTACGGTCTCCTCCATGTCTCCTGGTGTACTGGCCTGTCTCCTGGTAGCGCCTCCAGCCTCTGGACACTACGCTGACAGCAAACCTTCTTGCCACAGCTCGCATTGATGTGCCATCATGGATGAGCTGCACTACCTGAACCACTTGTGTGAGTTGTAGAGTCCGTCTCATGCTACCACGAGTGTGAAAGCACCACCAACATTCAAAAGTGACCAAAACATCAGCCAGAAAGCATAGGTACTGAGAAGTGGTTCTGCAGGTGGGGACCACAGACCACTTCTCAGTACCTATGCTTTCTCAAGACACACATTGAGTGTCTTGCTAATTGCCAATAATTTCCACCTGTTGTCTATTCCATTTGCACAACAGCATGTGAAATTGATTGTCAATCAGTGTTGCTTCCTAAGTGGACAGTTTGATTTCACAGAGGTTTGATTTACTTGGAGTTATATTGTGTTGTTTAAGTGTTCCCTTTATTTTTTTTGAGCAGTGTATAACCAGTTCTGTAGATTTAATTTTTTTATCTTGTTTGTTATCCTGTTGTCTGGCAGATTTTTGTTACCAACCAAAACATCCACACCTTTTACTTGAATGATGCAAGAAATTTCACTTTAGCAGGAGAGATCATTATTTTATTTAGTTTTTTGTGAAGTTATAAATTATTAGATCTAATCCTATAATCAAAAAACAATTAAAATGACATGTTACAAAGGAAAAAAAAATAATCATGTCACATAAAAAATAAGCTCAGGTTAATCTCTTTATAAAAGTTTTTGTACTGACCCAGCTTGAGTTATTTCCTTTGGCAGGTTTGTTCCCTGCTTTGGGATTCTACCTACGAAAATAAAACAAATCAAATGCAAGCTGGCCTTTCACTAAACACAAAATGGTCAGCTGACAAGATAAAAACAACTGTGTGCAGGGTGCTAAGTGTGTGTGTTGGTAGGGGTGTGTGTATGTAGCAGGAAATTCCATCTGGGGGAGAATAAGGGCTTTGTTTTGGGCATGCTCAGTACTGGAGGCCTTTCTTTTTTTGAACACATGTATACACACACAGGCAGACACACTCACACTTGCATGTATGTTACAAAAATTAGGACACACACACACACGACTGCAGGCAGTTTCTCTGAGGATAGCTGGAACAGGAAGACGCTCACCCTCTCACAATAGGAGGAAAGAGTTGTTGGCTGCCTTACACACATTTTGTTTTAGCAGCGGATGGAAGACAGGGCTGCGGTGATTCAACCCCACAGCACCTGTCTATCCACACTACTCCACCACCACCACACACAGGCATCTTCTGCACACACACCCTATTTTTCCTCTGTTAACACCACCCACCTACACAAACGCATCCTGTTAATAGCCCTTCAACATTCTACATAAAAGCACAGCTGTCTGACTGCTCCACAAATAGCCTGTAAAATAAACATTTATTTATTGATGCGTTAGCCTATTGCAGCACATATAGGCTACCTGCAGGAATACAGACAGCAGCGTGAGCCCCATCTAACATTTCACCACCAGCTTTATTTATCTGCATATTATTTATAGACACAAGTGGAGCGTATCTCTGTGGTTTCTACTGCACCTGAACAGTTTCCAGCCAGGATATTTACCCCAAGTGATGAATTCCACATTAACGGCTGCCTCAGAGTGCAGAAACCTGAGAGTCTGGGCCAAATACTGCTGGCTAAGACCTACTGCCTGGAAGCTGACATTTGAAAAATGCAGCGACATCTGTGCTCAGAATGTTGAATCGTGGAAAGGGCCAGAAACAGATTTCTTTGCTGTGCTAGAATCAAATATCTTACTTATTGAATTCAGATGTCTTTTTCTACATGTATAGAACATCATATGATGTATAGAGTGCTTAAAGTAATTAATTTATTACAAAGATGGATTGCAGTCCCAGTGGGTGAGAGAAAAGAAATTACACAAATAAAGAATTTGATGTCCATGATCTAAAAACCGAAAACAAACAAACAAGTTTGAACCACTGAAAATCTGATCTTGTGCATCACATCCACAAGAGGGTGGACCAACAAAAATACAACTTGTAAATATATTTCAACTAGGGGTGGGACTCGATTAAAAAAAATTAATCGAATTAATTACAAGCTTTGTAATTAATTAATCGAAATTAATCGCATTTTAATCACATTTCAATATTTGACATGATAAATATTAATTTAAGTTTAGTTGATGAATTAATCAATATACATAAGCTTAAACTTCAAAATTTTGTTTATTTTCCCACCAGTCTACTACACAGACCAATGAAGGGTGGAAGTGCTCCTGTGATAAGCAAACTCCTAAAATTAAAGTTAAGCATCATAACTGGATAGTTTTATTCAACATTAATGTCTCACTTGTTATAGTTGGAAATTAATCATTCTCTCAGCTGTATTCCTTGATGTTGAAATGTGTTATGCTTGTTTTAACAGCTTATTTTGAATTAAAGACTTAAAATTAAACCACAAAAAGGAGAAAAAGTTCGTTCTCCGTTTAACAGCTGCTTTTACACAGCTGTGCTTCGCACTCACGGTTGCTAGGCGACATGAGCTACGCAGAGGTGACGGCAGCTGATATGAAGGCTAGCTGCTCACTTCCGGCCTTTGTGGTCTTCGTGGGCTACGAAAGACGTGGGCGGGTCCTTCGCAGGATGCGGCCCCTAATTTGGACATTGTGCGTCGATATAATCTGTATGCCTGGAACTCGTGCACTGAGAAACGTTCCACAGTGCAACGTGCGATTAAAATGCGTTAAAATTTTTAACGCCTTAATTTCCCCATAATTAATTAATCGAAATTAACGCGTTAAAGTCCCACCCCTAATATATATATATATATATATATATATATATATATATATATATATATATATATATATATATATATATATATTAGGGGTGGGACTCGATTAAAAAAATTAATCGAATTAATTACAAGCTTTGTAATTAATTAATCGAAATTAATCGCATTTTAATCGCATTTCAATATTTGACATGAGAAATATTAATTTAAGTTTAGTTGATGAATGAATCAATATACATAAGCTTAAACTTCAAAATTTTGTTTATTTTCCCACCAGTCTACTACACAGACCAGTGAAGGGTGGAAGTGCTCCTGTGATAAGCAAACTCCTGAAATTAAAGTTAAGCATCATAACTGGATAGTTTTATTCAACATTAATGTCTCACTTGTTATAGTTGGAAATTAATCATTCTCTCAGCTGTATTCCTTGATGTTGAAATGTGTTATGCTTGTTTTAACAGCTTATTTTGAATTAAAGACTTAAAATTAAACCACAAAAAGGAGAAAAAGTTCGTTCTCCGTTTAACAGCTGCTTTCACACAGCTGTGCATCGCACTCACGGTTGCTAGGCGACATGAGCTACGCAGAGGTGACGGCAGCTGATATGAAGGCTAGCCGCTCACTTCCGGCCTTTGTGGTGTTCGTGGGCTGCGAAAGACATGGGCCGGGTCCTTCGCAGGATGCGGCCCCTAATTTGGACATTGTGCGTCGATATAATCTGTATGCCGGGAACTCGCGCACTGAGAAACGTTCCACGGTACAAAGTGCAATTAAAATGCGTTAAAATTTTTAACGCGTTAATTTCCCCGTAATTAATTAATCGAAATTAACGCGTTAAAGTCCCACCCCTAATTTCAACATAAACATGTCATGTAAAAAAATTTACAAAATAAACACAATAATTTGGTTACGTTATTTTGAATGGACCTTCAGTGCCCAGAGTGAGCTCTGCTATGGAAAACATGGACCCCAAATTTTCTTTTCCTCACCATGAAAATAAACAAGTAGCAGATTCAAGCAGAGTTGGGGTGTGAACTCCTAACTAATGTATGTTACTAGCCTACTGTGATGTTTTACACTAACTTTACCTTTTAAACTAAATGTTAAAAGCAAACAGGGAAAAAAAAAAAATCATCCTTTAGCAACCTTGGCCCTAATAACGTTGATGTGATGAAAAGCCAGTTTTGCATTCTGTGTAGCTCGGGAGACATTGGCCCTCATTTCCTTATGTGTGTGGAAATGTTTTTACCCTGTGCAAAAATAAAGTGCTTACAGAAAATTACCATTGGATTTATGAAACATGCACACCAACCTATTTGTGTTCTTACCACCATGAGTACACCAGTAAATCAGATTCATTGTGAACCAGCAGGCCTGTGCAATCTGTATTAAATTTGCAAAGTGCCACGCCTCATTTCTCTATGTAAAGAAACATTTACCTCCAGGCGAAATGGAGAAACTGGTGGTGATTTAAGAGAGAAGCCTGCACCCCGAAGGCAAGAAAGCAGGCAAAAGTCTGACTGAAGAAACTGAAACAATTATGTACAAAGAGGAAGCCAGAAAATGTGCCACTTTCCAAAGTGTTTTGACAAGAGTGACAACTGTTTTAAAATGAAATAAATGAAACACTGCCATTTCTGTACATTATTTCTCCTGAGACACTCAATGTGGATCATGTGTTTAAAAAAAAAAAAAAAAAAAAAAAAAGTTTGGACATCAAAGACTACAAAGAAAAGAGGTGAAGGACAAGTAGCACATGATCTGTCAGCCCGAGATGAAAAATATACTGCAGTGGGGGGGGGGGGGGGGGGGGGGGGGGGTATCCAGTATCGGTGGGATACTGCAAAGAAATTAGACTTAGTGAGGAAAACAATAATCCAACAATGATAGAAGTAATTAAAATGAAAGATGAGATCATTTATGATAGGATGAAATAAGGAATGTGTTCAAATTCAAAGGATGACACCTACACCATTCCACTAAGTATTTTGTATTTACAATACCAGTCAAAAGTTTGGACACACTCAACCATTCATATTAACGGGTAAGTGTGTTCAAACCTTTGACTGGTACTGTACATGTTTGTTTATTGAATCATTTATTTTATTGTAATTCTGAGCATTTTGTGGCTTATGGTGTTTTAGAAAATTGTAAATAATGACCAAAAGACAGTAATGTTGCAGTCATTTTAGAAACTTTTGTTAAAATTTCCGAAGACAGCCAGGTCTTCATTCATTTGTACGCTTGATCAGAGGCATTTCTGAATTGATTTGTGTAGGCTCAATCTATGCATACATTTGTGTTTATGTACTGTTAGTAAATGTGGCCCAGTCACAATTTTATTTATTTATTTTACCTAAAATGTACCTACACGAGAGAACAGTTTTGACTTATCCAGTCATTTTGTCACACCTATGATAACCTGTGCTAAAAGGAAGGGTGATACAAAGAGTACCACATAATTTCTAATGGTTGACAGATTTTACATCTCATGGTTTAAATGAGTGTATCATTTTAATTTCAATTAAATTCTATTTTATTTATAAAGCACCAAATCACAACAAACTGTTGCCTTAAGGCACTTTATATTGTAAGGTAAAGAGAAAACACCATCAATCACAACAACCCCCTATGAGCAAGAACTAGGCAATGTGGGAAGGGAAACTTTTAACAGGAAGAAACCTCTGGCAGAACCAGGCTCAGGAGCCTCTTTCCCACCAACAGGGTTCCGGAGCCGGAGCCGTGAATTGAACCGTTAGGCGGGTTTTCCACCGCCGAAGCACTCGGTGCTCGGCCGAAAAACGGGTTCAATTCCGGCCCCGCAAACTAGCTGGTCTGGAACCACGAACCCGTGCCAAAAGCGGCAGAGGGGCGTGACTCTGCCGACTCAACATCAAGTTTTCTACCATATTACATGTGTATTACACGAAAAGCGAAGCGATTTTCACGGCTGTGAATTAGGTTGGGCTCTAAGGCTGAACTTGCTGCTTTGTATCGGTTCATATCACAGATAAAAGGACACAAAGTGCGTACTTGTCGTCTTGCTCTAATCGCTGTCTGTGTTTACCTCTGTGCTGCACACTGATGCTGCAGTAGTTTGGTTTGGACCATAAAACGTATTTGCAGCACAAGAAAGGAGAGCGTGTTCTCCCACGTTTGTGACCTTCGGCTTCCGTGTCCAGACCCGCCCACGCTCATACGTAAAGGAGCAGTTCACAGAAACGCGGTGGGAATGCGGGCCCGTTCTTAAGCGTTTCGCCGGTTCATTGGGATCGGCACGGGAACTTGCTCCGGCTCCGGAACCTTGGCGGTGAGAAAGTAGCAAGGGAGGGGCAGCCATGTGACCTAATTGCAGGTTCTACCACTTGGCAGGAATGTTCTTTATGACTCAAAATGAGTTAATGTCATTCATGAGAGATAATGTTTGAGATATACTTGACAGATTATAGGTCAACAAGTCATTTACAACAATATAAATACCAGCAATAATTTTTTTGGACAAATACTGGAAATCACTTTTTGGCACAAGACCGGCTATTCAGATGACAAATTGCTCCACTGCCACTGTGTACGGTGTGGTGGCATGTACATTTTGTGTACATGCAATGCAGTACAATGTTTTTATAGATAGGAAAGAGTGTATTTGATACCAAGATTTCCAGAATTTTTCAACGCCAGGGTGTCTTTTTAATACTTCCTATTACATTAAAATACCAAAGAACCAGGAGAAAATAAAATGTCATGAAAAAAGATCAACATTTTCTTTGCACACTTTTGAAAAAGATTATTCTTTGTACACTTTGGAAAATGTTGATAATTGTGAATGACCCCTTAATGTGCTGGAAAATCTTGAAAATGGACCAATTTGATCCTGGAAAATGTGTACCAATCCTGATAATAACTAATGATTAAATGCAGCGTGGGGCATAAACACAGAGAGAGTGAAAAGGGGGAAGCCCCAGCAGCCTAGGCCTATTGCAGTGTAACTGAGGGTGGGTTCAGGGTCTCCTGATCCAGCCCTAACTATAAGCTTGATCAAAAAGGAAAGTTTTAAACCTAATATTAAAAGTAGAGAGACAGTGTGTCTGTCTCCAGAATCCAAACTGGGAACTGGTTCCACAGAAGAGGGGCTTCAAAACTGAAGGCTCTGCCTCCCATTCTACATTTAAATACCCTAGGAACCACAAGAAGGTCTGCAGTCTTAGAGCAAAGTGCTCTATTGGGGTGATATGAAACTATGAGGTCTTTAGTAACCCAAGGTTACCTTCTTTATAGGTGTAGCACATGATGGACTAGCTGTGGAAAAACGTGCAATTTGTAAGGAGTTTTTTTTGACTCATTGGTGGAATCCAGTTTTACTTTACTCAGTATAATCTCTCTCTCTATATATATACACAGTGCTGCCGCCTGTCTTGGTACCGAGGAACAGCGAGTTTAATGCCAAGCATACAATGTTGCCCCGCTTTCGCAACCCCTTACAGCAGAATGAGCCACACATGCCCCAGAATGCCACCTTCCCAGAATCCTTTGGTCAGGCCAATACCTTGCCTTTCCCCCATTCACCTGGAAACAGTTATCCAAACTCACCTGGAAGTGGCAGCAGTGTTACCTTCCCTCATTCACCATCCAGCTCTGACCCTGGCAGTCCATTCCAGATGCCAGGTGAGAACCTTTAACTGCTATTTTTTTAGTTTTTCCCTTTTACTCCACAAAAACTCACTTTACTTTGCTGTGATTCCTTCCTCATGCAGAGACCCCCCCTCCTGCCTACATGCCCCCAGAGGAGCAGATGAGTCAGGATTGCCCCCAGCCAATGGACACCAACCTCATGGCTCCACCTTTGCCCCTGGAGAGTAATAACCGGGCAGGTAACCATGGCAGTTGCTATCTCACTTTAAAAAACACACACACACACACACACACACCGTTGCACTCACTTGTTTCTTGTGATATCACATCAAGTTGGCTGCACCTGCTTGCCTTGATCTGCAGGTGTGCTGGTGCAAAGATTTTTAGGAAGCGTGGCTGGTCATTGCTTTCTTTTTTCTTTTTTTTTTGGTGTGCTTGTGGTCAAATGCAAATACACAAAGATAAAGGAAAACTTCAGTGGGGTCACTATTCTATATCCTGTCAGTTTAAACGGTGTGTGGTCAAGGCATGCTAGTTCACAGTGGGCTTTGTCTGTGAGTGCAAGCCCAAGGGAAGCTCAAAGCCTCAGCAAATTAAGCCAGGCCTCAGTCATTTTATGGGGTCTATAAAAGCTGGGGCTTATGTCATCTTTGCTGCTGGTAATGACTTAAAACTCGTTAACGATAAGGCCTACTAATTACCTCCAACTTTTAAGTCTAAAATGCGGTGCAGTAATTGCTGCTATCTTGAATTTGTGTTTTGGACTTTATTGTACTAGACAGACAGCATCTGAGCACTGCATTCATAAACTCACAAGACTACACAGTGAACATGTATTGAGCCTTCAGATTCTGTAGCTTTTGTGGTATTAATTTCTATCAGTAATCCAAAGAACTGTGATTATTGCTGAAAAGATGTTTTATGGTAAATGAGAGCTTTTAAACAAACCTTGAAGGTGCAGAACATAAGCTATTCAGCATTTTATAAAGAAATGTAACCTTTCACTGGCCTAATCAAATTAAGCTGTTGGCTGTGTGTTACTGACCCAGCATAATTAGCAGTTATTCTCAAATTGGATTATACCAGAATTCAGTGGTTGAAAGGCAAGTTACTTCCATCTGTAGTTATTTATATTTGGTATGTCTCTGTGCTGGGACCTCTCTACCCTTAATGTGTATACATGGAAATTTGGAGGCACCAAGTTGGTGTATATAAAACGGGAAATCAGTGACAGTTGATATGACATTTCATGAAAAAGAAAGCGGGTTGTGAAGTGGCTTGCACAGGCAGGCTAAAGAAATGTAAATAGTGCGCCCTATGCAATGTTTTTCAGTTGGATGTGTAAGGTATCAGCTGATGTGGGCTGGACATGAGATCAGGTGATCTTCTGAGACTGAGCTTGATTTTGATGACTACCTAAACAAACAATATTCTTTTCTTTCTTTCTTTCTTTTACTGTTCAAAGATAAATTAGGGAGAGACTGCACTTCTACTTTGCAGTTTTAGACTTTCTCCCAAACTTTTGCTTTCCACCCCCACCAAATATTTTTACTTTTGCGTCATTGTGCACTTAAAGCTGAGCGATTCTGCCCATGCATGCTGACAGCTGAGCTGTTGAAAGTTTTGCTGGCAGTGGGAGTTTGGGGAGTTTTTCAGTTCTCTTCCACAAGCTGCATCCTGTACACGGGAGCAGGTTTCTATTGTAGGCCAGTTCTGGGAAGGGGACAGACAAAACACACCTGCTAGCCAGTGCCACGCTGCAGAGGAAGTTTGGGAGAAGTATGTGCTTAGATAAACATGATTTATTCCTCTTACAGAGAGAGGGTGAGGCCAGCTGGCACCGGCTCACCCTGTGATACCAGGCACAGCAAGCATGCTCATGCCCCATCTATTGACTGTTTGCCTGCTCAATAAATGCTGGCATGCAGACCACAGATGGTTTTGATGCTTTAGAATGCATCTGCATTGATTTTTGGTCAGAATAAATGTATAGAAATGCACATATTTATTTGAATTATGGTTATGGGCAACATGGGATACCTTGAATAAAAGAAGAGTGCAGAGGAATTTGATTAAATATTTGGTTTCCTGTCATCAGTGCCTAAAATGTGCCTTGAATATGTGTATACTCTGCTCACTACAGTGACTTAACCTGTTTCCTGTGCAGATGTGCAGCCTGTGGCCTATGAGGAGCCCAAGCACTGGTGCTCTATTGTTTACTATGAGCTCAACAATCGTGTTGGAGAGGCCTTCCAGGCTTCCTCCACCAGTGTGCTTGTCGATGGCTTCACAGATCCCTCCAACAACCGCAACCGATTCTGCCTCGGCCTGCTCTCCAACGTCAACCGCAACTCTACTATTGAGAACACCCGGCGGCACATCGGCAAAGGTACAACATGGGAAACCTGTCAGTGACTGTAATGAACCAATTGTCAGCTAATCAGACTAAGTCAGTTCATGTTGTCAGCAGGGACTGGGATCTTGAGTGAAACAGATCAACAAATTGACTAAACCTTATTGAGCATTGATTTCAGGTTGACCACACCAATGTTTGGCTTCTTTCGATAAAGGTGACACATCCACACTGTAAATTCAGGGGGCCATCTCCTCATACTCTCTTACCCTCTCTCAGGCGTCCATCTGTATTACGTTGGAGGGGAGGTGTATGCAGAATGTCTGAGTGACAGCAGTATCTTCGTCCAGAGTCGTAACTGTAACTACCACCACGGCTTCCATCCCACCACCGTGTGCAAGATTCCCAGTGGCTGCAGCCTAAAGATTTTCAACAACCAGGAGTTTGCTGAGCTGCTGGCCCAGTCCGTCAACCACGGCTTTGAGGCAGTTTATGAGCTCACCAAGATGTGCACCATCCGCATGAGCTTTGTTAAGGTAGTCTGGTTTGAACTTTCCTTCTAAAGAAATAAACATTAGTATTAAGTGTTTTTGAACTACAGGTGTTTAGCACCTTTAAATCAGTTTTCACCTTTAAAAAATGTTTATATGGTTACTGTTGGTGATACTGGTAAAACAAAAAAATCTGATTAATTAGCAGTTGAATTACCCACTAAGCAGCCACAATATTTTGTTTACATTTTTTTGTTGCAGGTTAATATAATTCCAGTTAACCACGAAACTAATGTACCTGCATCTCTATTTAGGCTTTTATGCTGATACTATATGATTTTATGTATAAATTTAATTCTCATAAAACTATGATAAACACCTATTAGTGATTACTAATAATCTGTCATTTTTATTTCAGTTGGTGGTGTCTTTGACAGATAACGGCAGATCATATTACGCCAGTTAATCCAAAGTTTAGCAGCGCTGTGGTTTTAAAACTCTGCATGGGAGATTTAAAAACAAGGCACTTAAATATTTTTTAAGATGAAAAAGGATTTTTAAAGTTGAAAAACATGTATATTGAAACAGTTCAAAAATACTTAGTGATTTCAAAGGATAAGGAAAATACTAACAAATCCAAGCTAAGAAAAGAAATCCTGTGTTTTCAGGGCTGGGGAGCAGAGTACCACCGCCAAGATGTGACCAGCACACCCTGCTGGATTGAGATTCATCTGCATGGTCCCCTGCAGTGGTTGGATAAGGTGCTGACTCAGATGGGCTCTCCCCATAACCCTATATCCTCCGTCTCCTAGGCTTCACTGTGCTCAGCCCCGAGGCTGTCCATACCCCAGCATTTTGATTTAAGTAGCAAGAACAGGGACTGGCTGGTCCCAGACTGGTTTGTGTTTTAGTCAAACTGTTTGAAGTTTTGAGTGAAACACAAACTGATCTGAGACCTTTGAGGTTGGGCTGGTTGTTAAATGAGTTTGTTCTCTGGGCACATTTACAGACTGGGAGAGGAGTAAACAAGGTGAGCGTGATGCAACTGGAAGATACTTGATCTCTGTGACCAACTGTAATAATTAGACCATCACACTCATATTGATGCAAGTATCCTCTTTGATCTTGCTCCCACAACTTTTTTTTCTTCATCTTTCTACTATTCTGACTCATAACTAGTTTGCATCTAACTATTCCCTCGGAAATCCAGATATACACATGTAGTCACAATAATTTTGGGACATTCCAGGTCGCCGAAATTGCAGTTGGCTGCTGTTTTCTGTCTGACTGTTGTCAGGTTGGCATGAAATGTGCTCATTAAATGTAAACAGCAGGAAAATTTTCATCTCCAGATATGTAAAGAAGTGTGCCGGGTTGTCAAAATGTTCTTTCTTGGATTAATAAACGAGAACGGTTTAAAGTTATAATAACATCAACATAGAATCCACTATTACAAGTACTGAAGAATAATATGAGGACAAAATTAGGGCTGTTTGAGCATTTAGTGTAGGGTTTAGTGTGGGGCATGGCACTAAAAGGGCATTTCAAACAGTTTTAAGTATTGCTCATCTTGTGTTTTCAAATGAATTTTAAGAAAAGGGATAGTGTTTAGATATATTCACTATTAGAATATGTGCTGTGCAGTCTGGTTTTGCAAAAGCCTAGTTTGGTTAGTGTAGTGTTGCACATTTAAGACTGGTAGCTGAACATGAAATGAAGCGGAGGGCAAACACAAAGTACAGCTTAGTTTGTCCCCTGCTGTGTACTCTGCAGCAGAATCAGATGTGCCATGCAGAGTCGCATTGAGGACATTAATATTTCAGTGACTGCGCCTCATCATCTTATTACATTGAGCAAAACGTGTTAAATGACTGTTATGGGAAAAAGTTGAGCATTCAGATTTTAATCGTGACTGAGAAAAGGGCGTCAGCTGCTGACTTCCTCAAATTTTGTTTTTTAATAAAATGCAGATTTTTGCCATTCAATTCTTTTATGCTTTGAGAAATCCTGTTTGCAATAAAACTATTATACTCTTTACATTCTTTTTGTATTTTTGAACATTTTTTTGTTTTGTCTGCACTTTCACATGTTGCCTCCTTGTTTTGGTTTTGTTTTCTCTCCCGCTGTCTGTTTTGCTCAGTAAAACTCCCAGAAAAGCAGTTTTATTCCATGAATATCAAGCCTCTACTGGAAGAGTCAATAAATTTGTTTCATTACTTGCAATATTTCTGTCTCTTTCATGACCACTGTCTCAGCATGTTTGTCTTTGTGTGTCTCTGTTTAATTACAGGCCACCCATGCTAAGAAACTATGCATCATGTATTGTTGGGGACTTTTCAGACAACTGCTCTGTGTGTGTGTGTGTGTGTGTGTGTGTGTGTGTGTGTGTGTGTGTGTGTGTGTATTACTCATGTAGGGACGTAAATATTTGTACCGTGTTTAAGTTTGGGGACAAACAGCAAATCCCATCATTACACTTGGTTTAAGGTAAGCATTTAGCCAAGTGGGAAATGAATACAAGTCAATGTAATGTCCTCTGAAGTGATGTAAACGCTCCTCTGTCTGCGTGTGTGTGTATATTTGGAAGTAGACCTTCAATTAGAGACGCACAATTACAAGAGCATCTGAATGCCAACTGCACCAGTGTTAAGCGTAATTGCATTTTCCAGTAAATTGCATGGAAATGCATAAAATCATGGCTTTCCCCCCCCCCTTTTTTTTTTCTTTTTTTTTTTTGTTTTTATGACATTGTGACAGCACTGTAACAACCTTCCAGGAAAGTCTTCTGGAAGTCACTGACTAGAGTCTGTGTGTGTGTGTGTGTGTGTGTGTGTGTGTGTGTGTGTGTGTGTGTGTGTGTGTGTGTGTGTGTTTGTGTAGTAGTTTCATTTGACTTTGTGATGTGGGTGGCATGGTTGCAGTGTGGTTAGTACTGCCGCCTCCCACGATGCTGCACGTTTCTCATAGATTGTTCAGACCAGCATGTCAGGTGGAATAATCCAAGTGTTTGTCTATCCCGACTGCCACAGGCCTGCGGTGCCCTGAAAATCCACTAAAAGTTGGTCCGTGCCTTATGACTATGACATGCAGAGACAAGCCATTGTGTACAGAATGAAATTTAAATAATCACAACAAACGCCAATCTGATCACAACTGCAGCAGTGCCTGTGTGCTGGAACATCCTCATAAATGTCATTGTATAAATTATTAATGCTATAAATGAGCTGAACTTTTCAGGAAAGGCCAAAACTTGTTTTACACTGTAGACTTAAAAACAAGCGATATAATAAAGTTTGTTTCTTTATTATACAATATATTTTTATATAGGAGGTTATTTTCTCTTTAATTCTTGTTTTATTGTTTTAATTCTCACTGGTACTCAATCTCCAGTCCAACTGTGTCCAAGTACTTAACAAATTTTAGTTGTAAACCTTTTGGACCAGCCTCTTCAGTCCTCTGTTTTAAGATTTAAGATTATTTTAGATTATTACCAGTGAAATGGTAATGAATTGATGTTTGCAATCATGAAATCACGCTGTAATGAATTGACTATTTTCACGTACGGTCCACTATTCTAGCTCCAGCAGCACAGTGCAGAATTTTAATGAGGTTCATTATGAATTCAGCTGTCCTCATAAAGCCCGAAGTTCTTTCCAGGTTACAACAATAAGCACAATCTTTGAAAAACTTTGAAAACAGTGAGAAACTGGAGTGTTTAACACTGTTAATCAAGACTTGTATGGAACAAGGCAATAAAAAGTTGAAAACAGAGGGACAAAATATGAAAATTAAGATTTTATTTAAGAGGCTCCATGGTGTAGTGGTTTACATATTTGCCTAACACATTCAAGATCCCTGGTTTGATCATGGGAGGAGACACATTCATTTAGGGTTGCATCAAGAAGGACTTTCTCTTCCTCCTTTCTGCTGTTCCCTTTAGGGGGTGCAGCAGTTGATCTGCCTCCATCTCACCCTATCTCTAGCATCCTCCTCTGTCACACCAACCTTCTGCATGTCCTCTTCACTACATCCATGAACCTTCTCTGTGGTCTTCCTCTTTCCTCCTGCCTGGCAGCTCAAACATCCTCTGTCAAATTAATCCACTATTTCTTCACTGCACATGTCCAAACCATCTCAGCCTTGCCTCCTAAATCAAACACACAGAGCTACGTGCTGTGGTGAACCCTTGTGAATAAGGAGGTAGCTATTAAGATTTTAATTTGAGACATAAATGACTGGACAATCTAAGTTAAGGCCAAGCTCCCCTGCAAACATCCACAGAGGTGGAGTCCCTTCGATCCTGAAGCAAACTGCTCCTGACCCTGGGGCCACAGTACCTAAAAGCTAGATCCATACTGGCCATACTGGCTAATTTAAAAATTGCACTTGTGAAATCTAAAAACAAGCAACAACTACACAATACTGACAAAAGTATTTGTTCGTCTGCCTTCACATGCATATGAACTTAAATGACATCCCATTCTTAATCCAAAGATGTTGGCCCACCCTTTGCAGCTATAACAGTTTCAACTCTCCTGAGAAGGTTTTCCACAAAGTTTAGGAGTGTGTCTATGGGAATTTTTGACCCTTCTTCCAGAAGTGCATTCGTGAGGTCAGACACTGATGTTGGATGAGAAGGCTTGGCTCACAGACTCTGCTCTAATTCATGCCAAAGGTGTTCTCCCAGGTTGAGGTCAGGACAGGCCAGTCAAGATCTTCCACGCCAAACTCGCTCATCCATGTCTTTAAGGACCTGCTTTGTGCACTGGTGCACAGTCATGTAGGAACAGGAAGGGGTCATCCCCAAACTTTTCGCAAAAAGTTCTGAGCATGAAATTCTTCAAAATGTCTTGGTAAGCTGAAACATTTCAGTGGAACTAAGTGTCTGAGCCCAACTCCTGAAAAACAACCCCACACCATAATCCCCCCTCCGCCAAACTTTACGCTTGGCACAGTGCAGTCAGTACCATTCTCCTGGCAACACCAAACCCAGACCTCTGCATACTAGGCACCTCAGCATCTGCCTAACCCACTCTGTCATTTTATGTGGCCTACTTCATGGCTGGGCTGCTGTTGTTCCCAATTACTTCCACTTTGTTATAATACCACTAACAGCTGACTGTGGAATATTTAGTAGGGAAGAAATGTCACGACTGGACGTGTTAAACAGGTTGGATCATATCACGGTAAAACACTGGAATTTACTGAGCTCCTGAGAGTGACCCATTCTTTCATAAATGTTTCACAAATGTAGAAGCAGTCTTCATGCCTAGGTGCTTAGTTTTATACAACTGTGATTGGAACACCTGAGTATAATGATTTGGATGGGTGAGTGACTATTTTTGGTAATGTAGTGTTATCTGGTAATCACAACATACAGATTATTTGGGGGGAATTACTCACGGAGGTGATGAGATATAAAAGTTAACGTCTGTTGCCACCTGCTGGCTAAAGCTTTTAACTGCATATTTGAAATTTAATTTAACGAATTACAGTTTTTATTCATTTTATTATTTTTGTAAAAACGACTCGCATATTTAAACTTCCTTGATACAATTTATAGGGCTTTAGAAATTTTTTATTCTGTAAATAAGCCGACGGAACTACTGTGGTGGGCGGTGTCAGACGTCAACGGAAACGGAAGTGAATGAATGAAACGACGCTGACATGTAACCTCTCCATGCAGCTGGTACGAGGTCAGTGACTCGAGCGTACACACTTGATGGATGATTTATCTAAACTGTTAACTATGTCTTTAACAATTGCATTCAAAGAGTACGTTACGTGCTGACGTTAGATAAATAAACGTTAGCCTGACCGGCTGTAACTTTAACAGTGATTTTTGTAAGCACGGCGGGATAAATTACCTTTAACGCTGAATGTTTGTGTGTCCTTTTAGACGCCTCACATTTGCCCCACAATGAGACGGTTTAGCTTCTCTGTTCTCCGCCACATCTCCTCATACGGCGTGCCCGCGCTCACCGGGACGTGCCACCTTCACAGAGGGCTCTGCTTCATTGCTTCACGCCCTGCTTACCGGAGCATCATCCCGGCTCTCAGCTGCCAGCACAGGCGGAGTGAGAGCACAGCAGCCAGCCAGCACATACAGGACCTGAGTGGGCCTGAGCAGAGACTGCTGAATAAACTTTATGATGGGCTGATCGGAGGACAGAGGGCATCTCTGGCAGAGTGCATCACTCTGGTGGAGACCCAGCATCCCAGAAAGAAGGAGCTTGCTCAGGTGCTGCTGCAGAGGGTTCTGGCTTACAGGAGGGAGCAGGAGAGCCGTAATGGAGGGAAGCCAGTGGCATTCAGAATAGGTGTGTAGGCTTAAGACTGTGTTGGTTGTCTAACCGAGAATGTTCTTGTCTTTAATCCCACACCTGAACTGGACTGTTGCAAACACCTAAACACATTCCTACACACTTGCTTTCTTTGTGTGAGTCTACACATTACTCCATCTACTTTTACTTATATGCTTTCATTTGTGGTGCAACCAGTTTGGTCTGCCAGTACTTTACTTCATTTCCTGCTCTCCACGGATGGTTTCCGCTTACCTTGTGGGAAGCTTTCAAATGTCCAAGACAAACACCTGTTTTTGTGTGTGTGTGTGTGTGTGTGTGTGTGTTGAGGTTTTTTCAGTTCCACAAAGCACATATTTTCTGTAAGTTTACACAGTATATAAGGCAGGGGTGCCAAACCCATTTTAGTTCATGGGCCGCATACAGTCCAATTTGATCACACGTGGGCTAGACCAGTAAATAATGCATCGTTTGCAAATACCATTAAAAATCATAACTCTCCCTTTCTTTTACAGTACCTTGTGGAAACATTTATAGTGAATGAACCATCAAAATTGATGTTAACAAGCCTTATGTTTAACACACCTGGAATGTAGCATGTCACCTGTGCCCAGTCCCTGCCACCACCTCCTTTCCTATGAATCCTTCATCAGACAGTTTCTGTATAGCAGTGGCCGTCGCACTGTACGTGTGGAAAGTTGTTCATTTCCCCTCTTTATTTTTTCTAGAAAAAGTAAAGAAATTCAGTCACACAAATATGCTTATGAATTTCTTTGAACTTGACTTAAAAATCCCAAAATGAAGTGTGTGTACAAAACAGAATTTTAAGCTTTGCATTATGTTTTTAAAAACAGAAATGCACCTTGTTGGTAGCAATTTATTTCCTCCCTTAAATTATCAGATTTGTATATTTGGCCTTTTACCAAAAAAACAACTATATTCGGATTGTACAGCTCATTTAAATTCACACATTAAGGTAAATTGAGTCAGAAATCAGTTGTTTGTGCCTTTTGTTGCAAACCGATGCAGCCTGTTGGATTTCTCAGGTCTGTCCGGCCCCCCTGGAGCAGGGAAGTCCTCCTTCATCGAGGTGGTGGGGAAGATGTTGACAGGACGTGGACATAAAGTTGCAGTGCTGGCTGTTGACCCGTCCTCCTGCACTACAGGAGGTAACATATGAACCACACACATCATTTGCTTTAACTGTGATACAGATGAACATTTGCTATATTGTGCTTCACAGTGAGCTTTTTATATAATGTTTAAAGGTGTTATTGAATATTGTGCTGTTTATTTCTTGATGTATTAAAAGTGGACGTATGCTCCCCTAATTGTCGCTCTTATATAAATATATGGTGAGAGTGTTGGATGCTCATATCGATTTTGGCCAAAGTTTCAAATTACAAGCTATGTGCAGGTAACCCCTGTGAGCTAAAAGCTCAGGTTTCAGACTAAACACTCTGTTTCAGACTGTTTCTTTCTACTCTTGGCTCTGTATAAAGTCATTAAGTAGGGATCTCTTTAAAATGGCCATTTCAGGCGCACACCCCCACCCACCTGCTGTTCCAACCTTCTGTTTGCAAGGGGCTGCAGAAAGTTGGCTAACACTGAGGTTGGCATTAAAGCCAGAGAAGCTAAAACTGCTTGTTTCAGACTATTTTTTTTTGATAAATAAGGATTATGTTGAATTGCGAATCAGGCCATTTTTATTTGAGAGAATAAAAATATAGAGCAGGAAACAAGCATAATAGGTCCCCTTTGAATAGGCTGAAATCATCGTGCAATTACGAGCAGCACTGTACACTAAAATCCTGCTGCCGAGTGACTCATCCCTCTTGCACCAGGGTCTCTGATGGGCGATAAGACTCGAATGACTGAGCTCTCAAGAGACATGAACGCTTTCATCAGGCCATCGCCGACCTCGGGAACACTCGGAGGTGTCACCAGAACAACCAATGAAGCCATTGTTCTCTGCGAGGGAGCAGGTTACGACATCATCCTCGTAGAGACTGTAGGTAAGGTGCTGTGATGTGAACCTCAAAGCAAATGTGTTAAAGCCATAATCTTGGTGTTACTGTTGCTGAATTTTACTGGTTTTACTGTGTCAGCAAGGATTTGTTGTTATGTTTGTACTTGGTTTTTTTGGATGCAAACGTAATTTGTTCTGATACCAGTGCTAGTCATCAGGCACCTGCTCTGCATCTCCAGGCTCAAATTTATTCACTGTGAGTGAGCTAAACTTCGTGAACACTCATGATTATTCAAAGGCATTTCTGAATAACTGAGCAAGTCCTCAGCAGGACCACTTTTCCTCTTCTTTTTTTTCCCTTTTTTTTGTTGACAAAGCAAACAGACAAATTTTTAGTGCAACTGTGAGATGCATCATTTGAAAAACATGGGCCCTTCTAAAACTATGTGGATTTAATTTTAGATAATAGGATACTCTGCCATATCGCAATTTGTCGTATTGTTGGCCAGCAGTGATCGATAAAATAGTCTTCTGTCCCCTCCCCAGGTGTCGGCCAGTCAGAGTTTGCAGTGGCAGACATGGTTGATATGTTTGTGTTGCTGATCCCACCAGCAGGGGGCGATGAACTCCAGGTCAGTGAAAACATGAGCTGCAAAAAGCCCATCTACTTCAGCTCTCATTTCATCTGTGACCAGCTAGACCAAAGTTTAGTCAGCTGGAATACAGAGTTCACAGATTATTCCTTGTTAGTTTAGTGCTTTTCGTTACAGAGTGCGTAATAATTAGTGTTTCTCTTAGTGAGAGCAATACACCACACAGATCTCTGTACAGTTTCCTCCTGCAAACTAGTCCTCTAAAAATGAAGAAAAAAAAAAAAGGTTAACATGTAAGGAGTAAAAACAGGTTTTGGTTTAACTTTTGTTATTTATATGCCACTGATTATCTGGTATTAAAAATATTTAAATAATTACAAAACTTAGAGAAACTGACCTAATGAATATATTTATGCATGCTGTTTTATAAGCAAAAACAGTTTGTAAAGACAAACATGCTGACAAGAACTATATGCTCTTCACTTTATTAATTAACAAAATTATTCACTTCATTAGCCTTACTCATTCTGATTAATATTACAGTGATTATTACAGTGATTACGGTGGGACAGCAGGTAGCTGAAGTGGCATTTGTTTTCATTATAATGACTGTTTGTAATCTGGAAACACTCAGTGATAAACACATAAGGAGACCTGCAGACTTGTGAATTCATCCCAGTAAATTATTGCATAATAATCAACTTGTTAGTCATAGTCAAGAAAAAATGTGCAGTTAGCTCATGCTGTAAACATGCTACAGTATTTATTTTTATATAGGTGTGACATTATTTGACCTAATAACAGAAAAACAACCGGTCACAGAGGTCCCTCATTTCATTATACATTGCTTCCAATGAGCCAGACTGTCACGCCATTTTTTTAAGTGGTCTCGAGCAATAGTTCTTCAGGCTTTCTGAAGTTGAGGTTTTTCTTTGCTTTTTCAGTCCAGTCCTTGTACCCAGGCATTTCCAGAGGAATGTTTATGTTAAGCCACTTAACACTGATCTATGAATCATTCAAGCATTAAAAAAAGCTCAAGGGATGAGCCAGTGTCTATACATAACAATTTTCCAACAAACCCTTATATCTTTAGGCACTTTGTTATTATCAGCCTGTTGCCCAAACACATATAATTTGTTACCATTTCTTTAGTTGAATCTATTAAAAAAATGCCAAAGATAACACAGTTTGACAGGCATAAAGTGGCATTTTTGCACCAACAAGGTGATTCCCAAAGAACCGAGAACTTGGCATGTCTCTGCGTGGTGTTATAAAAGAAGCAGCATCAGGCCTAAAAATGATCTGCAGCAGATGAACAGTATCTGAAAAACATGTCCTTATGAAACAGGAAAATGTCCAGCAAAGACCTGACACAGGACTTGAGAGATGGATGAACTGAAGGGTCAGTTCACTGTAATCTCATCAGAAATGGTCTCAGTGGAAAGGTGGCTGTCAGGAAGCCATTCTTAAGGACGGGAAACAGGGAGAAAAGGCTGAGGTATACCACATCACACAAGTCAGTGGCAATAAGTCTTATACAGCAATAAATCCAAATTTGACGTTTTTGGTTCAAATCATCATTTATATGTATGGAGGAGGTCAGGAGAGAGGTACAACAGTCATCTGTAAAACACAGTGGAGGCTCTGTCATGGTTTGGAGCTGTATTTTAGCCAGTGGTGTTGGAGAGCTTGTCAAAATTGATGGAAAAATGAACACAGAAAAGTGCCATCAGAGTTTGATCCACCATGCAATACCACCTGAAAAGCATCTAAGTGGCAGCAGTTTCATTTTTCAGCATGACAGTGATCCCACACACACTGTCAATGCAGTAAAAGCATACCTGGGTAGAAAAACACACAATATAACACTATCGGTCATGGATTGGCCTCCCCAGAGCCTGGACCTCAACATTGTTGAAGCAGTGCAGGATCATCTTTACAGAGAACAGAACAAAAGGCAGAAACATCCAAAGAAGAGCTTTGAATGTCCTTCAGGAAGCCTGGAAAACTATTCCTGAAGACTACTTAAAGAAACTAGAAGAAAGCTGCCTCAGAGAGTTCAGGCTGTGCAGGAAGAATAAAGGTGGTCTACTGCCTTTATTTCCCTTTGTGACTTTTGCATGGTACCAGATTGGCTGTTCAAATGTTGCTTGTCCTTTACTTTTAAAATAACTTTTTTTTGAGGTGACAGCCATGATGAGTGGAAAGAAAGTTTGAAGACTGTAAAGTCTCAGCCTTGAAAACTCTTGACCACAGCTCCATGCAGGACCCATCCGGAGATGTCAGAATGTCAGATTTATTTACAGTGTTCTGATCCTTTAATCACCCTCCTCTCTAATGCCAATATCTCTGTTCAGGGTATCAAGAGGGGCATCATTGAAAGGGCCGACTTGGTGGTGGTGACAAAGTCAGATGGAGACCTGATGGTGCCGGCCAGGAGGATCCAGGCTGAATACACCAGTGCACTCAAACTACTCAGGAGACAGTCCAAATCCTGGAACCCTAAGGTAGGTGTGTGTGTGCGTGTGTGTGTGTGTGTGTGTGTGTGTAGGTGCGTGCGTGTGTGTGTGCGTGCGCATTTAGGCAACGCAGTGACGTGTGGAGCCAATAAAATGATTTGGTGGTGTTTGGTGTTTGCCCTGCTGGGCAGCTGTAGCACAAGTATTACTGCTTCATGAACCCAACAAGACATCCCACTGAGAGGTCAGCTGACCCAGGAGGAGGAGGAGAAGTGTGGGGTGGGGTGGTGGTGATGGTGTCGTCATAACATCACGGGATGAGTACTGCAGTGTTTCACCTCACCCTGCATGTCCCACCTCACCCGCTTGCCTGCCTAGCCTTGTCCTTTTGTTTTCCCAGCCCAGTGCAGCATCTGCCCACTGGGCATGCTGCCAGAAAACACCCCCACCTACCACCCCTCGTCACCCTACCTCCCACTCCCACTGCTCTGGATACTCGGCTGCAGTCTCGTGCATTTCGCTGATTAGAAAACGGCTCATTCTCATAAAATCTGATATGCTTGTCTTGCAGCTCTTTTCTCTTTATGGTTCATGCTCTGCTTTATTGTGCATATTTGTGTCTGTTTTCCGGACAGCATCAATCATTGATTTTAGTCTTTTGCTCTGCTCTGCTTTGCACGGCACTGTGACATGACATAAATAATATTTTGATTTGATTATTAAATTCATGGTGACATTTGAGACCACTTTTACAGTTCAACAATTCAAAATCCCCCAAAGGTTAATTTTATACTGATGTAATTAGAAAAATGGAGCAAAATCTGAACTATTTTCCCCTCTCTGATATATTTTTTTTGTTTTACATATTTGTTGCATTTACATGTTTCAGGTCACCAGACAAATTGTAATATTAGACCAAGATAACCTGAGTAAATACAAAATGCATTTTATAACTGATGATTTCCTAGCTTTCCAAACATACCTAGGCCTGTGTGAAAAGGTAACTGTCACCTTTTGTTAAATCATGAATTAACTGTGATTTATCACATTTTTTTAAAAGTAGAGTTCAATTTCACTAGCCACACCCAGGCCTGATTACTGCCAGTCCTGCTGACTCAAGAAATCATTTCAATAGAACCTACCTGACAAAGTGAAGGCGGCTAAAAGATCTCATGATGCCACGATCTAAAGAAACAGCTGAGAAACAAAGTCAGTGACATCTATGAGCCTGATAAGGGTTACAAAGCCATTTCTAAGGCTTTGGGACTCCAGTGAACCACAGTGAGAGCCACAAATGGAGAAAACATGGAACAGTGGTGAACCTTCCCAGGAGTGGCCGGTCTACCTAACCCCACTAACTGCATGTCTTTGGACTGTGGGAGGAAACCGGAGTACCCGGAGAAAACCCACGCAGACACGGTGAGAACATGCAAACTCCACACAGAAAGGCCCTGGCCAAGGTGGAATCAAACCCAGGACCTTCTTGCTAACCACCACACCACCGTGCTGCCCTGCAACAAATATGCAAAAACAAAAAAGAAATCAGGAAGGAGGCAAATACTTTTTTCGCAGCACTGTAAGTTGATTGATGAATCTTATTCATGACAAACTGAAAGTAGCTGCCACTTATAATCAAGTTAATCTTAAGTAACCTTAAAGTTTCTCTGCTAATTTTAAAAGGGTCCCTCAATAAAATTACATCACATTGAGCATGACTTTGCTTTTGAAAACGCTGAATTTATGAAACTGATCTACATCTCCACTGGTTCTTTCTGTATTTCTAAGCTTATTTTGGTACTTTTGGATTGAAATATAATTTTAGATGATTTTTAGGTCTTTTCTTGTAACCTCACAGCACTTTCTAATATTTGGTTTTGTAAGTTTAGTGAGTTAGTTTATCCCAATTTCAGTTTGAGCTTCAAGGCTACTTTATTGTAAAACAGAAATACTCCACGGAGACAGACAGACATCTGAATGGCATTTGCAAGCCATGTAGGTTCAACACAAATCTATCTTAGATACAGTGAAAGCTGTGGGGTTGTTGAAGCTTCTTTGTTCCCCGGTGTTTTAGAAATGCAGTGCAAAATTCCACAAGTGCCTCTTTAAGACCTGATTCATCCAGAGAACAAGAAACCTATTTTCTATCTCGGCTTTAGAGGCATCTTGATGATTTCTCAAGGAGGAACAGCAACAGTGGCTTTAAAGCTCTCAATGCTGTGACCACCAGAAACAAAACCAATGTCATGTTGGAGAGAGAGATATTAGAAATATGTGTAACACTTGAAAACCTGGAGAAATACAATCGTCTGCATAACTAGATACCAGCAGAGGTAAATAAAGTACTATATGAATGTATTAAGTAGCTCTTTAAAAAGATAACTTATTTGAGAATATGCTGTAAGTACAGTAAGTTACATGATCTTTCTTCTTGTAAAATTAATGTTGTAATTGGGACAGTTAGAAGTGGCTTTTGATCATAAAGCTGGCGTGTTCACCTCGAGTTGTTAAACGATCTCGCGTTGGATTATTTGAAATGCACACTTTAGGTTTGTCTTTCCTCCTGCCACATGTTCTGGTTTTATCACTTCTTTTAACTGAAGAGAGTAAAGACGAGAGGTGCGCCTTCATTGGACTTAAATGCACATCTGAATGAAACTTTGTGTCTTCCTGTAAACCTGAAGCCCGCTTTTAAAAATTGAATGTTACTCTGAATTTCATCATGCGCTCTTGGATCTGTATTAAGCTCTGAAGAGAGACGTGCAGTTGAAGTACTAAACACATAAGTGGCATTTATCCCCAGATTGCCTGCGTGAACAAGGTGTTAAGGACAGACGAACGCTTGATATTTGCGTAGTGACTTGACAGCTTGTTGTAGGCTGGAGGTGCATTGGAAAAAATAAAAAAACACCCTTAAATGCAGCAACTTCCATATTCAGGTGCATTTAACCACATCTGAAATGCTCTTTTAATGATCTGGTGGAAATGCTTAATACAATTTTAAATCCTGTATTTGGTTAAATTGTTTTTTGGCAAAAAAATTCATTGTGCATTGTGAGAACTTCAGATTGTCTTCTCCTAACAGGTGTATTCAGCAGCATGTTGGTAGACCTCTAAGTTATTCAGGATTTAATCATCACTGGCATTTTAAAAACATCAATGTAAATGTGCCAGTGTTGGTTTACACTTGTAAAAATACATTGAAAGAAAAAACAGATAAAAGCACATAATCTGCTTATCACTTTAAAAAATTTTAAAGTATTTTCTCACCTACAGTTTGTAGTGATGCATTTTGAGTTTTCTCAGTGACAATAAACCAAACTGTGGGAAAAAAGGTCTAAGTTTACAACTAATCAACTGACTCGGCCCAGAATGAATGAACCATAGGTGTGAAAACACCCTGAATCTTACCAGTATCCAGATAGCTGAGTTGTCAGAAAATGAAAATCCCCCACTGTTCAGTTGTCATGAAGGGGGAAACTATGTGTAGAGGCCTAATTAGTGTTCATATCAGGCTCCAAATGGGCTTTTTTTTAATGCTGGTAAACATGGGATTCAGTGGGGGTTGATCCGGTTTGGGGGCCAGCCTCAAGTGGCCATTAAAGGAACTGCAGTTTTTGGCACTTGTACCTAACCTTTTGGCCCTGAGTGTTTCTGCTTGTGTACAGCATGCTCATCCTCAGTTATAACCAAACTGGGGATTGTCTTAGACATACTCTTCCAGAGATTTGCTGAAGGCTGATTGTCTAATTTTGCTGCATCTGAATTGGACAGAGCTTATCTCTGGCAGCTGCCATTGTTTTCTAAGTTCTGACATGACCTTGAAAGGAGGGTGGATGTGCTATTCTTTATGACTATGCCTTTTGTGTATTATAAAGCATAAAGGCTATTTAACATGTAAAACTTTCTAGATTGTGTAATGTATGGGAAGTATTTTGCTGTGAATTTTACATGCTCGGGTTGAACATCCTGAGTACCACCCGGCTGCTATAAAATAGGTGCCTTAAATTCACATATCCATCTTCCCACCCCACCCCTTCTCCAACCATAGGTGGTGCGTGCCTCCTCGCAAACCTTCGAGGGCATCCCAGAGGTCTGGGCCAAGATGGAAGGGTACCGGGAGGCCATGTTGGCCAGCAGTGAGCTGCAGGGCCGGCGGAGGGCCCAGCAGAAGGTTTGGATGTGGAGTCTGATCCAGGAGAGTGTCCTCTGCCATTTCCAAAATCACCCCAGTGTCAGAGAGGCTCTGCCCCACCTTGAGGAGAGGGTCACCAAAGGAGCCATCTCTCCAGGACTGGCTGCTGACCTGCTTCTCAGAGCCTTCTCTTCATCCTCTTCATCATAGTAATCACTGGAACTGCACTTTTTTTGATAAGGACAAAGGCCTCATAGCTGATCAGGGTCACTCATTGAAAAGGAACGCAGGGGAGAGTGAGAATATGACCTTGACTCTGTGGTTTGCACAAAAAGACAGAGGCTTTGCTCTTTTAACATTTGATTTTAAAATTTAAAAACGTGAGAGTCGCCCCCTCTACAGACTTGATTTTCTGATTGCTTTCATCCAAATCACAAGAGCAGGAGAGTGCTGACAGTTGTCACTTCTCATCCGCGGCTTCAAGACACACTCACATTTGGCAAAAATGAAGCATTTCATTTGAGCTGTGAGAAAAGGAATGCTGAGACTGTCTTTTTAGACACTACAGACACTCGAACAGTTTTAATGAGATTAGTGAAGGAGGATTTTAAAGGTCATGTTGTTACAGTTGAAGAATAGTTTGAGCAATGCCTTTCACTTTCATGAACAGTGTGTTACAGTAAAGCTGTGACTCGTTGAGGCCATTAAATAACGGCATTACAAATGCCGTGAGCCATTTTTGCTGGCACTTTTCCTCACGATCAATAATAACATCCTATTTGTGAACCAAAAAGTGTTAATGAAAGGATCGGGCTTGGGGAGATTTGATTTGTTAGGGCCACTTGTTTCTGTTGCTGAATTATTGAAGATGTTGCTGTAATAACAAATTTTCCTTGAAAGCAGCGTGGCTTTGAATTTATTTTCTTTTTTTTTTTTTTTTTTTAATCCACTGTTTGGTTTCTATTAAAGGACAATTTGAATCTTAAATGGACAAGTGATTTACACCAAATCTGCCAGCGCAGTTGGCCAAGCTCTTCTCCCGCCACGTTTGCTCATGATATGAAAAAGGGCCGAGTGATTAATGTTACCTCTACGAATATTAGCCCTGAGATTTGTCAAAGATTTAATGACATTTCTTTTCAGCTCTCCGGAGCCAGAAATGTCAGCGCCGGGCATCGTCTGACTGACTCAGCTGTACAGTTGCTCTGAATTCGGGCAAAACACACTTTAATATTTCCAGAATTAAGTTCATAATGCACTGCACTCCCGGACACCACCAGAGAACTGAAGACAAAGAGAAGTCACACACTCATAACGGCGGTGCAGCTACTTTATTACTTTATTATTTAAAGAGGCTGCTGCTGCTTTATTCAGGACACAGCAGCAGCAGCCTCCAGTGTCAGTGGCATACTCTCATACAGTATAATCTATACAAAGGGTATTTCCCAATCATACATTATGCATTATGCTAAGGCTCCACCTGTTATTTTTAGTGTCTATCAATCTGTCAGCTGTTTTTTTTTTTTAAATATATAAACTTACATTAACATGCACATCATAATATCCAGACTCTAAGCTGGCATCTGAAGACTGCTTCTTTATCTCTGGCAAGTCCAGTAACCCAAAAACAGGAAAGCCTCACTGTGACCACCAGTTTTAGTCCAGGAGTCAAGTGTTCTTCAAACCAGAACAATGGCCACAAAATCTGTGAGATTATATGAACCACACAAAGCGCAATTTTGTTTTAATTCTTGTCTCAGCTTGCCCTGTCTCCCTACACACACTCTTTTTCTCCTTCTCTTTCCCCTCAACCCCACCAAATCGGTCATGGCAGATTTCTGCCCCTCCCTGAGCCTGGCTCTGCTGGAGGTTTCTGCCCCTCCCTGAGCCTGGCTCTGCTGGAGGTTTCTTCCTGTTAAAAGGGAGTTTTTCCTTCCCACCATTGCCAAGTGCTTGCTAATAAGCAGTTGCTTGATTGTTGAGGTTTTTCTCTAATAGTAGTCTTTACCTTTCAGTGTAACACACCTTGAGGCGACTGCTGTTGTGAATTGGCGCTATATACTGTAAATGAATCTGAATTGAATATAAAAACTACCGGAAATGACAGTTGAGATTGCTGCTGGGATAGGCTCCAGCCCCCCTGCAGCCCTGGATCGGATAAGCGGAAGAAAATGGATTGAGGGATGGATGTATATAAAAACAAAGTAGATCATAAATATAACAAGACGTGTTGGCCTATAGAGCTCCACTGTCAAATGTTTTACTTGTACAGTATATGATATTGGAATCAGTGTTACTTTTGACAGCAAATTTTGATTTAGTTTTAGTCAGTCTTTTGATGAAAATGTAATTTAATTTTAGTCATAATTTAGTCATCTGAATAGTTTTAGTCTAGTTTTAGTCGACTAATTAGCGGAAGAATACAGTCGACTAAATCTACAGTTGATTCAATTGACTAAAATATAAAGAGTGTAAAATGTAAATGCTTTTTCTTCAGTTCCCTTGAATTAGTCATTATACACACTTACACGAAATTAAACATTTATTAAAAGTTATGGAATATTATTAATGCTTGAAAGACCAATACACACACAAACATATTGAACAAACAACATCTTTAGCAGCAGGACACGCTCTGAAAGGTACAGGACAGTGTGCCTTCAGGACTAAGATTAGGAAAGGCTGATCCACTGGGAACAACACTTTACCCATCATGACATTGAAATGCTTACCTTTGCATGGAGATCTGGGTGACTGGCTTGCAGATGTCGTTTAAGATTTGTCGTGTTTTTACCCGAGATAGTCGCCCCACATGTTTACACATCGTTTTGTTTTTCACGACGTCAAAGGAGAAATGTGTCCATACATCGGCTCTTCTCTGCCTCCCTGCTGACATTGTTTACATAATTTAGTTCTATCAGAAGTAAAGACAATTCACAGGCTAGTTTGGCCTTCCTGGGTTTAGATCAAATTTGTGCAACTGTGCGTTTGATTGGATGTTTTCCTAACTTGTCCCGCCCTGTCACAAAATTAAATCAGTTCTGATTGGATGTCGTGCCGGCAAAGCATTTTCGTCTAGTTTTCATTCGTTGACCAAAGTGTCAATTTCATCATCGTTTTTATCCTTTTAGGTAGTTTTTATTTAGTTATCGTCTAGTTTTTGTCATGAAAAAAAGGGTCGTTGATGAAAACTATGACGAAAATAGTTTGTCAACAAAATTAACACTGATTGGAATGAATTTGAGAAGAGGGAAGAGGCCCCGTGGTAGACCCAGGACACGCTGGAGAGATTATGTATCTCGGCTGGCCTGGGAACGCCTTGGGGTCCCTCCGGATGAGCTGGAGGAGGTGGCTGGGGAGAGGGAAGCTTGGGCTTCTCTGCTTAGGCTTCTGCCCCCGCGACCCGGCCCCGGATAAGCGGAAGAAAATGGATGGATGGATGGATGGATGGATGGATGGATGGATGGAATGAATTTGGCTGCAGGTCAATCATCATTGAGCTAATAGTTTTCTATTGTTTACAAATTTCAAAAATTTGTAAAAAATAAAGGCAAAACCCAGAAATTCATCTGCAGCATTTTGTATAGATTTGCCGGATGGATACTTGTAGCAAGTCTCAAAAGATTCAGCCAGTAAATAAGGGAGAAGTAGTGATTGAAGTTAAACATGAAGGTACTGTTTATCTTCAAAATTTCAAACATTTGTTTACAATTTTTTTAAACTGAAAATAATAAATTCAGCAAATGCTAAAATGTTTTTTATAAAAAAGTAATAAAGCAGTAAATCCATAAGATGTAAATTAAAACGTAAGAGGTCAGCAGCCGTGTTTAAAAGACTGTTTGGTTTCTTTTTCCAGCAGCGAAGACTGTAAACAACTGTTGACACAATGGTGTCGAAGAACTGTTGGCAGAAGGGGGGGGGGGTGTTTTGTTTTTCCTGTTGGTCTAATGATGAGGTTGTGTGTATGTATATATTAAAGTTTTGGAGATATAAACTTGTTGGTCTTACAGTAAAGTCACTTTAAAAAAAAATGGTATTTAGAACTCAAGGGGGAGAAATTTTATTCTGAGACTTTTAGCAGTGGTTAGCACTGTTGCAAGAAGGTCCTGGGTTCAAATCCACCAGCCAGTTGAAGCCTTTCTGTGTGTGGAGTTTGCATGTTCCCCCTGTGCCTGCAGGAGTTCTTTTCAGGTACCCCCCGCCCCAAAACATGCATATGAAAGCTTGCTTCTGCCACTGGGAAAAAAAAAAAAGTAGTGCCATCCAGCCATCCATAAGTCAAAGTTTTGGCTTACCTCTGCCTGCCAAATTTAGAATTTTTTCTATTAATTAACCGACCGGTGGAAACAAGCTTCCATACTTGCATGTTTATGTTAACAGGTGATTCTAAATTGGCCATAGTTTAGTATGCGAGTGTGGTTGTCTGTCTCTCTCTTTGTTAGACATGAGATGGACTAGCCACCCTGTGGGTGTACCCCACCTCACTCCCTGTGACATCTCTGGTAGGCTCCAGCCTCCACGCAACCTTGAATTTGATAAGCAGTTAAGAAATTGGATGGATTACATTTTGGTTTGTTTTCTAATTTTAAACTTCAAGTTATGTCTTACTTACAGGAGCAACAGTGAGAGGAGAAAAGCTACAGGTGAATATGGTTAAAAATAAATAAATAGCGTCACCATGAAAATTCCATTTCTACTTGTATTAGGACAGCTATTTTTTTGTATTGCAAGTTTTATGAAAATGTATTTTTAAATATGTAAATGATGCATTATCTATCTAAATATGCACTGATTTGCATGCTTTTCCACAAGAGAAATCAAATTGGCCAGAAATTGGACATTTGTGTCTTTACAAATCTGTTTTTATCACTTTATAAGTCAAAAAAAAGCTTTCAGCAACCAGAAATTAAAAAAAAAAAAAAAAGAAAAAATTCCATAAATCAGACTGATTAGTACATAAACAAACCCATCTGTTAAAAAAAAAAACAAAAAGAAAAATAACAGCTTTAAAAATATGGACAAAGTTTGGTGTAAGAGCTACTGAGTTTGGCGCTTTCATGCTCGGAATAAATAAAATTACACAATGTTTCTTTAAAATTGTGTTGTAATATCACATGATTGAAAAACTATTTATGGTTTTCAAAAAACTTGGCACCATGGATATCGTATGCAGATGTAATGCCATTAAATATGCCCACATTTGCATAAATGCCCTATAACACACAATAAGCACCTAAATTTGATTTTTTTTTTTTTAAGACATTTTCTTCCTGCTAGTGCGAAAGAAGAGCTGTTATGTAACCAAAATGACACAAAATCTGACTTACTGATCCTTCTAATATCTCACCCTTAAAAGCCAGCAGCTGTGGTCTGAGGCAGTCACATGATCAGATAAGGGGCAATTCATTTTCTCCAGGTCAGTAAAGATTGGATTTGCTGTTATAAAGTAGGTAAATAATCTTTATCATGTACTCCCTCAAACCTCTGTAGTTGTAAGTTTGTACTTTTTTTTCCAACCACTAGAGGTCTCCCAAATCCCACTCAGCTCTGGGTTCATTATCCTAACGACTGAATCCTCAGTGCCAACCATCCTCTCTTTCTTAGCGCCCCCGCCTCCTGCCCTCCATCCATTCTTCATTGAGGTTGCCTAGGGTGCCGGGTCACTCAGAGGTGAGGACATCAACAGCTGCCACTCTCCTCGAGGTCGGGCTCGAGGTACTGTAGTCCCAGCTCTCTGTACACAACCCTCCTCGGCTTTTCTCAGTGCTCACTGAAAAGCAGAAAGGAGCCAAGCTTGGTACAGTACAGAGCAGGAGGACTGAGTGTGTGACTGTACAGCTTCCTCAACCTTTTCAAGGAAGGAAAAAAAAGGAGTGAATTCAGTCCTAATCTGTGCTTGTACTTTCTAGTCTGCTTTGGAAATACTGCGAGACCCCCAACTGCTGGACGGGCTCCCAGGTCGCTGCTCGTTTGCTCCTGCCTGCGTGTGAGAGGAAGAATGCCCCTTGAATGCAGATGGATTCATTAGGTCTGAGTAACACCCATCTCCTCCATCATGCTGACACAAACACATACACACTGTAACTGCTCTGGCTTTACAAAAGGGAACAGTGAGTTCTGCAGCTCTGGACTCTCTCCACACACACACACACACACACATGCATATACACACAGTTGTCTCCAGTGTAAACAACACCATGCGGTTTCACTAAGGAAGATTAACTCAAATGCTGCCGGATCGTGTTCAGCCATCTTAGCCCAAACAAAGGGCCCATCCACATGTGTTTAGCATTTTGCTGGATCTCTTGAATGTAAGCAGAGGACAGAGACAGGCTCTTTGATGAGTTTTTTTTTTTTTTTTTCATGTTTAAGGAGGGGGGGGCTTCACAATCTTTCATTGTGTCAGCAGTCTGAAGTCAAAATGCCTTCCTGGTTAAAGAAAACTAAATACTGTTGTAATTGTTGCCTAAAAACTCAGCTTACCCCGGCACACAAAACCTCAAAGCCCGAATTCTGAAAAATGAGGCTACAACATGTGTCTGTAAACAAAGCGGGCGTACTGTAGCACAGAGGCACATATGGTTCTCCTCTTGCAGGATGCATCAGCATAGCAGTTTGTTTTCTGGTCAGATCAGAGCGTGAGGGAAGCCTGACAGAGGGAAATGTCAGCCCTGCTACCAGCCACATTTTAGGAGCTCTGTGTGTGTATGTGTGCGTTTCTGTGTAGTGTGACAACCGGTCATGGGCTGCTGATCCACAAAGCCTCAGCCATCTCTCTGTGTTTGCTCTCCTCCTTACACACAAGCACATAACATCACCCCCCCCCCTCTTTTTTTTTTTTTTTTTATAAAAACACACACATGAACACCCATCCAGCTCACTGCTTACACATCTTGTATATATACATACGAGCCATCCATCCATCCCCTGTCGCGCACACACTCGCTCTGACTCGCCTGGCTGCACTGCTGTCCCTCTGTAGTGACAGATGAGTGTGTGTATGTTAGAGAGAGAAGCATTTTCCTCCCGGCTTGGGACTCACTTTCGAGACAGTCACAAAAACAATGCGAGGAGCCTAATGGGGGGGGGGGGGGGGGGGGGGGGGGGGGGGGGGGCTGTGGGGCTGCAGCAAAGCCCCGAGTGCCCGCTTGCAGATGTAGCACCCCACTCATTATTGCTGCTCCGGTGGGTGCAGCCTCCTTTATAAGAAGACCCTTATGGCGACATGTCTTATTATATCAACCGCTGAGATGGATGTTAATACCAGTCCGCGCTGTGCGTGCTCTCCAGCCTGTGCAGTGATGAGACGTGGTTGGTATTCAAAGTGCATCTCATTGCATGGGCTAATTCTATTTAACCTGGTGAAGTCTGCTGGCTGGCACGGTCAGAATGCCCCAAGGGAGACCACTGTGTACCTCTGCTTTATTACGCACCTGAGGAGGCTCGCTCTCCCACACACGCGCACTCCACTGTTTGCTATGTGTAATTTACTGGGCAGCCTGTGGGCTAAGGCCTTCATCTGCAGGAAGGCGCGAATAGAGCCTTGGCGCCAGTAATTGGACTTTAGAACTGATTGGGGAACTTGATTGACCCCCGGTAATGGATTTGAGTGAATAATTATTTGTAGTTATGGTTGGAAGATGATATCTGGGAGAGAGAGACCAATCCCACCAGTGTGACTCACCCCTGCCGCCAGAGCAGAACGCTGCCAGCACTCAATTAATGAAATCCAGCTGCTCAGACTCCCCATGTGTAGTGGCTGATCAAAAAACCACACAGGGGTCTGGTCAGAAAAAAAGGGTTATCTTCATCCAACCTTTCCCTTTTGCACAACTGGCAGCCTGTGGCCCATCACAATAGTGATTATAAAATCTTCTCCACTCCAGGTACAAGACATTAAGGTTGATAATGTCTCCATTATTTTTTAACTGCCTGTGGCAGTGCTCAGCACAGCCTACGGCAGCCATGTTAATGAGACCTCTCAAGATGGCAGGCAGCGCCTCCTCAGGACACAAAATGCAATCACTCTTAATCCAGCACTTTAATTGCTGGCCAAGCCTGCCTAAGTGAATTCAGCTGTTCCATCTCTGCAGGCAAGTGGCTGCACCTCGAGAATATCATACTCGAGAAGATAAACTGGCTTCCAAAACAAATGAGAAGCGATGCGAAGTGGACTGTCTTGTTATAAGCGAGGCTTATTTTTCTTGTTTGGGGGGGCTGTCAATCCTCACCGCCTGCGTGCCTGATTTTTTTTTTTTTTATTCTCTACAGAGGAAATATGGAGGGAGAACAGTAGCCGCTTCCCTCACCTTCCTCTCTTTTGTCTTCTTACTCTATTTGATTGACCCGCATCATTATCCTCACCAATCTCCTCACTGTAGTCATTTTTTCTTTACTCCATTCTCCTCTCTCACTCTCCTGGCTTCATGCTTCTGCAAGTCCTCCTGTCATATGTCCCTGTCCTCCCCCCCTCACTCCTCCGCCTCCTCCCTCTCTGTGTGACCCCTCATTGCCCTCTTGCCAGTCTCTATTATTTCTGGCTGCCCAGTGGCCTGGTCAGGCTGGTGTTCCGGGGCTTGAGGCAGCCCATGTTATGACAGGTAACACTAGGCCACACACTCTCTCTGGTAACACGTGGAGGTCAGCCTGTCATACCTGTCCACAGCTTCACCACGCACACACGTGCACACGTGCGCACACACCAACGCCATGATTCACTGTGTATGGATAACTGCCAGACAGACCTGGCTTGTAACCTTAGATTCAGCAGAAGTGAGCGATGAGGCACAGCGCCGTAGAAATACACCTTTTCCTGCTCTGTTCCTTTGTGCTTTCCAAACAATGTCTTTTTTTTCTCTCTCTCTCTCTCTCTGAAGGTCTTACATGATGCGCTGCTTTTACAGCCTTGGCAGCCTGTAGGAAGGCTGTAGTTGTTCATGTTTAGCACGGAGAAAGAGGATTTAACTGGATAGTGGTTGTTAACTACTTCTAGCCTCCCCTCTCTCCTGGCATGGCCTGCTCCCCGTGTTAATGACCACTCACAGTTGCTGCCCTGAGGGGGCTGCAGGACAGAGTCAGCCAACATCAGACCCTCACAGCACCTCCAAGACCATCTGCTCAAACAGCAGAGAGCATGTTCTTTGTTATTTGTCTTCATCCTTTGTTTTTGGCTTGTAAAAAATAGACGCCAAATTATAAATGGTTTTATACGTAAAAGTTTTTAAAGAAATGGGATTGTTGTAGCAAAGGCCCCATATGTTCCCTGCTTTGGGTCTCCTTTCTCTCCTGCTGCCCGCTTTCAGCCGGTAAAACGCCAAGTTTTGTAAGGTTCAAGGCCTGTAATGAGAACAGCCATCCTCTACCTGACTGAACAAGCTCGATCCACGCTGGACAAGATGGTAGCGCCCCGGCAGTCGATCAGCAGTTGTTGTTACCTTGGCATGTTTCTGGCTCCCTGCTTGATCCAGGGCAGCGCCCCCCCATACTACCAGGCCTATGAGGGCCAACGGGGCGGCATGGGTTTGTCACGCCAGGTTGACATTTCAGGGAGCTTTGCCAGGACACCACGGCACATTTCGTCCTCCTGGACAAGTGGTGTGGGAGCGAACGTGTCAGCTCGGGCAGATGGGCAGGCATCAGTGCCAGCAGCACTGGACTGTACCGGACCACTGGCCTGGCAACTGTCAGCCAGCTAGCCACACAGAGCTTTTCCTGGCACATGGTGGAGGGGGAGGTGTCTCCCTCTAGCAGCAAACTCAGGAACATGTGTGTCTGTGTTTTGAAATTGTGAGTCAGACTGTAAGATCCGATCATAAACACACACACACACACACACACACAAATGAAATCAGTTCTGTCACAGTGTTGGGGTGCCAATACTGCAATGAAATCTAGTTAAAAAAAACAAAGAAACAGCTTACTGAAAAATATCTCACCTGAATGTGTGGCAGGTGTTTCGCAGGGCAGCACGGCTCATGCTGCCGACACATTCATTCACAGCATTTTGGCCTCCATCAGGTTTACGGACAAGCAAAGTTTCTTAAAAACTTGCGGATGCAGCCAACAGCAGTCACAGTTAGAAAGTTTACAGTGCTGTGAAAAAGCATTTGCTTCCTTCCACACTAACATGTTTCAAATCATCAAACTAATTTTAATATTAGACAAAGATGAACTGAGTAAATACAGTTTTTAAATTATGATTTCATTATCAAGGAAAAAAAGGTATCCAAACCTACCCGGCCCTGTGTGAAGAAGTAATTGCCCCATAAACCTAATAACTGGTTGTGCCACGCTTGGCAGCAAGAACTGCAATCAGGTGTTTGTGAGAACTGCCAGTGAGCCACTCCAAAACCTGAAATTTGTTTTTTGAGCCATGCAGAGGTGGACTCGCTGGATCATTATCCTGCTGTATAACCTGAGTGCTCTTGAGCTTCAGGGCACAAACTGATGGCTGGAGATTCTCCTTCAGGATTTTCTGGTAGAGAGCAGAATTCATGGCTCCACCAATTACAGCAAGTCGTCCAAGTCCTGAAGCAGCAAAGCAGCCCCAGGGCATCACACTACCACCACCATGTTTGACTGCTGCTCTGGTTTACACCAGATGTAACGGGGTTCAAACCTTCCAAAAAGTGCCGCTTTTGTCTCGTCAGTCCACAGAATATTTTCCCAAAAGTCTTGAAGATCATCAAGATGTTTTTTTTTTGGCAAATGTGAGACGAGCCTTTGTGCTCTTTTTTGGTCAGCAGTGGTTTTCTCCTTTGAGCTCTCCCATGGATGCCATTTTTGTCCAGTCTCTTTCTTAATGTTGAATCATGAACTCTGACCTTAACCGAGGCAAGTGAGGCCTGCAGGTCTTTAGATGTTGTTCTGGATTCTTCTGTGACCTCCTGGATGAGTCGCTGGTGCGCTCTTGGAGTAATTTTGGTAGGCCGGCCACTCCTGGGAAAGTTCACCACTGTTCCCAGTTTGCTCCAGGTGCTCTCAGTGTAGTTCACTGGAGTCCCAAAGCCTTAGAAATGGCTCTGTAACCCTTATCAGGCTCATAGATGTCACTGACTTTGTTTCTAAGCTGTTTCTTTAATTGGACATTTTTAGGGAAGGTTGCAAATACGTTCTCACTGCACTGTATACAGAGAACTACAAAAAGCACTGAAGCAGTTTGTTGGAGGTTTCCAAATGTTATTTAAATTAGGACATGATTATATTTCAAATCTTTGATTTTCAAGACGTGGCTTCAAGTTGATTGCAAAATATCAAAATAAAAAACAGGTTTTATTTTATATATATTATATATTTATATTTTGATATCACTATGTTATGCTTTCAAAGATATCAAAGTAAAATTTTAGTTTTGTAATTTCTTTGCAATATTTATAAAACTATGAAAGGTAAATATGACTACATATGAACTAAAATAAATTAATATATTTGATTATTTAAATAATTACATTTATTTGTCAGCTCTGGAGTTTATGGTGACTGTCTGCTGATGTCATTTTTAAAGGCAACATGGGTAAAAAACAAAAAAAAACAAAACAAGACTGATTAGATCGGAGTGGTTGTGGATTTGTGAGTTTACATGCATATATGTTCAAATACACATGTATGCATGGACATGCTTCCTGTATATCTACGCTGGCATACACCTGTGCATCTGCAGCAGTGAAGCCTGTGTTGTGCCGCACATCTCAGCCAGGCCTGCTTGGCGGGAGGACCATTAATCTTAGCTAAATCAAATAAATCAAGTGCACTTTAGAAAAGAGCTGTCAGTGTAATTGTTGAGATGGCCATTCCGCTGCTAATCCAGGGGGAGCTCTATTGAAAATCGTGCCAGGGAATGCGCGCTCACCGCCATCAAAAAAAAAAAAAAAAAAATGCAAAGGCTCTGAGAAAAGATGTAACCGAGGCTGCTCTCTGAATCAAGACATCTGAAGCTTCCCGGTACCGCGATGCTGCTGAGCAGGATGACACTGAAGTTTGCGGCCGTGTTTCTGCCGCAGAGTCCATCGTGGTGGGATGTTCGCGCAAGGCCGCTGCAGTCTAGTAGGCCTGCATCTGTGTTTGATCTTCCCCAATGTTAAATGTGACCAAAACACCCCCGATGCTCTGCTCTGCAGTTGGCACTGCTGTTAAACGATTTTGCTGAAGAGCGAGCCGCCGTGACGCTAAAACATCAAACCTAATCTGCAGCACCATCCTGTGCGTCTGCGCAGAAAGAGCACGGTTTGGTATTTTCATTTAAAAAGAATGCAAAAGCCTTTCAAGGAAACCATATTGGCGGTTGCGGGGATGAGACAGAGGAGATAATGGGGATGGAAAGAGCAGCATGTGAAAAGGCTGCGCTGCCCTTGGCTTCCCTCTCAACCAATGAGGGTTAAATGACTATCTGGGCACCTTGGCAACCATTTCTGTGCTTCTTCTCCCCCTTCTTCTTCCTCTAATTCAGCTGCAGGGAGGCTGCGTTCATCAATCAAACATACCTTTAGTTTTCTGACAAAAAGTAGTAGGTATGCAATTAGGATGTCACCAAAAAAAAGAAAAAAAGGGAACATGAAGAAATTCTCTCCTCCCCACCTCCACAGCAGCTCTTTTATTTTTACAGATAAGTATTTCTTCTCCATGTTTCTCAGGGTTCCAGCAGATGGTGCCAAACAGTGTGGGCTTGTGCACAAAAATGTGTCTTTGTGCGACAAGAACGTGCCTGAGAGGTGAAGAGGGCCGCTGTCACTCACCTTCACATCAGGTATCACAAGAACCGGCAGAGCGGAGCAGGACGGAGAGGTTCTCAGATGAAAGGCGATGGTGGATTTCTTCAAGGTTTCCGCAGAACGTGTTCTCAGTTGTTCGTGAGGATGAAGAGTTGAGTTGGCAGGAGACCCATGCTGGTGCCTATTTATAGTTAGTTACTTACAGTTAAGTTAAATGCACTTAACCAACTCAAAGTGGTGGTTAGAAGTGTGGGGGTGGAGGGAGATGAAAAAGACATGGATGGATGCAAACTGTTAATTTGTTTGACCCACTCTCTCCTCAAATGAGAATGGATGGAGGGATTCCTGGTGTCCTGATTGGAAGATGGATGAGCGCGCAGCTTTGGCTTTAATTGATTGAAGACAGGAATTCAGTTAGGGGTAATTGAATCATGGAAATCATTAAAAAGCTCAAGTGCAGCAGATAATTAGGAGAGCTAACCAGGTTGTAATCAACTCTGGTCTTCAGAGGGGAAAAAAGAAAAGGAAAAAGAAGAAGCGGCTTCTTACCCTGCAAGATTTAAGTTTCCCTGACAGTCTGTGTAAGACATCCACCCCTTCTTTGAGCTCTGAAGCTGTTTTATTCTGTGTGACTGTTTATTTAAAAATGAACGCCGTGCTTTAATATTTACTTTTACTTTTGGCTAATTGGTCTCCAGGCCAGTTTGCTGCTACAGATTCCCAGGGTCGCCCAGGGGTCAGCGTTCTACTTCATTACTCCATCCAGGGAAATGAGGAGCCTGATTAGTTTGGGCTTGACCTTGGACTATTCTGCTAAGCTCTCTCTTCACTTCAGATCTCAGCAGACCACCCCACGCCCCACCCCAAATCACTGAAATCATCACGGTTAAAAAACAAAAAACACACTACCGGAGTGCGTGTGGATGTTTGAATGAGGCAGCGTTTGAGCAGGGAGGTTTTTCTTGTGAGCTGCTGAGATTCGGTGGGCGATATCTGTAGGTTCAGTGTCACGGGGTGGATGTGAAGTGCAGCGCTGACTGTTACCCATAGAAACTAAGTAACCTATGGCTGGTGGCTGTCATAGAATGCCATGGTAACAGCAGAGCCTGGCTTGTTTCCTATCTATTTCAAACACATGATCATACTTAAGTAGAGCTGCTCTCCCTCTGCCCATTACCACCCTCCTCCTCCTCCTCCTTCCTTCTATAATGTATTTGTCATCCAGTTGGAGTGGCCAAGCATTAGCTTTATATTTGAGGCAGCAGCCAGCAGGGGGTTATGATCTGTCCCCCCTGCTGATTCAGGCTGCCCTAAGTCTGGATATGCCAAGCCCAGAGACTTGTGGGTAATCCCACCCCCACCCCTGCTCCCCCGTTTTCCTCCAACCCAACGCCCGCCCCTGCAGTGCTTCCTGAATCAGATTGCTGCTGACCCCCGCCGAGTGATGTCTCACCCTGGAGAATGGGGAGCGGGCGCAGCGGGGGAGCGGGCAGCCAGTGATGCTATGCCCCCTGGGCTGGGCACCAAACTTGCATGTAAATACACGTCCCACCATGCGTGTCCAAATCAAGAGCGGTGAGTGAAGTGACACTCCAGGCGAGCCTGCAAGATCATTTGCAGCGTGCATCAGGTGCGGATTGTCCTCGTTCTTGCTTTGTCAACATGACACCCCCCCCCCCCCCTCCCGCTTTGGCTCGGACTTTGCATAAAATCGCCCGCTTCTCCAGCAGCTGGCACCAACTTGTACAACTTCTACATACGATTAAAAGCTTGAATAAACACGGAGCTTCATATTTACCACTTTATTTCTGTGCCTAATTTTTGTCAGAGATGAATAGATTTACAAATCAACAAGCAGCCTCGGCGGAGCCTCACTGCGCACTGTTTTAGCCTCGGCTTCAACCCATGCCAAATCGATTCCAGAGGTCATTTTCCCTTTCCTTTTTCTCTCTTTCCCCTCCTGCACCACTGGTCCTGCTCTGTAGCCCCCTGTACTGAAGCCTGTCTAAGGCAAGACTGTGTGTGTGTGTGTGCGTGTGTGTTTATTTTCTCCTTTGGAACAAAAAAAGAGAGAAATCTGTCTGCATTTAGCAAAGCCTCGCCTCCTTCACAAGCTCGATGGTGGAAGGATGGGGAGGGAGGAGGAGAAAAGAGGGGAGCCTCATAAGTATTGATGTGGAGTGAGGAATGCATGAAGTTTGCTGCGAGATGAAATGAATGGTGAAGGTAGACAGGAGATGAGAGTGAGAGGTAAAAAAAAAAAAGAGATGGTGCTATAAAGAAAAAAGAAAGCTGGGAGTGAGGTGGATGCATTGAGGAAAAACAGAGAGATGGAGATGGAGAGAGAGGCCAGGCAGCTGGGAGCTCCCACAGACACGCACTTCTGTCTAAGCAGCTTTCCTCTCAGGGCAGGGTCGCGGCAGGTCACGGCGGGATTACACTTTTGGCAAACAAGAGGGAGCTCCTCTCTCACAAAGCCGCGCACGACTCCCCCATGACTCTCGGCAGCTGTAATAAAGCCAAGGCAGCCCTGAACCTACAAACAAAAAAGCTAACACGCTATCGATCGACAGCGGCCAACTTTCACGAGGTGGTGTCGAGAGGTCGACATTGTGCAGACAGCTCGGGCTGGGGGTGAAGGGCTATTATTGGGATGAGGGAAAACTCTGGCGTTTGGTCTCATCGCAGAAAATTCCTCACTTAGTTTGGCAATTTCACCAAACTGTCAGCACAGGCATGGAGTTATTGTTATTCAGAAGACAAGTTTAAAAAAAAAAAAAACAACAGTCTGATATTCCAATCACCACAATCCAAATGAGGGGTTTTTTTTTCTCTATCCTTTCAATCAATAGCCATCCCCTGCAGTGCCTCCGTGTCTCTTTACTTCCTAATCAACACTTCCACTCATAGGGAGGTCAGCCGAGCAGGCGCACAGTGCCCCGAGCGCTGCTTTGAACTTAATTAAGCAGCTTTAAACACAGCCGAAAAGATTCATTAATACACAGGCAAGATGAGCAGCTAAGATGAGAACATGACCCCCCCCAGCAGAAGAGATTCGGCTCCGGATGGCTGATGAACCCACATGGGTCAACATGGAGGGGGCGCGGCTATGGAGGTCCCCCCAAGGACCTGCCAAATCCTGTAGATTTGATAAAGGTTCCACTAAAACTCTTTATTTTTTTTGCTCTTAAAACCTCACTTTACTTCTATAAACCCGGCGCGTTTGTACAGAAGTAAAATATCTGTGTGGAGCACAAAGAATGAAGGAGAAAGAGAGGTAAAGATGGAGGCGTGCATGCGCCTGCTGGAAGGCTGCAGTGTGCCACCGGGGTGCTGTGAGGCAGGGCCTGTTAAAGGAGAGCTCCAGACCAAGGTGTTCTATAGCTCGGGGGCTAACGGTGATAAATGAGTCCCTTAATGTCGGCAAACACTTTATCTCTGCTTCATCTGTTTTCATTAGGCAGGGCCAACCTTTGGCTGGGAGAGAACGTGCTGTAACTTTCATTACTACAACACAGAAAGGAGAGGCACAGAGACCTCCCATCGGTCTAATAAAAACACCAGCTAGACACCATGACAGATCCTATTCCTTATTATTATGATGGCATGCCGCTGTTATAAATTAGAGAATGCCATGTCCCTCAAAGATGATCACTGCTTCTCCTTAACTCGCTGCTCATGATTTCTGCTCCTGCGGGTCTCTAACAAACTTCTGATCTTTCTCACTTCTTATATCATCTTCTTCTTATTTCTATTTTGCGGGATTTATTAAATAGGCGCCGAGGCCTTTGCAGTCCTTATCAAGATGGCGATGGAGGACTTAGTTGCTGAGAAAAACAACCTCACTGCATTCTTCATTTAGTTGATGTTGAGGAGCTTTCCATCATAACCATGAATCAGCTTTCAGTAGCAGATGGTGCTTGCCCAGTTACAAATGTAATCTTTATTTATTTATTTTTAGTTTTTTATTTATTTAATCACATTTAGAGTCACACTCTTTGCTGATATACTCTCACTGGCCACTTCATTAGGTACACCTGTTCAACTGCTTGTTAATGGAAATATCGAACCGGCCAATCACAGGGCAGAAACCCAATGCATTTAGGGATGCAGGCATGGTCGAGATGACCTCAAACTGAGCATCAGAATTGTTAAGAAAGGTGATTTAAGTGACTTAAATGTGACACGGTTGTTGGTGCCAGGCGGGCTGGTCTGAGTATTTCAGAAACTGATGATCTACTGGGATTTTCCCACACAGCGACCTCCAGGGCTTACAGAGAATGGGCTGAAAAAGAGAAAATATCCAGTGAGCAGCAGCTCTCTGGGTGAAAATACCTTGTTGGCGCCAGAGGTCAGAGAAGACTGGCCAGACTGCTTCTAGCCAATAGAAAAGCAACAGTGACTCAAACAACCACTCCTTACAACCAAAGTATGCAGAAGAGCATCTCTGAACACAGGCGTCAAACCTTGAAGCAGATGGGCTACAGCAACGGAAGAGCATACTGGGTGAGAACAGGAAAACTGAGGCTACAGTTCACACAGGCTCACCAAAATTGGACAACAGAAGACTGGAAAAACATTACCTGGTTTAATGAGTCTCAATTCTGATGGTAGAGTCAGAATTTGGCATAAACTACATGAAAGCATGGATATATTCTGCCTTGTATCTACAGTTCAGGCTGCTGCTGCTGGTGAAATGATTTCGATTGTATTTACCTGGCACACTTTGGGCCCCTTAGTACCAACTGAGCATTATTTAAACACCACAGCCTACCCGAGTGTTGCTGCTGGCCATGTCCGTCCCATTATGGCCACAGTGTACCCATCTTCTGATGACAGCTTCCATCATCTCGAACTGGTTTCTTGGAACATGACAATGAGTTCACTGTCATCAAATGGCCCCCACCATGGGCATAGTTATCTTTATTGACAAAAATCTTTATTTTTGCATGATTAATCTTTCTTTAATTGAAAATGGTACAAAGACAACATATCAAATGTTGAAATGGAGAAAATTTTGTCTGAAAAATGTGTTCTCATTTTGAATTCAATAACATTTCAAAAAAGTTGGGACAACAAAGAAGCATCCAGAGAGGCTGAGTAATTCACAAATAAAAAAAAAAAAGGCAGTGGTTCTCCACAAAAGTACTTTGCAGCATAAAATTGAAAAGAATTTGTGGATCTCATTATCTGTGATACATGATATCATTTAATAATTCAGAAAACTGGAAGAAAACAGGACAAGAATAGAAAGCAACACTGAATAGCCAAGAACTTCAGGCCCCACCGGGGGGGGGGCAGCATTGAAAACAGAAATGATTCTGTTGCGGGCTCGAGAACACTTCAGAAAGCCATTGTTGGTGAACACAGTGTGTCGCTGCATCCACAAATGCAAATTAAAACTAACATGCAAAGGAGATCCAGATCCTCCACTTCTCTGAGCCCGAATTCTCTCTGGAAACCACGGACCAGGCGAGAGAGCGCCGAGCTCGTCACGAACACAGTCCACACGCCAGCAGCAGCGAGGGTTCGGAGATGAACTAGTGGCCAAGACATGGGTAACGTCTGGCGACATGCTGGCATCCGGATGACGTCTTTTTCAGTGAAGGCATTGCTTATTTCAGCGAGATGATGCCAAGTCACATTAAGCACATATTACAGCAGCACGGCTCCGTGGTGCATGAAACCAAAAATACAACAAAGAAGGCCCCAAACTGCTGAGCAGCTCAATCCCTGTAACAGGCAAGAATGTGATAACGGCATTATTTTTGGACCAAATGTTCCACAAAGGCCACTTGAAAGCCATTCAGAATAATTTAGCTGTAAACCACACAGTGCCTTTTGAATGGACGCAAAGGATTTTTATAAATTAAATATACCATTGCCCCACCCCCCAAAAAGGAAGACTTTTTGAAGGACGTGTTGCAGCTTTGAGCAGTTTTCTGTTGGTTTGAATTTGATCATTTTTGTTCTTTATTATAGATCAGTTGTTTTAAAACAAAAAAAAGCACTGTCTCCTCACAGCAAGGAGGTCCTGGGTTTGAATCCACCAGCCGGCCGGGACCCTCTATACTCTCCCTGTGTCCAGGTACCTCAGCTTCCTCCCACAGTCCAAACCCACGCACCTTAGGTCCAGCGACTGTAGGTATGAATCAGTTTGAATGGTCTGCGTTACCCCTGCAATGGACCTGCAACCTGTCCAGGGTGTACCCTGCGTCTTGCCCCCAAGAAGCAGGGCTGAGGGTGGGGCCCCCAGCCCCCCAGCTGGGATAGGCTCCAGCCCCCCCTGTGACCTTGAATTGAATAAGTGGAAGAAAATTGATGGTTTAAATGATTTCAAATCACTGTATTCTGATTTTATTTTATTTTTTTATAGAAAGTTTCCAGACTATTTGAAACTAGTTTGTAATAGTCTTTTTTGTCCTGTCTCTCTCCCCTCAGCCCCAAACAGTCGCGGCTGATGGCTGCCCCTCCCTGAGCCTGGTTCTGCTGGAGGTTTCTTCCTTTTAAAAGGGAGTTTTTCCTTCCCACTGTCACGAAGTGCTTGCTCATAGGGGGTCATTTTGATTGTTGAGTTTTCTCTGTAATTATTTTAGGGTCTTTACCTTACAATATAAAACGCCTTGAGGCGACTGTTTGTGATTTGGCGCTATATAAATAAAACTGAACTTTATTGGCATTGGGGTGTAGTGGTTAACACATCTGCTCTGGTATGATTCTGGGAGGACACACAAACCTGGCCTCAGGGGGGGGGGTCATAACCAAGTCTACTTATAGTGCTGGATCCCAATCCCGGATAAATGGGAGGGCTGTGTCGGGAGGAGCATGCGGATCCATCAGCTGTGGTGACCTTTTGGGGGAAATAAGGGAGTTTGGAATAAAACCTACATCTGTGAAGAAGAAATTTTGTGTGGTGAAGTAAGTGTATGAATCCAATAATGTTGAGAGAAAAGACAAAGACAACTGACATAATATCTGATGTAAGCTTTACTTTCAAATCCTGTTACATTTAGATCTGGCAAGTTGGAACATAAAATAATGCCAAACAAAGAAAACAGATACAAAACCAAAAAAAGAAAAAAGAAAAAAAAAAAAAGAAATAAAAGTACAAATGATCTATTTACCAGTTATCATCACAACCCTGTACAGCCTTAACAATAGGAGTAATAAAAAAAAGCTTTGTACAGCACATACCAATCTTTACCGAGTGCCAAAAGTTAAGATAGTTGAGCCTTTTCTAATCATAAAATACAGCCAAACATAAAGCTAACTGATTGTAGACAGTGCAGTGTGATGCTAACTAAATGCAACTGAGGGAGTTAGTTTTAAACACAATTAAGTGCTAAAGAACTAGAGAGAGGACAATGTCATGCATACGCTGAAGTGCTGAAAAGGTAGTCGAGCTTCAAAAACAAAAAAAGGTCACTGTGCTGCTTACAGTTGGGCAAAATAAAGAGAATAAGTGCTTAAGAGTACTGGGTTTCAAAAGGATAGAGCCCTGTTGCCTTTTTAAACATTACACTCAAACTAAGGGGTAGGGGCGGACGTAAAGAAGTGCAGCCATTCAAGATTACGCTGTATTAAAAGGCAGACATTTTAAAAAGGTGTCAAGAGGAGACATTCTTTTTTCCCCCTAAATCGCTTCTTTTTTTTTTTTTTTTCTATTGGACCCTGACAATTAGTTTGACTCATTCTCAGAAGTCTCAGGTGGTTTCCTTCCACCAAGTGGCACTAGAGTATAAAATATATTGTAGATAGTACAAGGAAAGTGTGTGTGTTGGAGAGATGCTCCCTTTACTCCAGAGACAGCATGCCAGACGTTGACAGAACAAAAAGGAACAAACAAGAGTAAAAAAAAAAAAAAAAGGGAGGGAGGGGGGCAAGAGACAATCGAGGCATCACTCCAGAGCAGGACGTGACGGATTCCATCCTAACATCACGTCCTGCCACGAGTTACATTTTGGTCTTGATAATTCACGTTCTCTGTCCAATCAATGTTTTTCTCTCACATAATTGTAGACAAAAAAAAGCAATAATAGTTAATTTTTTAAGAAAATGCACAAGTAAAACAGACAAAATGAAAACAATAAGGAAAATAAAAACAATCCCTTTACAAATAAGGGATTTTGGCTTGAAGACCACTTAGGAAACACAAACGCGATCGATGACGGGTAAAGCTTTTTCAAATAAAACGCGTGCTGCTCCGTCTTGCAAAACAGACCTGTTTTCGAGCATTTTACGGATAAATACATAGTCTCATAATCAAAAGTGCAGCACTGTGCAAAATTGGCGATCACAATTTAGCCTGGGACCTTTAGTTCCCAGGGGGAGCTTGACCTCTACTGTCTAATTCATGCAATTTGTATTCATTTGCTTTCTCCGATTTCACAGAGGCAAACCCTTTTGCACCACCAGAAATGTCTAAATGTGAAACTAAGGGGTGTTGATTGAGTCATTTCCAGCAACTACTGCCTACTTCACATTATGGTAACTTGGTGGATCTAAGTTTGCACTTTAAAAAAAAAAAAGTGGGGGGAAAATAAAAGGTTTAAGTGCTTTTGGCTCGAAGTGTAACTACAGTAAGTGCAATTAAAACTCAAAAGGTTGACATGAGGGAAGGAGGCGGGGGGACTAAAAGCAGTACCATGTCTGCCGGCCTAACAGAAGCCCGTGCCATTGAACACAATGGCTTTGCTTCATCATGGCACCTACAGCTTTGCCTCATCATGGGTTCTCTATGAATGTTAGTAGAAAAGATTTATTATGATGTAAAAGGCTCAGTAAAAAAAACAAAAAAAAAAGACCTTAAAAATAAAAGACCAAAAAATAAAAAATAAACGAGACACAGAAAGGCCACCAAACACTAACTTTCCCCGTCTTTACCAGCACTGAAGACGTCTCTGACTGTTTACTCTTCTGTATCGCTTTTTTTTTTTCCAGGTACATAAACAAAAATACATTCATTCAAGTCATTTTGGAACAGTTTTTTTTTTTCTTCTTTTTTTTTGTACACAAAAAAATTACAAAAAGCTCCAAAAAGCACCATTGAATCGGCCTGTGGTGACCCTCGCTGTGGGTAGCTCGCTGACCCCGAGCGGGTCACCTCCTCAGAACAGTTATCTCATATATCTCTTCTAAGTATAGGTGCGTGATACATAGATCTGCATGTGATGCTGCTCTGATGTCAACCCCGTCTCGGGAACGACAAACGGATGTTTGCAACTAGTTGCACCTTTTTTTTCCTGCAACATTTTAATATTCAGATTAATAATAGGTCAGATTTTCCATATTTACATTATCACAGCTTATATTCTTTAACACCCCCCTCCCCAAGCTTACAAAGAACTGCTGAAATCAGCCAGAAAGCCATTAAAATGACTTATTCTGAGATGGGATTGACATCAGACGGCAGCTACGCACAATACTGTTTCACCATAATACAACAAAAATAAAACAACAAAAAAAAGAAACAAAAAAAAAAACAAACGAAAAAAAAAAGATGGGAAGGGGGAGGGCTATAAAACTATGTACAAGATTGATAAATAAGTAAGTGCGTGGTTTGAGGCGTTGCTTTGAAAAGCATTCGTTTCATTGGTTCTGTCCACATTGCACCGCTAACACTTCAGGATATCTCAAATTTAGCTTCCTAATGACGTCAAAGCTAGTTTGAAACACAGAAACAGGCATGCTATTCCGATGCATAATAGCGATAGACAAAAATGCACTAAAATATAGCACTTGCAAGTTTTGTTTTTCGTCTTTTTATCTCGTCGAACGACTAAAGAAAAATTATCTATAAAAGTGAGATATGTTAGTTCTGTCAGGTAATGCAGCTGGGTCCAGGTCATTCAGATGTTTAGAAACAGGAAAAGAACAAACAAACAAACAAACAAACAAACAAACAAAAAAAAAGGTAATAGAGAGTAGTAACTGATGTTGAAGTAGTAATAATTCAATTGATAGAACTGATAAGAAAAGCAGCTTTTTTTTTTTTTAATATAAATGCATTTTAGCATGTACAGCCTTTTTCTCTTATAAATGTTATTTTTTTCCTTTTTTTTTTTTTCCTCAATATGTTTGTCTGGTCCAGCTTATTTTGCTGGTCTGATTGGAAAAAAAAGAGTTGCTCCCGCAGCAGTGGTCAAGTGTCACTCACACCACCGTCCGAGGAGTGAGGGGAAAGAGCAGGGAGAGGAAGAGGAGGAAGCGGAGGAGGAGGACGAAAGGCGGGTGAGGTCAGACAGTCTTGGCCCTCTCCATCAGTCCAAGGTAGGCCAGGAAGGAGTGTTTGTGGGAGGAGGGTGAGGGGGAGGGGGACGCCGAGTTGGAGGAGAAGAGGAGAGGAGACGTGGCCGGCCGCCATCTGGAGTGGAGGTGGGAGTGGAATGTGAAGCGGCTGTTGTGGGTGAACAGGGTGGTGAGGGGAATGAGGTGGGCCCGGTCGCAGTTCCTGTACTGCTCCAACATGTGGCGGGAGGAGGGGAGGAAGAGGGAGGGGCTGGTGCCGCTGCTCGTGCCGCCGGGGTTTCTTGCGGCATTGCCGCCGTTGGCGTTAACCAAGCTGTGCAGGGGGCTGGCGGGGTCCAGCTGCTGGGACTTGCCCAGTGTGAGTGACAGCGCGACGGACTGAAGCGCCTGAGATGCCGTGAGACTCATGAGAGGGCTGTTGCTCCCACTGCCTCCGCTGCTGCCACCTCCTCCGCCAAACAGGAAGTTCTCCTGGCTCTTCTGCAACGACGAGCCCCCCGGTGATGTTTCCTCTGCTGGCAGCTCCTCTCCTCCTGCCTCCTCATCTTCCTCCTCTTCTTCTCCTCCTCCTAAACCTCCGTCTACCCCCCCCATTCCTCCGCTCTGGTGTTTCTTGAGGTGGCGGCTGAAGACGAAGGGGTGTGTGGTAGTGAAAGGGCACTCTTGGCAGCCGAAAGTCTGGCGCGGCGCGTGCTTCAGCTTCTTGTGCAGGTTGAGGTTGTCCTTGCGCTTGCAGCTATAAGAGCAGCGGTCGCAGTGGAAGGGCCGCTCGCCCGTGTGCACACGCACGTGCTCGATGAGCTTATTGGCCGTCTTGGACAAGTAGCCACACTGCTCACACTTGTAGTGGTTGCCCAGGCGGTGCCTGCGCATGTGGGCCTCCAGTGAGGCCTGGTCGGGCCACAGTCCCTGGCAGATGCGGCAGCGGTACTCCATCTTACAGTGCGTCTTAAGGTGGCACTCCATGGCCGCTGGACGATTGGTGGAGTAGATGCAAAAAGGGCACCTGGTTAATGGAAGGAAGGACGGACAGAGGGAGAGAAGGGGCAGGGAGAGGAGGAAGGGAGGGAGGACACAACACACAAAAGCAAAAGACAGCTGAAAGGAACATGTACGTCCACAACCATGTACGTCCTTGAAATTTAATAACACAAAAATGATGAAGAGGAGAAGGACAGATAAAGGAAAATTGTGCGTAATGTACAGTTCTGTGTGCTCATGGTGGTATGTGTGGCAGTTTAATGGTGAAAGAATTGATGTGATCAGGTATGAATGTGTGGGAGAGGAAGGGAGGGAGTTTGAGGTGGGGAAGATGACAGGCGGGAGAAAAAGATTGGAGCAGTAGGATATGAAGGGAAATGAAGGAATGGAGTGGCACTTACATTTAAATAGCACCTTTCATCTGCTCTGGGCCCCAAAGCGCTTCACAAACCCTGCAGAACAGAATTACCTCAGAAAAACCTCGAAATGGTCAAGGCCCTCTCTCCCTCTCTATACACTCCTACATATACAGAAACACTTTACATTGCTCAAGTGCATACATGTGTACACACATGGGGGAAAAAAAAAGTATTGATCTGGACTCAGAGGGGGGTAAGAAAATGCAGGCAATCGAAAACCAATTTCCCCTGAAGGTTCTTTAACTTTTTCTAGTTGGCTAAATTCTGCCTGCTTTTAACAGTAAATACAAATGTGGTTTAAAGAAAGTAAGAGGCTGTGTGCACCTGGGAGAAGGTCACATATGCAGATATGAGAAGGTATAGAAACTGAGCTGGAGCAGACTGAATACACAAACATTGAAATCTTCTCTTTTTTCCTCCACTGAATTAAAAAAAAAAAAAAGTCTTAAACAGCCTCTATCCAGTTCTTTGTTATTTGAATAGTGGCTTAAAAAAAATCAATCTGGCTTCAGAAACATTTACACCAGACAAACAGTTAAATGATTCCAAAAAAAAGTTCTTTACATTTAAATTGCTACAGCTAGTGGCAACTCGTTGAGTTAATGACTAAAAAGATGCTGTGTGCAGATCTTTGAGCTATGAAGGGGCTTCTTGTGTCATTTTGCATTCATATTTTCAATTAGACAGAAGTCAGTGCAACTCTGTTAGCAGCTTCCTCTTTTCATTCAGTGAAATGCTACCATTTCCAGACATTTATAGCAATGTTGAGAACTTCACTGATGGCTGCACAGAAAAACAGGAAAAACAAAAAAAAGAAATGTAGAACACAGGTCTTTCATGACAAGATGAGGCGGTAATCATAATGATATTCGATGGTTTTGCACATGCAGACTGGAGTTATGTGAGCGACTCGAAAACAAAACAAACAAAAAAAAAAAAACATGGCTCGTGTTGCTTGAAATGAATCTTCACAAAAGTTAGTTAGTTAGTTAGTTTACTTTTTAAGACACATATAGAAGCTCGTGTCTAATCTAAGGTGCTATTAACTGGCCGAAGCTCAAAGTGTGTTAAAGTACATTGCTACATTATCAGTGTGTGGGGTGCTGAGGTCAGCAGATGGGCTTTATGTTAGCTCGACAGGCCTGAAATGTCACAAAAACGTGTCACAGTACAACAAAGGCTCCTGTGGGACTGGAGTATGGTGATGGAGGGGGTAGCGTGAGGAGACGAGAGCTACATACACAGTCAGTACTAATGGCTCAGTCACACCAGAGTAAAAATAGGATGGCAACCTCCTTGTGACTAAGGGAAGAAAAAAAACAAAACAAAAAGAAAAACAGTGGCTGCCCGGTAGATGCATTTAATTTTTTGACATTCAGCGACTGGTTGGAAGCAGTTGAGCGTGCAACACCCTCAGCCTCTTGGTAACCACTTTTGATTGCAAGGCGATTGCACAGGTTGCCTGGTGGAAGCCAACCAGTCTCCAAACAATCGTTGCCTGACTTGGACTGACTGCAACCACTCTCAGACAGATTGGAGAAGATTTACAAATAACTAGTTCCTAATTCATAAGCGCAAACACGTTGCTAACATACTGCAATATAAATAAATATAGGTTGCCAAGTGTCTAGGTCTTTTTGTAGTCAAATCGCTGTCTGGCAGCAACTACGTCACTATTTGTGGAGGAATATCTGTTTCAAATGTCTGAATGGACTCTGAACGTAAGTAGTTAATGGGAATTTCTGCGTATGTAGACGGCAACAGATTTGCGATATTCCTCGAATTATCACAGCTGCTTAATTGCTGCTTCATCACAGATTGCTAGATTGCAGATTTAACTGCCATTTTTGACCCCATTTACTTGCAAACTGATCACTCCATCTTATTGCCATTTTATCTCTGTCTTCGTGCACCAAAGTTGCTTTGAAGACGGCAACTGACTGCGAGCGGTCGCAGACGTGGTCCCCATCTTCAGAGCAACCATTTCAAAGTTTGAGTGCACAGTCGCAATAATTAGCATAATAAAGAGTAGCAGCTTTATCAGGGTACATTAAAAATAAGAGAACCATATGAGGTGTGCATGCGTGTTTATTCACACTGGTATTTTAAGGCTGTTCATTCTTTCCACAGCATGCACAGACTGAGTGATTTAGACATTTGTGATTATGGGGTGCCTGTACACGCTTGATTATCTTTTAGGGGTGTGCCAACAAATTTTATATAATCAACAGCAGAGTGCACCATGTGTCTGTTATTTTGGGGGGGATAAAGTAGTTTTGTGGAATGCAGGTTTCCTCAGATATTTTTTCCTTGGCATGCCTGTTAGCTGTGGGCAGAAGAACAACAGACCCTGAGGGGAAGCCCATTTCCATCTCCTTTCCACTCTCCCTTCTGTTCACAACAGCCACTGCAGACCCACAGACCGCTGTCTAATAAGTTGGACTTGCCAAGACAGGCTGTCGAGCAAAAACTGAAGCTAGTATCATTTCATTTGCTGGCCGCAGATAATAACCATTAAAGGGAGGTTAACCGATTAAGGACACATGGCCCAAAAAAAATCCTCGAACAGAAAACGTGTCTGTTAGAATAAGCTCCTATTTAAATGATGTGTCTATACGCTTGTGCATTTTCTGTGCAGTAATTTAGGTCAAACTACATAGAATATATTTTACACATAAACCTAAGCGGTGCATCTATAGTAGCTCATTGTTCGGTGTGTAATTATGGCTTACGTTTATATTTTGCTGCCAGCTGTGATCTTTAAGTTTCATTAACATAAAATATTCTATAATAAGCACATCCTATGAAGTACTCTACTCTCTGTGTATACAGTATGTGATTTTTGTGTGTAGTGAATTGTGAGGGGAAGGGAGGGGAAGGACGGGCGGAGTTAGGAACCTCTGTCTGTACTTGCTTTCCTTACTTGAGCCCTCCGGAGGGGACGGTGTGGCACTTCTTGTGCTCCAACAGCTGCTCGGGCGTCTTGAGGAACTTGTGGCAAACGTCGCACTCAAACATTCGTGTGATGAGGTGGATCTGGAGATGGCGTTCGTACATGCTGCGTGTCTTGCACACAAAATTACAGAAGACGCACTCAAAACCTGGAGAGAGGAGGAGAAGGGTGAGTGTCAAGACCTGGCTTGTTTTTTTGTTTTTTTTTAGACAGTTGATAAGCTCGTTAATCTGCATTTGGCTGCGGTCTGAAACAGTCCGAGACTCGGCTAGGGTGAAATCTCAGAGGTCATCCATCTGCTAACAGTCAAAGAGAGTTCAGACACAGGGAGAAGTTGGGTTTAATAATGCCCTCTTAGATGGCCGGAGCAAAATTCCTCTGTACTTCCCTTAAGCAGAGGGGCTCACGAGAGACAGATAATGAAACTGGATGGTTGAAATACATGCAGCAGGGGCTAAAATATCCTGAACGAGCCCCAAACAGGGCTTGAGCTCTAAAAACACAGGAACCTGCAATTCTCATTACAAAGTGACCACACTGCCTACATCGTCACACCCCACTCTGCAACAAAAAAACCCCCTCTCTGTTCTACATGTGTAATCTAAAAAAACCCAAGCATGGATGGACTTTAGAACACAGGATATGATTTTAAACACAGGCTGAGTAGTGCTCTCATAAAGAGTAAACTAACCATGAGTAAAATCTGCAGAGCACCTAATTAAAGGAAGAAGAAAAATAATTCACAACATCCTGGGTAAGGCTACATATGAATACAATTAAGTGAATCAAGTTAGCATGTACTCATTTGCTGTGTTTGGTTCAGAATTAATGAGTTTATTTTTGAAGGACAGAATTGGTTCAGCAGCGTTGCCTCGACTTCTTGAGTCTGTTGCCCAGTGAGCACCTTCCTGACCAAAGTATTTAGTCTTAATAGACCTTCAAAAGACAAGGATAATTATAGTGGAGATAGGCTTGATTTAATACTTACTTTCTCAATCAGCTTGCTTACTAAGAGGAATATCCCTCATCTATTCTGCCAAGTGATTTGTGCATTTATTTTTCTCTGAGCTCTTCAAACTGGTTTAAAATTAACGGGGCCAAATTCAACAACCTCATCAGTTAGGATTCAGAAATGTGTCACGTTTTGCTTGTTTGGTAAAGTAGATTAATAAAAAAAAAAAATTGAATAGAATAGAACTTAACTCCTAAAAAATAAAACCTACACCCTGATCCTTGCTTATTTAGTCATGAATAACTCAGTTTTGTGGAAATTTCAGGACCTTTAAGGTGTATTTGGGTGCAACAGTTCCTACAGTCCCTTGCCTTTGTCAGACTTGTCCTCGGTTCCTGATCCCGAGTGGCTTCCGGAGCTGGACTGGCTGCCGGCGGAAGAGGGTGGGGCTAACAGGCTCTTGAGTTCTTCATTACCGTGGGTGAGGTCTCCGCCCTCTGAGCTGTTGAGTGAATCGCTGAGGGCCGAGAGGGAGGATGAGGTGCTCTTGGTCTCGCTGAGGGGACTTCTTGAGTTCAGACCTGGATGCAGGAGGGCCGAGCGCGGAGCATGGAAAGAAAGAAACATTTGTTGTTACAATCTAAAAAGCAGGGTAGAAATTGCAGGGGCATGAAAAGATAAAAAGGAAAAAAACAAAAAGATCTACACAATTTGTGGGCTATGCATTATCGGTTTCCAGATCCCCATTGTTATGCGCACACACACACACACACACACACACACACACACACACACACACACACACACACACACACACACACACACACACACACACACAGAATAAAAACAGGCAGCCTCGATAGTTCTGAGCTCTGACTGAGGCCCTGCTGCCAGTCCAATCAAGATGCAGTGTGCTTTTATTGATCCCCGTCTGTAAGTCTGCAATTCAGTGGGAAGAGAGAGGGAATAAGAAGGGGAGGGGGCGGCAGGGAGGGAGGGGTGAGGAGCGCGGGTCATGGCCAAAAGAGCTAAGATGGCGGGAGCATCTCAGGGCACAACTCAACAAAGGGCATTCACTCAGGAGGGAGGGAAAAAAAAAAGGAGGGAGGAAAAGCCTGCACGGATCCTGAAATGGTTGACCTACCTTTTTAATAACAGCCGCACACACACACACACACACACACACACACACACACACACACACACACACACACACACACAAGTGTAAAACATACAGGAATGTACACATGCATTGCACATGTTTTTTTTCCACACAGTATTACAAGACAACGAAGCGCCTTCAATCACATCTAAATATACCAGGGTCATTCACAGCACAGTCTTAGCAGCTTTTAAATACAGTGTGCCTCTGTCTCCTTTGCTGCAGTATTTATCATCTGCTGGCCTTCTCTTATAATATCCCAAAGGCTAATGGCAAAAGATGCAAGCAAAGGGGGAAAAAAAAAAAAAAGACGCTGCCCTGAGCCAGTGAGACTCGACCTTAAAACACACTTTAACTGAGAAATATTTTATTTTCTTTTACTGAATAACTTTCTTGTGACTGTCCAGCAACATTTCTGATCCAAGAACAGAGATCTATCTAGCGCAAACCTCACCGGGGTCAGCTGGAACACCTGCTGAGCTCTGCCTCACCTGGGCGTGTCCACACAGTTGACCAGACATCCAGCCTTTGACAGGCTGCCGAGCCTCTCTCTTAGGTGCTGCTCTTACCACCTTAACAGCTGAGCTTTTGACACTTCACCAAAAAAGGGCTGGACCTTGACAAATCATTAAAGCCTCCTCACAAAGAAGGCAGGATGCACGTTTGCAAAGTTTAAGGTGATTGTATGCAACACTCCCCAATGTTTGTGCGTTTGCCATTGGTGTCCATCTTGTTTGAGACTGAAATAAATGCCAAGAGAGGCCGAGAGACTTAAAAGATGGCCAAAGTGGCATCGTAAACCCGGCTTGTCTCCAAAGGGCCCAAGGCCTATTGATTCCCCCCACCCCCTCAGGCACGATAAGGGCCAACCTTCTCAGATAAACAAGGCCGCCGTGGCCTCTGAAAGACCCCTCAGCTGTCTGGACTGGACAATCCCACCCACCCACCCATACATGAGGAGCAAACGCACACACATACACACACATAAGGAGTACTAGCAGAAGAGCAAAACGTCAGCAATAAACTGGACAAAGCTGTTTTAGACAAAAACAGCCATATCGACCACCAGAGGTTCAGACCAGCAGCTTTAAAAGTCCAAAGAAGGTCGATTAGAGGAGGCTTGTTTATGAAACCCAGCTCTGCTGCTCGTCTTTCCCTCTGTCCTCTGAACTGTGTTTTTATGAAGGGTTACATTAAGATGTTTTCACTTACAACAGCCCATGGTGATTTCCTTTTAATATTAAACAAAAGCAGTCCATAAATATTTAAACAGTGGCCGTTTACATTGTTGTGATTAGGCTTTTATTTTTTAAATTACTCTGAAATGTGATATTTTTCCTGTTTGCAAAACACACATACAGCATCTAACATTTATACTTCTTATTAAGCGCTTTATCTTTCAGTTGTTCACATACAGACAAGGTGAGCAGAGGAGGAGCCCTACAGTGGTCCTGCTCACACTATTTGTGTAACTATGACTCTTAAAACTTGGGGGGGGGGTCCACAGCCAAAATAATAGAAAATGTGTCACTGTCCAAATACTGCACTGTATTTATATTCTGAGCTGCGAACAAGAGCCACAATGTGTAAGCTACCACCCACTCTTCCATGTGAGAGTAATTTTGAAAATAACTCCATAAATCTTTGTGTTGTCCCCCCCCCCAGGAGTTGAATCAGGTACTTTTGCTGCGATCCAGCACAAGTTTGAGAACCCTCGAAGAACCAATACAAGGGTGCTAAAACGATTAGCCAATCCAAAAAGATGGGGCACAATTAAGTCCCGTCTACACCTGAGGGGACACAGTTCTCGATCGAGTTTTGGGGGGTTTTCCCCCTCATTTCTCGATTATGTGACTCGTGTCCTCCTACCTGTGACCTGGAAATCAATCTCAGTGTGCCACTTTGAAGGATCTATCAATTCCTAAAATGCATCAGGAGGAGAGAGAAATGAAGAGAGAGGGGGCTTGAACGAGGGTGCACAGATGTATCCTTTGTGGTTGATACTCTTGACATGTAACAGAGGCGTGACACACAGCTGGAGTACACACATCACTGGACAAATAAGTCTTCCTTCTTATCTAGAAGGTACATCTGTGGAAGCTTGTTTCCAATAACTTTTTTTTTTGCCACCCATAAATCAAACTTTGAGAATTTTGATATAATAACCCAAAAGTTTTGACTTACTAACTCAAACGTCTGAGAAAATAACTCAAACTTGAGTTAGTAACTTGAAATTCTGAGACAATAACTACACATTTTGACTTAAAGAAATAATTTTTATTGAGTGGCAGAAGCAAGCTTCCACATATATCAGTTATTTGAAATTATCAACTGTGATCAAACTTTCTGCTTTTAGGGTATGAGATTAAAAACAAGACCCATCATCAATGGGGATTATCCTCCCGCAATTAATGAAATATGAAATAAATGTAGAAGTCAGGATAACATTACAGCTCCATTTCATTACAGAAAGCCCTTCAGCAAACATTTTATTACCTTCTGCAAAACTATTTTGGCCTAATTTGGAGGTCTTGCCTTAAACTTATCCAAAGACTTGTAGTCACCCATAGGTTAATAATAATATAATACATAGTCCAGCAGAAATGTGTTTTCAATATTAATACTCGTTACTCAATACTCATTAAAGAAAATCAATTTTAGGCATGCTATAAGAGACTGATATTCTGAGATTATCTTTAATATTTCTACAAAGACTTTCTGGTAACCACATCCTAAAAAAATTTCCACAGTAAAAATATTAGAAAAAGTACTTACTGCAGTCTTCCACATGGGTGTATACTACATAATGTCTTTCCATTTATATAATCAGTAACAATAAGCCAGACATAATACATACTTACAAGGTACGCACATCATATTATACTCATGTGTACCGGAATATTACAATATAATGCACCCATACTATATAATCTGCTGATATCAATGCGTTCTGTATAACATCACTATAATCATAAGGCAGCAATGTTGTTTAAATTTGAGTAATATTGCTGAGCAGTAGGTATGGCTTTAATATTGCTCAATGATGAGTCATAATCTGTACTATTTATGGCCATGAGTCATCCTTGACCTACAAGATAAACAATGCTCAGCCAATCATTAGTTCGCATCACAGGCTAAACAAAAAGGCTGCAGCCTAGAACTGATGTTACTATAACCAGACTGGCTCTTTACCTAAAAATCTCACTGTCTACCTGCTATCAGCTGTTTAGGTCAGTTGCTAGATTTAGGGAATCCCCACATTCTCTATTTCAGTCAATAATGGTCAAGTAGGTATAGCCAATCATACAGCAAAATATGATTAGGCCAAGTCAGTCAGGCATGAGAAATAGGCTGCATCTCATTAGCGTATATTATCATAGCATTAGCAGCCTGAAATCCTCCATGTTGTTTACTCTCCACTTCAGATAAATATAGCCAAAGTTTAAAAGGGTACTAAACATCCAGGAATATGAATATTATGATCCATCTTTGTAGGGTAAAGAACACATATGCCAAATTTCATGGCTCAACTCCTTGTGGTTTTGGAGTCTATAGATCAGAAATGTAAAACTTCACGGACAGACGGATGGTTTGAAGACAATATCCTCCCGCTTTATATTGCACGGGACAATGAAACAAAACAAAAACTACAACATCTGTATATTCTGCTGCACTGTGAATTTCATTAACAGCACACCTAAATATAGAGATTTTACTGAACACCAGTATCCATCTATGACCACAAATTTAAAAATAAATAAATAAATAAAAATCGAGCAGTCAGCTGTAACAATGTAATAATGTAACTCAGGGCAAACGATGCATCTGTGCCACACGGCATATTTAACCAACCAATCGCTTTAAAATGAGGCTCCAAGGCAAGGATGCTGGCTGCCTCGACTCCTCAACTCCTCAACTCCTCCACACTTTCTCCCCTTACATCTCTTGCGGGAGGGACTAAGAAAGCTGCAAGTAATGTGCCAGCAGACTGATAACACATAGCTAACATTAGCCTTCTAACAGCTAATTAGGCATATAGCAGAGTGCTGAAATAATCTCCTCACATACTAAATTCTAAAATTTACAGCCTTTTCACAGGGTGGGGTTTTCATCGCATGACGGGAAAAAAACAAATATAAAAAGAATCAATTTCAGAATATTTTTTTCTGTTTTAGAAACAAAAACAAAGCAAACTGTGCTTATATGGTGCTTTTCTTTGTTTTGTTTGCTGTTTGTTTGATGGGGCGGAGTAGATCCATTCTTTTTTTTTTTCCTAATTTCCTAACATTTCATAACCCCACCCCCCAATAATCATCAGCTTACTCCAATAATATGCACAGAAATCTCACATTATACCAACACACATTAGGCAGATTATCGTATTAGTGCTGTCACTCAGAACCCCTGTGCTTCCAACAAAAATCAGGCCAGCTATCTGTACCTGCGTGCCCAGTGCTGATGTGGTTTCTCATGTCGGTCTCCTCCATGCATACGTAGTCGCAGACGCTGCAGCAGAGTGAGAACATCCACTGCTCCTTGTCCACATGGAGCGACATGTGGCTGACAAACTGGGCATTCAGCTCCGTCTGGAAACCACACACATGGCAGCTGGGCAGAGAACAGAGAGGAAGAAGGAGGAAGAGGGTGAGAATGAGAGGAGGCCGACGGCCCGCTTTAGTGTTACATTTTTCCTGCAAGAACTGCCAAATAATATGGTGCAGCTACATTCCTTTTAATGCGATAAAGATTACTGAAACTAACATACTTTTGTAATTCAGAAATAGTGCAAATGGCTTATTTTAAAAACATTAGACACATTAAAGTATGTAGCAATATGTTGGAAATTCATCTTATTAGATTTTTTTGCAGACATTTACAGAAAGAAGAGATGATTAGCTAAACCTGGCTCTGTTTATGCAAATGAAATGCTAACAAATCAAAATCTAAGCCACGCCAAACATATGTCTACGCTTGACAAAGACATAAAAAAAAAAAGTCACACCTGCACTTCGCCCCAGTCTTTATGCTAAGCTATAGCACTGTGCAAAAGTCTTGAGCCACCACTTATTTCTTTATATTTTGCTTCCAAGGAGCCAGAGTTTCTTGTCTTTTTTTAAAGTGGTCTTGAGCAATAGTTCTCCAGGCTTTCTGAAGGTCTTTCAAAGCTTTCTTCTTTGGACACTGGCTGCTTTTTCATCTTGTACATGACCATTTTCAGAGGAATGTGTTTTTGTTTGTTAAGCCACTTCGCACTGACCTATGACTCATTCAAACATAAAACGAGCACCAAACTCACGGAATGATCCAGTGCTGTCTACACACACAACAAATTAGTACAGAACCCCTTTTAAATTTTATCTTTGGGCCCTTTGCTATTAGCAGCTTGTCACAAAAACACATTATTTATTCCCATTTCTTTAGTTGAACCTATGAAAAATGCCAAAGATAGCACAGGCACAAAATAGTATTTTTGCACAAACAAGGTGATTCTCAAAGAGCTATTAGCTGAAAACTTGGCATACCTTGGTAGTCTTCAGTCTGTCATTAAAAAGAAATTTGAGGAAACTGGACAAGTGGAGGAAAAAAAAAAAGATGTAGCAGGCCTAATAAAAAAAGATGAACAATATCTGAAAGGTATGTCCTTATGAAGTAAGAAAACAATCCAGCAAAGACCTGACACAGAACCTGAGAGATGCATCTGATCCTTCAGCTGATCCATCAACTGTTCACTGAAGCCTGATAAGAAACGGTCTCAGTGGAAGGGTGGCTGTCAAGAAGCCATTCTTAAGGAAGGGAAACAGGTAGAAAAGGCTGAGGTATGCCAGATTACACAAAAAGTGGACTGAACATCAGTGGCAGCAGGTCTTATGGAGTGATGGATCCAAATTTGAAATTTTTGGTTGAAATTGTCATGGATGTGTCCAGAGGAAGTCAGGAAAAAGGTACAGCAGTGAGTGTTTACAACGAATGTGTGTCATGGTTTGGGGCTTCATTTCAGCCGGTGGTGTCGGAGATCTTGTCAAACATAAAAAAAGTACCATCAGATTTTGATTCACCATCCAATGCCATCTGGAAAGTGTCTGACTGACAGATGAATGGCTTCATTTTTCAGCTTGACAATGATCCCAAACACACTGACAATGCAGTAAAAGCATACCTGGAAAAACACATAATAGAAGACTATCCGTCATGGGTTGGCCTCCACGGAGAACAAAACAAAAAGCGCCCAAAGAAGAGCTTTGAATGTCCTTCGAGAAGCCTGGAGAATTATTCCTGAAGACTACTTAAAGAAATCTGAAGAAAGCTTTCCTAAGAGAATTCAGGCTCTTTTGAAGAATAAAAGGTGATCATACCAAATATTAACTTTTAAGCTCATTAGAACTGTACAAACTCAGTTTTTTTTTTCCATATACTGTATTCCCATCTTTTTCTCATTTTCCTAGCAAAACAGAAAGAAATGAGTGGTGACTCAAGACTTTTGCACTGCAAGTGTTCACTGCCTCTTGGTTCATGTCAAAAGGACAGACACAAGAGAAGCTCTACTGTATCATCTGATCTAAACTCTTAGTGAGAAGGCAAACGCGCATATTTACCAAACTGTTGAGAAAAATGAAAACAGACTTAAAACATGGAGCAGTGTTAGAGAATTTGCTTCACAAAATATCAGGGTTTAATTTTTGCATCGGATCATATGAAACAAATAACCCAATTCCAATCTGTGTTACTGGCTCAACAAAGTAGGTGTAGTGGTAATGTGTGGTCACTTATTACTACCTGTAGTAGTAAGGGCAGTTCTTGCGCTCGGTAGAGTCAGCTGTAACAGCGCTCACAATCTGCTCAGCATCTGTGTTGACCAGCTTGACAGAGTGGATGGTCAGGTGCTGATTGAGGTTAGCCCTGCACTTGGCTGCGTAAGGACACAGGTGACACTTGTACTTCCTCTCTTCTGCAAGGAAACACACACACACACACACACACACACACACACACACACACACACACAGACACAGACACAGACACAGACAGAAGACCCTGGGTTACTGTAAACATCACCTCAGATGATATTTCATTAAGTTGCGCTCAGCCTCTGAGCTTTTAAAGCAAGCCTAAACCTAATTACTTAACGCTTAACACTGCCTAACCTTCGCCCGCCCCCAACCGTAAACCTGATCCCAAGATTTCTGGGAAACACCTGTACAGTAGATGCCACCAGGCGCACATGAACATCATCTCCCATTATTTGTGATCCACGCAAAAACACATCTCCCTTAATCCAAAACAAATTAACATAACAGCACATCTAGCGTCCCCTCTAACACACACATGCTTACACACACACACACTCACACATACACCATTTGCCCCAAGGACATGAAGCCAGGCAACCTTTATGTCGCCGGGGAAACCAAAAAGACCATCACACTGACATATGCCCCTGCTTCTGCTCTCTGTGGTGTGGCCAAGCTGTTCACAGCCAACACTCTCAGATGGTGAGTGTGCATGTTGTGTAGTGTGCGCACGCAAAATGTGAGAGCATGTCCAATTGTGTGGGGGCATTTTGTACACAAGTCTCCATTTGTGCACTCGCTGGTTTCGCTCTGCGATCCCAAGCAGGTTGAATTCATTGCTAATCCAGAGTAGATACATTTTTTACAGACAGGATAATTATTTTATTTATTTATTTGTTTATTACTAAATAAAGACTGAGGAAAGTGGGGATTGTGGAAGACAGCGATAGGGCAGAATGAATCAATGGGGTGCAAAGCAGAGCAGAGTCTGAAAACACAGGGTAATCAGGACACAAGGGAGTGACGAAGACTCCCAGAGAGAAAGTGAAAGAGCTAACCAATCGTAGCACTATCAGAATTACTGGTGTGTGCGTGTGTGTGTGTGTGAGAGAGAGAGAGAGAGAGGGGCATCCTTCTAGCTGGGTAATTAGACGGGCAGTTTTCCCAGTGAGACTAATCATGGTAGTAATCTCTTTAAAGGAAGGGTAATCTAGTCTAGCCAACCTTATTTATTTACTGTGAGCAGCATCAACACAAACACATGTAAATACCAAACATCTGCACATTAACAGAGAGATGGAAATGCAAATGATTTTGTAAAGGATGCCATAGTGCGCTGGCGGTGACTGACCTGTGTGCAGAGAGAGATGTCTAGAAAGGGTCTGCTGTCGACCAAACACCTTGCCACAAACGGGACAGGGGAAGAGCTGTTCATTTAATCTCCACTGTGCGATCCCATTTCCCGGCTCTCCATCATCCTTTTCCGAGTCTGGAACACACACACACACACACACACACACACACACACACACACACACACACACACACATCATTTTCTGCCGACACAATCGGTCACAGAAACATCTGCAGTTTGGCCAAACACTGTGAAGTCACACTGCTGTACATCAGACAAAGTTACTCAAGCCCTGGTGATCTACTGACCAGCGTATTCTCTCGATTATTGGTAAGCTTCACTTTTATTGTCTGTTTTCAGGATTTTCCTTTTATTCAATAATCTGCTGTCAGGTGGGCTATGCAGCTCAAACCATTAACCCAGTTAGACCAGTAAAGCAGCTGTATTGAGGCACACTCATATTTTCTTTAAGAAGTATTTTAACATTTGAAGAAATCTGCTTCTTTGAGAAGTGTAATAACTATTGACTAAAGTAAAAACAGCAGCCCAGCAGGATAAACAGCAGCAGTAAAAGGACATAGTGCTGTAATTTTCGTACTTGTTTGTAAATATAAATATATTGTAAAGTGTATCTAGTTAAATTACTCTAAGCTGTCTTTGCTATTTACCCTGATGAGCCAAAACATTACTGCTCACTTCTCGATGAAGCAAATAATGTTGAGTATTTTGTAACAAAGGTCCGGGATATGTTAGATGTTTAGGGAAAGGCTGGTCCTGTGAGTCAATATACTGAATGCAGGAAAGATGATCTGGTGTAAAGAACTGAGGTGTTTGGATATTTGTAATTTAATAACTCTGCTCTGGAAGGTTTTTGATTGCAGTCTGTAGTACTGACCACGTATATCTGAGCAGGTTTTGCTTGAATCCAAGAGAAGAATTCGCATGTAGAGCAAAAGCAGAAACTCATCTGCCAAAATGCAATCTTAAAATCCTCAGTTTATAGTATGGTAATGAATGAGCTTTTCTTTTTTTTCTAATTATCTACATTCATAAACAACGACCGACACATGAAACCAAAAATCTTGGCCCCTACACTCTCTGGCTACACCATAAGCTCCCAAATATTGGTCCAGATCCCTAAAAGTCATCAGATGATAGTCAAACTTCCCCAGACTGAGACCTGCACAGCTTTAACAGTGGCCAAATTTTTATGGTTGGACAACTGGGTTAAAGAATCTCTTGACAGTTTATAGGGTAATCCCAGTCAGCAGCAGTCGAAAAAAGGGACAATTGATGACAGGCTGTTAGGGGATATGCTTGAACAAGACTCATCCAAGTCCAACCATGGCTGCTCCAACTCAGACAGCTTACATTACCTTCTATTCATGGGCTCTCTGTTCAGAATCAAATTTAAAGTCATTCTCCTCACATACAAAGTTTTGAATAATCAGGCCCCATCATATCTTAATGACCTCATAATATCATATTATCCCAACAGAGCACTTCACTCTCAGACTGCAGGCTTACTTGTGGTTCCTAAAGTTTCTGAAAGAATGGGAGACGGAGCTTTCAGGCCCCTCTTCTGTGGAATGGTAAATAGACTAGTTCTTATATAGCACCTTTCTACTCTAGCTGAGCACTCAGAGCGCTTTATACAACACATTTGCATTTACCCATTCACACGCACACATTCATACAAGCACTGTTTCCTACTTCAAAGTGCTTTCTATCTAACATTCATACTCCGACCATACTCGGAGAGCAACTTGGGGTTCAGCATCCTACCCAAGGATACTTTGGCATGCAGACTGGAGCAGCCAGAAATCGAACCACCAACCTTCCGATTAGTAGATGACCTGCTTTACCTCCTGAGCCACAGCCAACCCAACCAGCTCCCAGTTTGGATTTGGGAGACAGACACCCTCTTTACTTTTAAGATTAGACTTAAACCTTTCCTTTTTGATCAATCTTATCGTTAGGGCTGGATCAGGTGAGCCTGAACCATCACTTAGTTATGCTACAATAGGCTCAGACTGCTGCAGGATTTTATGTGATGCACTGAGCACTTCTTCTCCACTCACCTCTTTTCACTCCCCACGTGTTTACATACCACTGCAGCTTGTCATTAAATTTGTTTCTTCTCTCTTCCATAGTCTGTGTTTTGTCTTGTCATCCTATGCTCTCTTATTTTTCAACCCCACCCCCCCACCCCCAACCGTTCACAGCAGATGGCTGTCCTTCCCTGTGCCTGGTTCTGCTGGAGGTTGCTAAAAGGGAGTTTTTCCTTCCCACCATTGCAAAGTGCTTGCTCATAGGGGGGAGTCTGGTTGTTGGGGTTTTCTCCAGAATACTGCAGGATCTTTATCTTACAGTATAAAGAGGGTTGAGATGATTGTTGTTATGAACTGGGACTATATAAAGAAAGCTACACGACACTTGCATCACACAAAAGGTGTGTTAGGCAGGGGGTGGTCACAGTATTTGGCTCTTAAAGGTATATAAATATTTTCTAACCAAATTTATTCAGTTTTCACCTTCTGCCCATGTGCCCACCCACCACCCAGCCAGACCAGAAATGGGACAAATTAAATATAGAAAAAAAAAAAAAAAAGAAAATGGACAGATAAAGTCAGAAATTGAGGGGACAAAGGAAAAAATGGGAAAAAAGTATGTTTTGTTAGTGAATAATCCCCCTTTAAGAACATACTTGAAGTATGATCTGTGTTCACGTAATCAGTCATGGCAACTTAGAATCGGTCTGACAGCTAAAAGCTGGAAGGTAAAACAGAGACGTTTGAGAAAATATGCCACAAATCTGCTTCTATGAATATGAAAAAGTCTTAATTCCCCTCGTTTCAGTGAACGGCAGAACAACTGTAGGCTAATTTGCTAACCCACAAGAGTGAAACCTGTCTGCCACCATTTGACAGATGCTCCTTGTTTAGCCTGCAGGTGGGATGCAGTTTAAATGCATTCTTAATGTCAACGGCAAGCGCAAGTCCTTTGCTACGAAAGCCTGCAGCAAAAGCATACCACTGTAACTCTCCTTTGCTGTATTTCATCGCTTTCCTCCACCCTCTCCTAAATGAAAGAAATAAAAAGAAAAACAGAGCATTTTCACATGCTGTGACAGACTCTGAAAAATAGAAGCTGCAGCTTTGAATTAACCCCCACCATATGAATAAAGCAAGGTGTAATTTACAAAAGTAAAAATATGTAGTACTTTTTTTTTGCCATTGTGCTGCACAACTCCCATGATATATTTTTACAATTTACTCTGTTGTTCAGAGAACAGGTTCCACCATATTGGCCTTGGCCAAAACCTTTCTATATGCAAGACATTAATAGGCAAAAAAGGCTTCTTCAGAAATTCTTTAGCTTTTTTTTTTTAATGCTGATAAAGGAAGGGAAAAAATGCTGCTCCCTCCTCCCACTAACTCAGAGTTAGATTCTTTGCAGATGGAAATTGGTGCACTTCAGTCCACTGTTGATATTTAACAACCAACTGAACTTCCCTCTATCACTTTTTTTTTTTTTTTTAAAGCTGTCCTAAAAACACCGTCTAGCCAGCTGATGAGCTATCTGTGTGGGTTTGAATACCACAATAAGGAAAAAGCAAAGAATGCTTTGTGGCATTTGAGGGCAGGTTTTGTGGCAAGTGGTAAAGAACAGATGTTGGTGTGAAAGGACATTCCACTGCTGCTGCAGTGACTCGCACAACTTCACTCATTTAATCTCCTCTTTGGCCTCCATATGCAAACTAGTGAGTTTATGTGAGTTATGTCTTTGTTTGTTCTTTCAGCTGCATCACACCATCCCTCACAGAGTTTTAGAACTGTCAAAGAGAAGCTCACGCACAGTCAGTTTGACTTTTTCTGCAGTTAAATTAATTGTTGGCTAGGCATCTAGACAATAGTCGCATCTGGACAAGAGATACAGAATCTGTCAAAACAATTTACCCCAAAAAGATGCATCTGCTTTGTACCACGTATGAAAGAATGATTTCACAGTATTTCTAAGAAACTGAGAGCACAGACTACAGAATAAGTAATTTCTCGAGTCATGCAGATCTTTTTTAACTGGAGCTCCATAACTCAAAATCTTATCACCAACTGTTTTGACGATCATGTAAGTTGATTAATAAAAAAAAAATGTCAAAGTTGTAGATTGATAAAAACAATGGTCTGGAACTCGTGTAATTAGAAATAAAGGCAGGATGTCACATGTAGAAACTAAGAACTATTTTTAAAGAAATGTGGTCATTTTAAATTTGATTTCCTATCGTTTCTAATTCACTCCTCCACTGCAGGTTTGTAACTCAGCATCAAGGGTGAGTGAATGCATGAATATGATGGTAAATGCATGCAAGCAGGCCAAGTGTAAAGCAACACCTACTGTTAGCTATGTTAATAATGAGCAAAGGCAGTGAGTGACTTTGTGTTCCTTCACAAACATGAACGCACAAACACACAGTAAAGTCCTCCAGGTGGCTAAGGTGTCACAACAAGAAACACATTCTGGCTTCCTGCATTAGCTGGAATATATCTGCAGCACAGAGAGTTTTCTTCAAACTATTATACAAATCCTAGACTCTTATTTATGTTTTTTCTAAAGTATACCCCATAAAAGCATTAACTTGTCCTGACTCACACAAGTGAGACTCAGGGATGGCTTGGTCACACAGGGTGATGAGAATCCAGACAGCTGAGGCTCAAGGCCGTGACCCGGCATACACACTGATGATTAAGCCAATTAGGGTGTAGGGGCCTTCAAGTGGTTAATGGTTTAATTAGTGCTATTAGAACAGAAGAGAGGGACGCAAACAAGAAATGAAGGATTGTGCTAAACCCCAGACTGGAGGGAGGAGACAGCGAACTCCTGAAGTCACACTGGTATCACACTAACTCCTACTCATTTATTCTCTCTTTCTTGCTTAAAGGGAAATGCTCACACTTTTCAGCTTCATCTCTGCATGATAGCTGCCCCATTAGATGCTTCATAATGGAGAGCTTTTTTGTGCAACAGACAGTCTGCTGAAGCTGTTATTTGCCTGTTATGCAGTTCACAGTCTGGTTTTAAGTTCCTTTATTTGTTTGGTGAGCATATTTTATATTATATATATATATATATATATATATATATATATATATATATATATATATATATATATATATATATATATGACAATAGAACAGGCAGTTCTGTTAGTAGAATGTCATTTGGATTTTTGGTGTGAGGTCATTTTGTTTTCAAGAAATTACACAATGCATGTCAGTCAAGACTTTAATCTTGAATTTTTCAGGTTAGTTTGTTAGTTAAATTTTATTTATATAGTGCCAGAGCGGGTTTTCACACAAAAATGCTTATCTTACACTGATATTAGCTATGATATGAACAGAATTTTCAGGGACCAATTGCAAAGATTTGTGGCACTTGCATGCTCAATCTCTCACCCAGCGATGGAGCATGCAACACCCTCAAACTCTGGCTGATCACTTTTTACAGCAAGGCGACCTGTCTCCAAACAGCTGAGGTCCAACTCTAAACAATAGTTGCATCAGTCAGCAACTGAATGACACTCTTTTCCAGGAAAATATTTTTTTGTATGTACTTCTTATGTGTATACTTCTCTTTACAACTTAGACTGTTAAGCACAAATAGTTTGTTAAATGCCATTGAGTGGAATGCATAATCACTATATTACATTGGAGTGCTAAACAAAAACCCAAGGTATGCCTTTGAGAGCTGACGCAGGATCAAAAATGTGCAATGACGTGGGGTATAAAGGAAAGGTGGCACACAGTGAAAAGATGGCAGTTCACTGACCAAAGCATTGAAAATATGTTTAAAGGTCTGCTTCCCTCACAGCTGCGGCAAGGAAGAAAATGGAGATGCAATAAAACATGGACACAATAAATGAGAGAGAAAAGAAAAATGGTACAACTGTTAAAAAAGAAAAAAAAACAGAGCGAGAGAAGGCAGCAGAGGCTGAATGTGAGGCTTAAACACACAAGGGAAAGGGGAGGTGGGCTGGGCGAATTAACTTTCAGGACACTCTTGACACCCAGAAGCCAATCAGATTTTCATTAACTGGCAGAGGGACAGGCAAAGCTGGCACAAGCTAATTAACCTCTGGATCTCTCACTGCCAAAGGAACAAGAAGGGAAGTTCTGAGATGCCAGGAAAGAGGGGAAGCGAGGGGATGCCCTGAGCAGAGCCTTCGGGTTGGGGAAATGTGTGAGAGTTCAGAAAGGCCTGATGAAGCTCCAAATATGAACAAGTGAGAGGGGGTATAACCAGTGTGTGTGTGTGTGTGTGTGTGTGTGTGTGTGTGTGTGTTGGATTCATGGGAAGAGTCTATTAATGCGTGGACATACTGTATACTGTAATTAAGTAGGTAATGAGCAACTCCGCATTATCAATTATTTCCACAAGCTGTAGTGAGAATAACATGAAGACTTGGAAACTTTGAAGATGCTGCACCATGAATGATGCAGCGATACCGACTGTTGGCAGTTAATTAGGTCCCACATTTTGTCCAACTGCAGAGGTCTTTTTAGTCCAGTTTCCCTCGTAAAACAACATAAAGGCACAGGGTCCATTCATTGATTTTCAGCTGAGGCCACAGTGATGATTATTTTTATTCTTGATTAACAAGAAAATTATTTTTCTCATTTAGTCAATTAGTCTGTTAACACTTATTTAAATCTAATATAAATTATTTCTGAAGTCATCTAGTTTCCTTTTTTTAATTGTCCATATGTCCCTTGTTAAATGTGTGTTAAATGTGTGCTTGTTTTGTCTGACCAAACCTGGAAACATAATCGCTATAAAATATAGTTTTCTTGCAAAAGAAGGAAACAGTTGGGAAAAATCATCTAATTGCTTATTTTGTTTTATGTCAACCAACCAACTCATGCTTCAACTAAGCCCTGCAGCTTGAATAGATAGCTCCCTTCAACTTCTGGCTGCCTCCTACAACTTTTATCGACTTGTCCGTCTTCCCTTGATCACGTTGCCCCACAGTGTGTGTCGGTAACATGGGTCTCACCATTAAACGGTACCCTGGTAGAGGAGCTGGCCTCTGCGGGGGAAGTGCTCTTGGAGCGCGAGTTAAAGGGTGATTGTCTGAAGCACTCGTCCAGAAATGGACTGAAACAGAAATATGAAATAAATCACACAGCTTATTTACAAAGCCATTAAATCACCCCAATATTCAAGCTACATTTGGAAAAAAAAAAGTAGTCATTGATCACGAAAATGGCAATAAAAGAGTAAAGGAGAAGGAAGAGGTTTAACAACTAACAGTAAGTACACATGTTTAAGCACTGACTTACCTGTTTATTCCCACCATGTTACTGTCTTTGTGGTTGTTGGCTTTGCTGACTTTTTCTGGAAAAAACAAACAACAAAAGATATGTTTAGATATCTTTTTTGTGTTCAAATTTGGGAGCTGTGACCAGCTGTCAATTTAAGTTCAGTGTTGGTAAGTTTCCTAAAACGCCCCATGGGTCACAAGTCGCTGTCTGACAGAGATACCAAGATGAAACATGTGCACCGATTTATCCAACATCCTAGACAATCTTAGTTTGACACATGAGCTGCTATTCAGAGGAATCATACAGATCAAGCAATTGAATGAATAATTTAACAGTGCTGTCCAAACTTTCCTTCTTGATTGGTTGTGACACAATCAGGACGCCAAGTGAACTTATGGCCAGACTGCCAAGTTAAGCTATGCCCATAAAGTACAGGTTTGCCGTAGCCAGCAGGGAGGCCACTGGCCATCTGGATTAGTGGGAGTTTCTCTAGTGGGTCTGCTGACCTCTGTGCCACAAGCTCACCCAACAACACCAATTTGCAAGCATTTTTAAAAAATAATATGTATGATTGCCCAGATCTGCATTAGCCTACCCAGATAACACGTGTGTTTGTGTACGGTCATGCTCCTGTATGTTAATGTGTGCGTGTGTACTCTTGTACCTACAGAGTCAAATTACAGCCCAATAGTTAAATCACTATCAATATTTGGTATGAAAAGATTGTAAGCTTGAAAAAAGTAGGATATTTTAAAAATTTAAATGCTTTACACTGTATGCATACAAACTAATGACAAAACTAAAACAAACAATAAAACAGCAAACAAAGTGCCTCAGTGAGGCCTGAACAGCTTCACTTCACCTCGGCAATTTTCTTCTTAAAGATATCGCCTCATTTGGTGTTTTGATGATGGTGGAGAACATGTCGCACCACAATCTTCAACAGGTTGAGATCTGGTGCCCGCAAAGGCCACAGGATGTGATTCACAACCATTCGGTGACCCCTCTGTCATGCTGAAAGAGCCTGCCCTGCTCTCATCAGGATAGAAATGCTTCATCATAGGAAAAAAAGTGACCACTTACAAGAACTTTTACATTTATCCATCAGTCTGAGGGGACAAGTAAACCCAAATGGTGTGGAAAAAAATGCCCCCCACAGCATAACAGCTCACTGTCAGAGGTTAATGGTTGAGCTTTTTCCAGTAATGTTTTACCCATCTGTAAGTAGATGGTTTTGTACATTGAAAACTGAATCACAAAGAAAACTATTTTTTTTCACTATTGGTTTGTCCATTTGTTTTCATTTTCCCTAAATAGTAAAAACTGTCCCCCCCCCCCCCAAAAAAAAACAAAGTGCATTTTTTTTTTTTACACCAAGTAATTTCTTAGTAATATGAAACGATCATGTAAACATACCAATGTAGTGAAGATTAGCTTTTTCCTCCAAAAAGTATTGAAATCTTGAGGATCATTCAACACTACAATCTTAGAAATCTCTTAAAAGTAAAGCAAGAAAAATTGGACACTAGGTGTCCAGCAAATGTGAGCACAGATCATGGTTGTTCAGTATTTGGTAGTAAAGAGCACTATACAAAATGCCTGAGAATGGAGCCATATGTGTGAGTTTCAAGGCAACACATTGAAGTGAATTTCAAAGCTGCAATCATCTCAGTGTTCAGAGCGACCTTGCTACTGATGTGTCTCTGAGGTCCTACTGCTCTGGGTAATTCATATTGATTGCTCATTGTGTGACAGCAGCCCACTCTGTTCCAGTCCCCCTCACATTCAAGCCCAGTTCTAAGGCGGGCGGTTGTCGTTGTTGCCAGGCTAGTGATGGCCTGGCCACCCTGGGTGGGCATACTCTGTACCCCCGCTGCCCTCCCTACCCTCCTTATCCTCAGCCCACTGCCCCCCCACCCCCCTCATTACAACCCACCACCACCAACCCCCTACCCAAAACACCCTACTCCGTCACACTGCTCGCCAAGGACAGAGGTCTCTTTCCGCGTTGCCATGGAGATGCCGCACGGGAGAAATGTAAAGGGAGGGAGGGAGGGAGGGAGGGATGGAGGGGAAGTGCAGGGGGAGAGCGTGTGCAGCCAAGTGTGCTTGAGCCGGCATGTCTGAAAATGAGTCGAGGGAGAGAGAGAGAGAGAGAGAGTGAGAGAGAATGAAAGAAAGGAAGAGAGGGAGGAGGGAAGAGGGGGCATTTGTGCAGACACCACTCCCCATGGGGCCTTGTGTGAGTGTGTAAAGGTGTGCAGGAAAAACTGTGTGGGAAAGAACGACTGGCAATGTGTGAATTTGTGAATATGTGTGAGAGCAAGAAGAGCAAAAAAAGAGATTTACACAAGCTCGCGTCTCTGTACGACATTTAAGCGAAGCAATCAGAGTCTGGATAGAGGAGGGGGGTCACAAACCCGATCTCTCTCTCTCTCTCACACACACACACACACACCCCTGACTTTTCTCTGGGGGGCGATGAATACACGTCAATGCTCTGTCTTCATCTGGCAACACAAACAGCTGTCTGCTGCTTCAATGTCACTTTCATGGCCATACAGGTAAAAAGCAGGAAGTCATTACATCCTGACTTTACTACAGAGCCACCAGAGGATGGAAATGGAAACATGTAGGTTTTATGGTCAAGTATCACAAACTATCCAAGGTTTACACTGGAGTGCTGAGGCGAGAAAAAAAAAAAAACGAACATGATGCTCCACTGTATGTGTGTGTGTGTGTGTGTGTGTGTGTGTGTGTGTGTGTGTGCGCATGTGCATGTGTGTGTATGTTGTGGATCTGCCGTGGCTCAGTAAACAGTCAGTGACCAGCCTGAGGTAACATACCTGACAATTTGAACAATAGTTCAGAGGCCATTTTGACCGATATGTCTTGGGAGAAGAGATCTTTTTGGGGGCACGCCAATGTCTCATGGAGGTTACTCATTGGCTCGCTCTTCTCACTCGCCCCTAAAGTGCTGAAGGCTAGCATGTGGGAGGCAGGTGGGGTGAGGTCTGCAGGTGGCGGGTCCACCTCCATGGGCTCTGCCTTTACCTTCACCTTCTGGTACTGGGCATCTTTGTTGTTCTCTGCAGAATATAATTGAACAGAGAGGAATTATTAGGTTTGGTTTCATCAAAGAGATTCAGCCAGTACACATCATGTATAGGTAAAGATTTCAGTTTATTCACAGAATGGAGCTGACTGTGAAAACAAACCCAAAGAAAACCCTGAACAGTACAATGAAATGCAACAGCTGAGCAATACCTTACTACAAATTCTTCTTCTTGTTATTATAATAATATGATTATTGTATATTTCTACTACATTAGTACATTTTAATGGATTTTTAAGATTTAACATGACAATACAGTGCACTGTTTACATTAAACCAGTGGTTCTAGTCAATATTGGAGTTAGAGCCCCTCACAATGATGCAGATATTTATATTTATATATAGTTACTGTAGCGGGTTCATCAACATGATTTTCCTCCCAATCATCTCTGATCATTTCAGGAGGCCCAAGAAAGTAAAAATTTCCTTTAAAAAAAAAAAAAAAAAAAAAAGCAGAACACATTTGTGGACATTAACATATTAGACTTCCACAATTTAATGAAGCTATGGGCCATCATTCCTCTTGAATAATATGAAATATTATTTATGCTCAATTTTCCTGGTCATTTCTATTTTACCACACCTAACCTCATTCCAGATTTCATCAGATTTCACCTGTCCTGTCTGTCTGCATTCTCCCAGCCAACCAGGTGACCAGACCTGGTTCTTCAAACCCACTGTAATCGATGCCTCTATCATTCATGCCCCCTCTTCCCCATCTCCATCTCCATCTCATCCAGGCGTCTCACCTAAAGTCTCCATCAGCCATCTGGCTACTTTGCTCCAACACTACTTGTATCTAGACTCAGGAGGCAACCAGTCATCCCTTCCTACCTTTATCTGGGACTCTGCTCTTAAAAAAAAAAAAAAAGGTCCTGTTTTCCAAATAATCCCTCCTTATTGAACTTTAAAAAAAAAAAAAAAAGGCTCCATTGTTAATTTGTCTAGACTTAATCAAGCACAGTATGAACACTTTTTCAAGTAAGCCTGACAACAGAAAGGTATAATTACAGATGAAAGGACTTCATTTGGCATGTTTTCCTCTCACATTACCCATCAGATGTAATTATTCTGTTTAAGTCAAGCCTATTTTAAGAAATGTAAAACCCTCTTTCTTCAAACTTTGAACATACTGAGTTAAATCAGTGATCCTGGCACGCCCTGCCTTCAGAAGGTAAAGGGAAAAGGTTTACATCCCTCAAAATGCAATTTTTTCATTATCAAAATTATTATTTTTTAAATCAAGTTGATTTTTAATGAAGCAAAAGTCAGCATGATTGTATTATCAAGTGCTTCTTTATTTTCCTACCTAAATCATATTCAGTTAACTGCGATTCACTCCATACCCCACCCCTCCCACCTAACAGAGGCTCTAAACCCCACCTCAAGACTTCAGTTTAATATTTAAAAGAGAAAAAAAACAAAACAAAAAACAAATTTCTTGAAATTTCTTAAAAAATGTCCACTGGTCTGAACAAGCAATCTCAGCAAACAAAACAACCCTCTCACCAAAAAACAACTTTCCCATGCATGTACAGTAAATTAAGCATCCTGCATGCAAGTTTACAGATGTTGCATGAATGGAATTAAATCTAAACTGGGGGAATCCAAACAACAGCCAGAGCATGAGCACTGCCTCTAAAGCTGAGCTGAGCCGGTTAGCATCTAGCTGTGTGATTATGAGGGCAAGAGGGCGGCGGGAGGTCACGCTGTCGCTTGAGGACAGCAGTTCATGTAGGTTTACTGAGGCAAACAAGAGACAGTAAAACACTAAATGTTACCTAGGAAGCCATGCCTCTTTGTTTATGATGATGACACATGTAGTATGTTTTTTCTTTTCTTTTCTTTTCTCCTCTATCTCGCAAACAATGACCTAAAAGGCTGAAACAGCAGATGACTCGCTTCTCGTGCAAGTTTAAAGTGCGAGCGGGCTAAAAATAGTCAAGAGGGAGATGGCAGCTGTTAGGAATGTCCTGAACTGATCTAGACTCAAACAATGACTCTCCTTCATCTATGGATATTAAACAAAAAAAAGAAAACCCTAAATGCTGCCGTAAAAATATGTGAAACAATTTAGAAGAAACTGTGATTATTGTGAGCTATCCCATTGTCAGAAACTGGCTCTAAAGTGGTCTTGATGACCATGCTTATCAGATTAAATATAGTTTTATGTTTATTTTACAGCAGGTTGCAGGTGCAGCTGCATAATGTGGAGGAAAAAAAAAATCAGATTCAAGACAAAAAATAAATAAATAAAAAAATAAAAATGATCAGGACATCCTTAAGCATCTGCAGTTCTAAGATAGCTGATCTTTGACCAGAGTGATGGCAGGAGGCAGTGTCTCAGTGTGATGACAAACAGAAGCAAGACAAAGCAGTGGGGTTTATACAGCGCTGCTGACATGGCGACTCACACCATTAAAGGGATATATAAATTTGGCAGGACATCAGGAGCAGTGGGAGGGGCAGGGGGAGGTTAGAGAAGCCAGAGAAAAAGACAGGAGGGAGATACCAGACCCTGTGCTAACCCTGCCACCTCTCCTCTTACATTCTCTACCCACCTGCTCAATAAGGTTAACGTGAGACAAACACCGGTCCTACATTAGGCTGAATTTCCCGAATCCATGTGTTTGCATACACTCCTGTGTTTATATGCAAGTGCAACCAACCCCTTGCCTCCTCCCTGAGGTCCAGGTGTCTGCTTTATTGGTAGTAGCCAGCATGTGGGGGACACTGACAACCATCAGCCCCACTAATCCCTTAATCAGGTGGCCAGAGTTGGCCAAGAGTAACCTCAGAGAGGCTGATGGAGAAGCAGAGCAGAGGAGGAGGAGGAGAAAGAACGGAGGGTGGAGGGATAGGGGGCACTGCACTGTCAGGGTCAACCAAGGGACACACGGGCCTTTACCATCGGATCACCACCCTAACAACAGAGGCTGCGTGAACCGATGTGCTGCAAAAAAGGACAAAACGCATCAATGTGCTTGAGGATCCTTTACGAGATGGGATAAATATGCTTACATCTCAAAGAGCCGTTGCACAAAGATCACACAATAACCGAGATAACACATTTTAAAGGGCTTAACTCTCCAGGATGTCTGGTTGGCTGATACGCTCTCATGCAACCAGTCAGGTTCACCAGCAGTTCTGGAATCAGTGGTTGATACAAATCTATTTTCAGCAATCATATGAATATGGACAAGTGCACACTTATCATTTCAGTATTAAATAACTAGGTTAAATTATTTAATACTCTGCAGTGATGTTTTGTTTTGTTTTTTTAATTGAGTGTATTCCATGCACTGCAGCAAATTTAGTTAATCTAGAGATAATACGGATATTATTTCTTTCCCCCAAAGCCATTCAGTTGCTTGAAGAGTAGTCGCAATTTCAGTAAGTCAGACAAGGTCGGCTGCATCCCTAAACATTTGATCTTAAACACACTGACACTGCCACATCACAGCAGGCCAGATGAAAACTCTGTCACCAAATAAAAAAAAAAAAGAAAATATGGCCTTACTCCCACATTGATAATAGCTATGGCTTTTTGGTTGGGGTCATGACCTAATGTTCTGAAGCCATAAAAAGCAGCCCTCAGACTGTCTGAATCCAGCTCGTGCACGTGTGTGTCGTCCCCTCTGTGATACACCAGCTACCATTAGGCCACAGAATCAGGTCTGGAAAAATGTCTCAGTGTGCGCGCGTACGTACAAAAGAGACTGTGCCCTTTCTCAATAAATATCATAGCTTTTCTTTAGTGTCACTGTTGCTCCAGCAGCACTATTTCAAGACGGGAGCAAGGCTACACAAAAATACTAAAAGTAGTTTGCCACATCTGGGATATATCATTCCATTAAAACCCAATTTTTAAAAACTTTTTTGTGCTTAATTCTTTTGAACTTTCCCCGTTTTCCCGATGGTTTCCACAGTAAAAAGCTCAAACATTTCATTAATTTACAGTGCTGTGCAAAAGTCCACCCCTCATTTCTTTATATTTTGCTTCCAAGGAGTCAAACTTTCTTGTACTTTTTAAAAAAAAAAGTGTTCTTGAGCTATAGTTCTCCAGGATTTTTGAAGGTCTTTGGACACTGGCTGCTTTTTCAGTCCAGTCCTTGTACCTGACCATTTTCAGAGGAATGTTTTTTTGTTTGTTAAGTCACTTAACACTGACCTACTCTATGAATCATTCAAGAATAAAAAAGGCACCTTACTCAAGGGAAGATCCAGTGTTATGTCTACACAAACAATTTAGCGATGAACTAATTTTAAGTTGTACATTGGGGCATTTTGTTACTAGCAGCCTGTCTCAAAAATAAAGACTGCCTCAAATAATTTGTTCCCATTTCTTTAGTTGAAGATAACACAGTCTGACAGACATAAGACAGTGTTTTTGCACCAACAAGGTGATTTCAAAAGTGATAGTGCTGAAAACTTTGCATCTCTCGGCATGGTGTGCTGTGTGTCCTTAAAAATCTTTGAGGAAACCAGGAAAATGGAGGAAAAAAGAAGAAGGGCAGGCATAAAAATTATCTACAGCAGATGAACAGTATCTGAAAATCATGTCCTTAAGCTGATCCATCTGAAGCCTCAGTGAACAGTAATGGTCTCAGTGGAAGAGTGTCTGTCAAGAAGCCATTCTTAAGGAAGGGAAACAGGGAGAAAATTTGAAATTTTTTTGGCTCAAATTGTCATCAGTATGTACAGAGGAGGTCAGGAGAGAGGTACAACAGTGAGTGTATACAGCAGTCTGTAAAACACGGTGGAGGCTCTGTCGTCGTTTGGAGCTGCATTTGAGCCAGTGGTGTTGGGAGACCTTGTCAAAATTGATGGAATTATGAATGGATTTATTACCATCTTTATTTTTCAGCTTGACAATGGTCCCAAACACACTGCCAATGCAGTAAAACCATACCTGGATAGAAAAACAACAGAAGACACAATCTGTTATGGACTCCAGAGCCTGGACCTCAACATTACTGAAGCATTGTGGGATCAACTTGATGGAGAACAGAACAAAAGGCAGCCAACATCCAAAGAAGAGCTTTGACTGGCCTTCAAGAAGCCTGGAGAACTTTTCTTGAAGACTGCTGAAAGAACTTAGAAGAAAGCTGCCTAAGAGAGTTCAGACTGTGCTGAAGAATAAAGGTGGTCACACCACATATTTCAAGCTCATTAGACTTGTACAAACTCTGTTTTTGCCTTTATTAATGCTGTACTGTATTTTCATTTTTGTTTGCAGGTTTCAATAAATTGCTACACCTATTTCCCACACATGTCAAAAGAACAGACAAGAGTGGATCTACTGTAGTACTGTACTTTTAGCAAAAACAGCCAACAAGCATATTTGCTTCAATAAATCACTGCATCAATTTCCAATTTTCTTAGCTGAGGTGGCTTTTGTTTTTAAGAGTCAAGACTTTTGCACAGTACTTAAGAGCAGATGTACCAGAGACATCATGTCTCTTGTTAAACAAATGCATGTGGGTACTATTTGTAAATTAAGCTGAGCAATAAAGATATGCTTGAATTAAATGGGTTAAAATCCTTAAACATAAAAATTAAAGATCATAAAAGAAATGTAATGGCAGCCATTCTGTGCACCTTTACAACGCCTGTGAATGCATGGCCCGTTGCTATAAACATGTTATACATATTCTTCTTCCCTCTTACACAGCTCCACTCAGTGTTTGAGCCAAACTGGAAGTGATTGGGGTTTGTGTGATGTTCTGTTTTTAGTGATCACCTTTGGCCTCAGGTGTCAGCTTGAATCTGCATGGACCTGACAACCTGTTTTGCCGAGGATATACAGTACACAGGTTTGCAATTACACTTGGATTAAAACACTCACATTGCACAAGTGATTTAATGCACGCACAGTCAATTTATTGCACCACTTCAGTGCAGTGAAAGTATAGAAATAAAAACTTGGACTGACATGCAGCGAGGAAGAGAGAGAGGCAAAGAGGATGGGTAAAGATAGGGAAAAAATGTCAAACTGCAAAAAAAAAAAAAAAAAACACCTGAGGGTAAGAGGGGAAAGAAAAAAGCAGAATGAGAAAGAAGAGCCGGAGAAGGACAGAAGGATGAGGAATAGCTAGAGCCTAAATGACAACCTCTCCACCTCTCCCCCTCCCGTTACCCTAGTCTACACTCCTCCCTGCTCTGTTATTCCACATCTCTCTCCATCCCTGCCCCCATCCCTTGCTCTCTCAATCTCTCTATTCTGCTGCTCTCTAGCCGACCTGCTCAGACAGGGGTGAAGAGTTCAGGCGCTTCAAAGGCTGCAGTGTAGAGACTGCATGTCATGTGGGAGCCACAGCAGCCTTGCCTGCAGACTTCACAGACAGCTGCTGCTACAATTGATCCTCGACCAGCCAGTGCTCAGTAGTTCAGTCTTCCAACGGTTGCAAACTGCAGCTACATCTGACTCTGGAGCAGCGTGCTTGATATATAGCCCATAAGAAGCCAGACAGGGCCCTTACGAAGTGCTCCTAAACAAAAACATTGGACACAAGCCAGAGCTAAGCTAAGGATGCTAAAGCCTTATCATATAAAGGTCAGGACAAAAGGTGCCAAGTGATTTCCTCAGTAATTTTGTCAATCATTGCCGCATACATTACCAAGCGCTCAGGAAGCAAATGCACTTAGCAAGGGGCAAAAGGAATCAACTCTGCATTTCTGTAAACAGAACTATAGGCAGTGATGAGGAGCCGGTGAGACAGAATATGGAATAGGAAGGAGGGAGTAGGAGAGGTCAGCAAGCGGCCACACTGAGGAGGCACAGTGAGGACACTGCCAGAGCAGTGTAGAGCTTAATATAAAGTAATACTGTACAGTAATACCAGCGTTCTGAATTAGAATGGTGAAGTGCTCAGGCATTATGCTGTGATGGGCTATATTGAGTAAATACCAAATCCTTTTACATGAAAGTGAAGAGAGAAAATTACAATCGCACTCACTTATTTACTAAAAAGGAAAAGGTCAATTAAAAATGTCCTTGTTTTTGAAAGAAAGTCATATGTGTTTTCATCTAATATACTGTGCATTCACATTATACTGATCAGAAATGCAAGTAAGAAATAATGATTAATGGAATAAGTCAACATAAATCTTTTATGATTTTTTTAAATGGAACATATAGGTATGTGTATCTGAGATTTTCAGCAAACTATATGTTGTGTTCCATTGGCACTTTATCTATTCAAAGGAAATAGATAATAGGAACAGAAAATTAGGATTCAATGTAAATAAGTACCGTATTTTTTGGACTATACGTCGCTCCGGAGTATAGGTCGCACCAGCCAAAAAATGCATAATAAAGAAGAAAAAAACATATATAGGTCGCACCGGACTATAAGTCGCACTTTTTTTGGGGGGGGGGTTGCTAGAATCCGAGACCCAGAGCAGAAATTCCATCTTGAACGGCAATTTAAAATAATAATGGATTAAAGAACAGGACGAACAAGGTTACGCCTACGTTATGCTAACGTAACACATTCAGCTACATGACGCACAACGAACACGTGTTCGGTATGTTAACGTAACATTAAGTTATTCAGATAACCATAGCATAAAGAACATACTAACAAGTTAACCAAACCATCAATCCATTGAATTCTTCATCCTCGGTGTCACTTCTAAACAATTCCGTAGACGAAGCGCCGCTTCCTCTTCTGTGTCGCATTAGTCAGACTCGTCGTCAGCTGCAGTTCCAATTATTCCAGCCTTTCTGAATCCCAACAGGATGGTTTGGTTGTCACTGAAGCCCATGTTTTCTTGATCCATCCAATGACTTCCAGGAAAGTTGGGTGGCGCATTCTCCCAGTTGCCGTTAAGCTGTGCTCTCCATCCATCATCCACTGCGCCCACAGGTTACGCAAGACTGCCTTAAAGCTCCGGTTCACGGAGATGTCAAGTGGCTGGAGTATTTTGGTTCATGTGTTATAAATGTCACATATACGTCGCTCCGGAGTATAGGTCGCACCCCCAGCCAAACTATGAAAAAAAGTGTGACTTATACTCCGGAAAATACGGTATACATCATGCAATCTGTCCCATTTCAGCCACCAAATAAATTAAAGATAACAGATGACTAACTATAACAGAGTTTGAGTTTATGGAGGAGCTGGCAGCAATGTACTCAATGAAAATGACTATGACAGGAAGTCATTTGCTCACAGAGGTAAGTGTGTGCTTGGTTGTGCTTGGGCTGAAATGGGACAAAGTGGAAGGTATTACAACTGAAACTGGTATTTTTGCATTGTGTTAAAACACCAGGAGGTCTTGCGTTAGTGCTAAAATTGAACCATGTTCATATTATAACTAAACTAGCTAACTACATCAGGGCAACAACACTGAATCACAGTTTGCATGCTCTTTTGGACGAGCATGAGACTGAACATGGTGACATAGGCTACCACACAGCGGACAGGTGGCTCAGCCTGAGCAAAATGCTACAAGGGCTATGGGGCCTGAGAGCAGAAATTCAAGTTTTATGAGAAGAAAAGGCAAAGAAGTTCCAGAAAGGAAGGCAGATCTTGCGTTTTCTGTTGATAATGACTGACTTCCACATTTTAACCTCAGACACTGAATCTGACTAACTTGTCTAAGCCCAAAACAGACCAGATTTCTCACTGAACAAGAACAAAAGAACTGAAAAACTGCAGATGAAGAAATTAAATGACAAGCAAAACAGCAATGGCACTATTAAGTTAAAAGTCTTTGACGTTTTGAGAAGAGAAAAAAAAAAAAAAAAAGAGAACATTTTGTTCACAACTGTTTTTGGGAATGTTAAATTGCAATAATATGTTTGCATTTTTACTACGCCGATTTCACATTTTCATTGCCTAACTGTAAAATCTACTCTAACTCTAGCAGTAACAGTTTATAAAGAGATATTAATATTGAACAGAATTCAGTTCAGCTTATTGGTGCGGCCCTCTACAACAGTTCCAATTTCTCATGTGACCCCTTGGGAAAATTAATTGCCCACCCCTGGTCTAAGAAAATGGATGGATGAACAGTTTGTTCACATGAAAGCTGATCTGCTAAATACAGAAGTGATACATTTGGCTAGTTGAGTATCTCTGTGGGTACAATTACAGTTTTAAAATGGCCAAAAAAGAGCTTCTTCTGAAACTCAGAAATGATCAGCCCACGTGGGAAATTGCCAAAAAAAAAAAAAAAAAAAAAAAAAAGGGTGTCATTCAACTGTGTGTATTTTCACAGAACTGACCAAACTGACTCTAACCAGTAGAGAAGTGGGAGAATCTAGAGGAAGACGAGTACATCAGTGTTTCTGTATCTGAGGCTGGCCATTAAAATGAAGAGCTCAAGATAGGCAGAAACTCAGACAAACTTTCTTTGCAACTCTACCACAAAGGTCAGCATGTGTGTTTAACAAAGCTGCCAGCTGATGACCTGTGAGGCATCTGTTTCTTTCAACAGAATAATAATCCTAATCACAATAATAGCAAATCTGCCAACAAAAGGAGGGTTGTGGACCAACTGAGTGAAAGCCCAGATGTGAAACTCATATTGTGTGGGGATTTGAAACAAGTAGTGCATGCACAGAAACCCTGAAACACATTGCCACTGAAGGAATTCTTCAAAAGGAATGTCAAAAATCACAGCAAGATGTTGAAAACTGCTGAGCATTTATGCTAAACACCAACAACAAGTTGTTTCCTCTGAAGGGGACAATATTAACTCTGGAACAAAACATATATTGCTACTTTTTTTTTAAATAAAAAAAAAGACAGATGTATTCCAGTGTATCACCTTTATGTATAGGCGCTGCATCAAAGAGGATCAAATGTTTGCTTATCAAAATGAGCCAGCAATTTTCATGGGATTCTTTTTAATCATTATTTTTATGGGCTGTTCACAAAACTGCGGCTAAAGTATTTTGTCAGTGAAAAATATTTATTTCAAGAAAAGAAACCCACAACCGCCCTTAAGTTCTGCACTGTGGTTAAACATTATCATGTTACTGTGGCTGCTACAGTTGAGATAATCTTGTCATGTCCGTTAATTAGGAAGCCAGGTGAAGCTGGTTGTTAATTATCAATCAATTAGATTTAGCCACTGCTACAAGATCTGCCACTGCCACTGGAAATAACCTGAAAAAAGCTGCTTCTTCTTAAATTTAGTTAACTGATACTGCTCTGCAGACAAAAACCAGACATTACAGTTTCTAATAAAATCACAGGTATCCACTATCACAGAGGTCGTGGACTAAACCAGGGGACTTGCCAGTCAGTATTACAGCTAAAATTGAATGGACACCAGAACAGGCTTCAGTGTGATGTGACCATTTCTGCTGAATGAGTATGTACAGGGTAGCTTTCTATAACAACAACAATAAAAACAACCTCATATGTTAAAAAGGTGTTGCTGTCAACTGCTTGCTCTAAATCTTTCTGCTCCTCGGTGGTCAAAATTGCTTAATGCAACTTTTATTAGCAAAGTAACGAGCACTACAGAGGGGAGAGGGCCTGTAAAATGTCCTCAGAGATGCAAGGCCTGTTCCTAAGGAATAAGGAATGAGTTAAGTGAGTACAGTGCGATTTCACACCTATGGTGAGGGTGGCTGGATGGTGAGTGGGTGGCACGGCTGTTACCCACACGATGCCAGTCTGCCAGGGCACCACCTAGGGCCCTACACCCCCCCCCCCCCTTTCTCCCCCTCCCTTCCTGTGACGCCATGTTCCCCTTGCCCTGCAACACCAGTGCCCATCTGCTAGGACACGTTAGCCGCTGGCGCCAGGGACTATTTAGCCTGGCGTAATTAGCCCCCAGACACCAGCAGCCTGATTTTTAAACAGATGTGGGGGAGGTAGCGCGAGCAAGGCGACTATACACGACCAACAAATGTTTGATAAGGAAGAGAGGAAGAGGGAGAGAGAAGAGAAGAAGATGTGACCTAGTTAAAGGAATGATGCAACTCATGTTACAGCACAATGGGCAGTAATGATGACAACCCCACTTGCTCTGACTGTCCGATGCCACGGTCGAGGAAGGATGAGCAGATGAAATTTAATTAGGCTGTGTCCATTTGCTGTACTGACATACAAGTATGTGGAAAATAAACAGACAGGCAAGGATGTTTTAGTCTAAAATCCCAATGTGTTTTTCTTATTCGAGTATCCTCACTGGCTTATTGTGTACTGGGGCTGACCTTTAACCAGAGACAGAGAGAGGTTACAGTGCAGATGCCCTTGAACCTCATGATCGTAATCACACGTGACTGTAACGGCAATGACCTTTCTCCGCTTCCTTCCTGTCCTCCTCACCATCTTTCGCCTCCCTCCCTTTCCCCCCAGGGTCATTTGAGGGTCCAGACTCTTGTCAAGGCTGTCACTCTAGACAGCCCTCTCCATCTACCACCCCCACTGTTGCCATGGCAATGGACGGCACTGCGCTCCGAGGACTGTGTGAGGGGGCAGAGGGAGCCAGTGGACGGATGAACGCTGCAGCATCTTTCCCTAACCTAGGTCAACCTTGCAGAGCTAGTGTAAGTAATGGGAGGGGATAAATGCTGGTCATGCTGCTTGACGACCAAATAGACTGGCAGGATAACGTCAGTGCAGGGACGGGAAAGAGCAATGATGAAACAAAGAGCATAGGTAGAGGGAGTACAGTGAAGGAATTATATAAAGCCCCTAAGCATTGTCTCAATTTCTCTGTTTACACTCACGGGCCAATCATGGAATCTCTGTCTTCAGTAAAAGCACACATGCACACACACACATGCGAACATGCACGCACGCACGCACACACACACACACGCGCACACACACACACACACACACACACACAGAGAAACGTGACCTGGGGGCAGGCAGCGGAGCAACACACGTGTAGTATCACAGAGCTCCCAGCCAGCATGAGTCACTCTGAACACCAGTCGACCCAGAGAGAACAATGGCAACCGGTGTGTGTGAGGTGTCTGTCAAGCATGCACGCATTGGCACAGGATGAAGAGCCACGGATGGAGCAACGCCCCACTGCGCCACCGTCACACAGCCATTTGCTTTGGGTTTTTTTTTTTTTTTTTTTGTACAGTGTGGATGCATACTTGCATAAGTGTGCCACACTGTACATTTTATGGTTGTGCTGTTCCAGTGTCTAAATCAGTCTGCCATCCTGTTGTATTTATAAGGGAAAAAACTATTGTGCTGTACACAGAACTGCATTTAAGTAATCAATAAGGAAAGAATCATTCTGCTCACATGTAGTTAGAAAAGCTGATTGTGTCGGTGCATACTTCAGCCTGTTTTATTCCTGACTGCCTGAGAGACACACTCCAGCAGCCCACAGTGGACAAACACCTGTCCATAACACACTTGAACTGGACCTGGCATTCAGTAGAGATTCTGATGCAGGTTAAAAAAAGCGCCTGCTCTAACACTTTATTTAGCCGTGACACAAACCGTATCGTAAGTTAAAAACAATGATTGCATTTATGTAATGCTTAGTGCAGCTGCAGCAGTGCGTTTATGTGCTCCAAAGTAAGGAATCAAGTTTGAGTCCATGCCTGAGGAACCAGAAGAAGCAAAGGCTAAATCACACGACACTGTATGATGTCAGAGCGGCCTGCACAGGTTGAGATATGGTTCATGTCGAAACTCTTGCTCTTAAACTGCCTGACACGGAACAAGGGGCAAGCCAGGGTTGATTTTAAGTTCAACAATGCAAGCAGATTATATAATATTATATAATTTGCCATTTGCTGGCCTTGTTTTCAGGGACATGGGAACAGGAAACATTGCAATATATAAAACCAAACTGAAACAGAGGCTTCAAAGAAACAAAGACAATTTCTATCACAGATGCTTTTCCACCTGCAGGTATATACTGCTCGCTTCAATTTTAGCTCTGTAAGGAACGCCAAAGTTGGAAAGAAAAAAAAAAAACCCAAAACAGAACCCTTTTATGCCAATCAGCATCTAAACCTTTGGCCTACATGTAACCTCTTGAGCTGATCTGGAACTCAAACAGCCGACTGGTACAATAAATAACAAGATCACACTGCGTGACCTGTTATTTCCTTAGAACTACTTACGTGACCGTCGTGACCGTTCTTTCAAATATTCAAGCACGTTTCCATAAACTGCTTTGAATAAACTCAGGAAATACAGTATATGATTTCAATATATATACACACAAATTCAAGATCACATATTTAGTCTTTGATTAGATTTAAGGGAACTTGAATGGTGCCAACTGTTGCAAAGGTCGATCTGAGAGCTATAAAGCTCATTTGCATTTCTACAGATAAGTAGACAGCCTACCTGAAAGCTTAATGAGCAGCTCAGAGGCCACCTTAATGTTGATATCCTGGCTCAGCAAGCTGTTCTTAGCCATGGGGCTTCCTTCCCTCGGTTTCAGTGACCCCGGGCGATCTGTGGCTGCTGCAGCCACAGTTGGCCCGTCCTGGCCAAAGGGCGTAGGGAAGCTTGGCTGGATCTGGCTCTGGGACTGGGAGGATGGTCGAGGGCTCAGTGCTTCCTCCACTTTGGGCTCTTCCTTCAGTTGGAATGGAGATTTGAGTGTCTCCCTCTGGTTGGCCGCTGGAGTCAAAGGAGACAAAAGAGATCAGAGGAAAAGTGATTATCCAATCAAAGTAACGACCTAGAAAGTGAGGTCTGAAAGTTTATTACTATAAGTTGAAATGTATTTCATAAGCTGAACTCAGCTTTTACAAGAAGTCAGATATATGGTATCCACTGTCCCTATCACAGCATTGTGAAAATACAAAAACCCAATGAACAACAAAATTTTCCATAACGAGATTTCACAGTTCTTATAGGCCAACAGCTGGCATGATGCAGGGCAAAAACAAGGGCACAATCTCATGATCTCTTTTGGTCTTCAGGGTATCCACATCAAATTCAGAATTCCTCTGCTCTCTTTTCTCCTTCACACAGCCCCCCCCCCCCACTACCCCCAACCCATTAATTTCTGTGCATATTACTCTCAACCTAAAGTCTGCTTTCCTCGTTTCCTTTTGCTTTTGACATCGTCTGAATCCCCTTCAGACACAAGGACATGAAATAATTCCAGCAGTTCTGATAGCAATCAGCTGAAGTCTTATCTGCCATCTTTGCAGTGGGTAGCCTAGGTTAGGGATTGAACTGTCACATGGATTCCTCTGCTCTAAAGTCATCTTCAAGAGAAACTGGGCCACATCTAATCCGCCTTAGATGAATAATTAATAATTAGACATGGAGCAACTTCCGATAGCCGCCAAGAAAAGAACAGCAGGGCAAGCGCCTCTCTTTGTGTCTCTGAGCACATTCCACTACTCCCTGTGCTAAAGCGAAGGTTGTTACAGGTTATGGCTCATAAAAATTGTTGAAATACAAAACTGCTTTAAAACACACACAAAAAAGTTCTGAAAATATGAACTAAAATATACCCTACTGTGAGTGGAAAGACACTTTATGTCTGTTTAATACAGTGCTATGGGAACAGAAGGTTAAAGGATACCACTGTCTACCAATTAAGTATAGATGCACTATACCATTTTTCAGAAAGAATGTCAGTACTGAGTACTTAACAAAAAAAAGATTATTGTGTAATGTCACACAAGACTTCAAACAGTTACTTAAACACAAGTTATACTGCTCAGTCACACTATCAAAGCCACCTGCCTAATACTGTCTAGGTCCTTTTTGTGGTTTGGAGAGTGTCTATGTTGCACAAATGGCAACACAGTCTTCCCAAGGCTTCCCAACAGAACAGTGCATTGCAAGACTTTCATTTTTATTGTACCTTAGTTATTGTTTGTGCTCTGTACAATACCCTTGCTGCTGCTATACTGAATTTCCCCATTGTGGGACTAATAAAGGGATTTATCATCTTAGCTTTCTTAACAAGATGATCATTGTGTTAATGATAAAGCTGACAGGTGCCTGTTCTGTTACTAAAGCCATTTTTATTTCCAAATATAGTTCTCACACTACTTGTCAAATGGTTTTAAGATACACAATACAATATTCTTTTGACAAAATATTTTTATACTTACTAAGTGCTATGGACTGTACTAGACCTATTAAAGGATAAAAAACCCCTGCTGTGGAATGAAGGGAAAGGCAGAGATTACCTATGGGGTGTACGCGCTTTAGTCTTCTTTGATCTTGTTTATTCAAAATCTAAAGCGATCAACCAACATGACTTCTGCATTATCTGCGATAGTGGCATTGCGATATGGGGTGAATTCAAATGTGAGTCAGGAAGCAGTCTCCTTTCTATGGTCATATGCTAAACAAATGTGACAGATGTTACTTTAGACATTATCTTTGTCATTTATATTTTTACCCTCCCAAAATAATGCATTTGTAGGATGACATCACTGTAAAAGCAAAGGTCTGCAATCTGCAATAAATCAATTTGCGAATGCTCCAGCAGACACCACAGTTGAGTACCTGCTAAGAAACTATGCAGATATCAGTAGCTCAACTGAATAATTAGTCACACCAAATTTGGATTTCCATTTTTCCATTTGAATGCTAATGCTGTTTGACTGCGTTAATGTTGAGTGTTGCAACGACAAACACGTCCTCACATCTACTGGCACAACCCCATGACACTTGTACAGTTTGAAACAGCTTGTACATACTAGGGTGGACACTCAATCTATCTTTCTCTCTCTCCCCCTCTCATACACACATGGAGCATGGATATGAGAGAGGCTATCACTCTTGGGCAGACTGCTGTCCAGTCTCCTCTGGCCCCAGCAGAGATCTGCTCCACTCCTCACCCGATCGTCTCACCTAACATCTCTAACCGCCACAGGCCTGCCGCCCCCTGCCCACTTCATCAATCTGTGCTGGCCCCAGCCCCTCTGATTAATGATGATCTATGCCGGAGGGATAGAGGGCTCAGGGACAGGGGATACGGGGCAGGGAAAGGGGACAGGTGCTGGTGTTCTGACCACCCATGTGATGTTGTGATGCCACAGTGCCACACAATGGCTGGGCTGGGCTGCAGTTCAAGAGGCCGAGAAGGAAGAGGGTGAGCGGCAGGGAGGGAAAAGAGGATGGGGGGGAGGGGCGGTGACCTTCAAGTTCGGGGGGCAGTTGTGCAGGGTCGCACATGGCACCAGCTGGAAATGTCATGCTGTCAGATGTCAGGCGGGCAGGCTAAGTATAACCTGGTCAGCACCTGGAAGGACGTCCTCTAATTAGAAGCGTGTTGGGCCATGTCGGATCAGACAGGGACAGCGCACTTGGTCAGCACCTTACAAACACACATAAAAATACCTTCGCATTTAACCATACTTTGTGTTGCCTCATGCAACAGAACACATGCTTTGTCATACTGCATTCAAATCTGCGTAGTCACTACACTGCGCTTAAACCACAGACAAATATGTACTCAACATAAACTTGGATTCTCGAATTCTTCTCCTCTGTGGCCTCGTGAGAGCAAAAACAACTCCAGGACGTGCACTCGCACACAAAGTCACACCACTCCAGTGACCTTTTGGATTGTCGCTATAAATAGAGTGCATTTCCACTCAGAATCTATGTTACAGATCCCAATGAATTATTTAGTAGCCTAATCCAGTAGGCAAGTTTTTTTACTCCTCCGAGCTGATGGCTCAAGAACAAAAAGGCAGAGCACAGCACCAACAGGAACTATTCAGCCAGCAACACCAAGCTTACACTTTTGGCCTTTTGTCTGTCAAAATTTCACAATCACAATAGCATCATGAGCATCCAGTCCCTGGCAGATCATTTTGTGAAGTGAGCACAGATTTGCGGAGGAGATGGTCATCTCTGGGTGACTGGGCTTCTCTTCTGTGAGTTTCGTGACTCTGTGTGTGTGCACCAAGGCCCGGTGTCAGCTCCCTGTGCTGGTTCTAGCTCAGGTTTGACGATGCTATCAGTTTGTCTCCATGTTATCACACCCTTCTGACACCTGCCACCAACGCTACTTCCATCGCCGTTCTCCTGCCCGTTTCTCTCCCTCTTGCCACGCTTCTCTCTTGCGCCTCATCTGTCTCACTGCCAGGCGCTTGTCCACTCCACCTCACCTCTAGCTCCGTGGCCAGGGCTGCCGTCAAATAACTTCATTAGCTTTCCACCTCTGTCACGCCGGCCTGCTCCTCCTCTGACAATTGGCTGCTGTATTTTTTTTCTCAGACAAGGGAGAAAAAAAAAAAAAAAAAAAAGCACAGGGCTACGTGGGGCAGGTTGAGAACCCAACAAAAGCTGACAGTGTGCTAGACACCGGACAGTGATACTGATGGCTGCAGTGGGGATGTATGGACCAGAGGTCACACACAAAAGGCCTGCCTGTATCTGCTCATGCAGAGCTGGAAGCAGGGGACACATGATTAATCTAGGTGTTCACAAAAGAACAGACACTTCAAAAATCAAAAGTATTCTGCCACGAGACAGTGCAACAAAAGCTTTACAGCATTTTTCTCCATATTTTTTCTTATACGCATCAATAGACAAACATTTCTATAGCTAGGATTACATACAAACCTTGACAGAGCCATACTGCATGTTTTACATGTTAGAATTCAGCTTTTGCGTCACATTACTGTACCAAAGCACTGCATACGAGACAATCTCCCAAGAAACACATAAATAAGACAACTGCAGAAGCATCATGACAGATACAACACCTCCTACAACCCCCTGCATGCCAATTATTCACACCCAGCCAGGGTCAAGCTCGTTGCGCCTGTGTCATCGCAGCCGGGGGTGGGGGTGGGGGTGTTTGGAGGGCGTGCAGTGCCCACTGTCATTATTAACTCGGGTCCACTGGGCACAGGGTAGGGGCTGTGCATTTCAAAGTGCCTCTGTGGCTTTTCATCTCTGAATCAAAATGTGGATCACACTGGATAGCTAACGGTTGTGTCAGCGTGCAAGGATAAAAATCAAAGGGTATCAGTATAACACTCAACGGAAAGCAGGGCAGCCCCCAAAAAAATGATATGCTTATTATGTCAGAGGTCACAAAGAGTTCACTGGCTTTTTATGCCTGGGGAACTCAATGCAACTCCCTCTTTGCCTTTACTCCCTCTCCCTTGCTTGCTGTCACTTTATCTGCCCCCCCCTTTTTTTTTTTCTCTCTCTCTCTGCAGCTTTTTTATACATCTTTTCTCCCCACCCCACCCCATAGGCCATGTGGGATTGAGGCACTGAGACAGCAGTGTAAAAAGCAGGAGGGATGAGCTGCTCGTGTACACACTCAATCTGGTTGGCAGGGAGGTCAAAGAAATAGAGTCTAGAGGTCCCAGGAGGAACTTCCTCACCTCTCCTTTCCTGGCTGCTCCTTGGCATGGGTAAGTCTCATAAGATCTGAGCCCACTTCTTCACAGTTTCATAACCCTTCTTTCTTTAACTCCACCCCCCAACAAAGGGAGAGAACTTGTGATCAAAGAAGTGGTATTCATTAAAAACCCGTCATCACGCATTCAAGTTCAACATCCTCTCGTCCTGTCTTTTATATCCTGCCTCACTCTCCTTGAATGATGCCCTGACTAAGATGTCCGCCACTTGACACTGGGCTGACATTGCAGGGAGCCATCTTGGCTCCTCTGGGAGTTGCCTGGGCTTGATTGTGCAGTCTGGGAGTGAAGCGCAACTGGCACCAGGGGGCATCCATGTGGAACCGGGGCGTGCAAGATCGAGGGGGAGTTAACTAAGCCAGCCGAGTCCCTGTGCATCCTGGTGGGGTCACAGGATGGCGCTGAGGGCGCTAATCATTTCAAATTATGAATTCCTTTTTAATTATGAATTATGCATAAATTTTTAATTAATCTAATGTTCCAGGGTTTTTTCCTCCCATCCTCGCGCTCAAGATCTCAATCTAATTACACAGCATTAAGAGGAAGACTGGGCAGTCGTCGCCTCGACCCTGGCGCTCAACCCCGGTCAACCTTTTTTCCATCAATCTTGCCATCGTCGCCAAGCTCATCCTTTGATATTTTCTGCAACATGGCAAATGTATCTAAACATGGGTCGGACCTTGTATGCCCGAGAACAGCATGTTTCTTAAGTTTATTAGATTGCTGAAGAAAATGCCGATGTCTGCATCACATGAAATCAACTGCAACTTTTAAAAAAAAGTCCTAAACTTACTATCAATAATGGGCAATATGTAGTCTTCTCTATTTTAGACAACCTTTAAGCTTGTGTAAATATTCAGTTTATCCCTTTGGCTAATTTGGAATTGAATTTGTCAGTCATAATAATACATGCACGCAGACAAGGAAAAGCAGGAGGAAGATGCCAGGAATTTACAATTAGTCACCATCCCTGACAACTGACAGGATGTCGGTGAGGAAATGAATCCTCGAACAACTACTGACGAGGTGCCCTTAAGCAAATCATTTAGTCCCTGACTGCTTTAGTGAGTCAATCTGTGCCCAGCTGCAGAGTGCTGAATAAGTGCCACAAGGCATTACAAAGTGTCAATTTAGCTTAAAAAAAGCCCTATCATACATTTATGTTTGACTGAATAAATGATCTTAAAAACTGCACCATTCTCCGCTCTACTCTGCTGCACCAATTGTGGCTGTGCATACAGTGAGATGCACTTTACCCGATTACAAGCAATTTATGTTTGATGCTTCGAGTCATTAACCGACAGGGGTCTCCAGTTTATAAGCAAAAAAGAAAAGACAGCAAAAGCTTGATATCAGAGCTTTCTCAGCTGTCTTATCCCCGTACAGAGAATCAGGAAGAAGTAGGATGTGAGTAAATGAGTTAAGATGTGCTGGGCCAAACAGTGTCCACCACTTATACATTAAACTCTGAGCATCAATCAGTAAGACGTGTCAGCTTCTGAATATGGACTTGAAGCTCCAGATCTCACCTTCCTGTTTTTATCCCAGCATCATCTGTGCTGGTTTATTAAGTGATGTTACTTGAATATTTTAAGCTGTTGTATCAGTCTGCTACACTATGTTTTCAATGGCAATACATATGTATATCAAGTACCTATATGCACAGGTGAGAACACATTATGCTAAAACTTGGATCAGAAACAACTCTTGTTATCTAGGTACCACAAAAGTATAGCACACAGGTCATTTGAATGGATGATCATAATTTTACACATTTAAAAGGGCAATATTACTGTGTTTGTGTGCACAAATCCAAGACTTGTTAAACAGAGTCTATCTGTTGTATATTAACTGTATTTTCAGGGTTTAAATTCCTCTGGTATTATTGAAACCGGTTTGAATACTTGTGGTACTTTGACATCACTTTTTATAAGCACAATAACAGATAAACAGCTCAATCACATATGCCAACACCCATCTAACCCATCTAAGACCAATGCAGTGTGACTGTGTAAACCATTTCTATTCTTTTCAGAGTTTAAAGAACAACACCAATGGGAATTTAAAATGTTTTCTTATGTTAATACCCATTAAAAAAAACTAAAAAAGAAAAAGTCTAAATGCATTGGCGTACGCGCCGCTGTCAAAAGCTAAAACTCTCTATTCCCTACATATTTGAACTAACAGACATTTTAGGTTTCCGTTGTTTTTATAAGCCATTAAAAACAGCTCAGAGACATACTGCAGCCTTGACCTGAGACGATAAACATAAAAAAGTGTTTACACTTCTTACGAATGTTATTTCTGGTGACAATGAAGAATCAAACAAACTTAAGGCAAAGGGGAGACAACATCTAGCTGGAGATCAGCATTGATGTCTTCATATTCAAGTTTGGAAGAACTGAAAAACTCTTGATGAAAGTGCAATTACAGTGACTTGAGTTAAAAAGTCAAGCTGGAAAAACAGCACAATAAACAAAGCAATTATGGATTACAGAAGTTATGCCAGTACTGTGCCTGTGCAAGCTGTTTTTCTGTATATTTTTTTAAAATGAACTGTCTTGTGTTTGGACAGCATTAACTGAATACAGTACTGTAAAGACTGTTCTACACATAAATTTTTCATTTTATTTATATTTAAAAAAACAAAAAAAACTGCTAACCTGAAAGCTTCATAAGCAGATCAGTGGCCGTTTTGGTAGTGATGTCCTGGGCTGAATAAGGAGGCTGTGGTTGGACCACTAGGACTGGATCTGACGCCGACTCCGACCCCAACTCCAGGTAGGTCCAGGGAGTTGGCACTGCTGCTAGGACGGTCCCTGCAGATGCTAAAAGGGGAGAGCACAGACAGGTCTCTCTCCTGGGGCTCCTCCTTGATGTGGACGTGATTGGAGGAAGCCTCGACCGGAGGGGACGTCTGCTGCTGAGCGTCCGAGTGCAGTGGGGACACCTCTGTCCCTCTCAGGTCTGTGGAGCCGCCGTCACCCATCAGGGAGCCCTCGCCCTCTGTGTCAGTGGTGATCTCCTCTTTTACCTTGATGTCTGTGCGGGGGAAGTGCTGGTGGCAGCGCATGTGAAGCTTCAGGCTGAAGTGACGGGAGGAGGTAAAGGGACAGAGTTTCGCACTGAAACGTCTCACCCCGGTCCTGGTGCTGATGTACCTGGAAAAAGAGGGACAAGTTTAAGTATCAAATCCCTTCTTCACTCTGGCACTGCAGGAGGACATCAAGTATTATTTGCTTTATTTCAGATGTATTTATCAGCTGCAACAAACATGCAGCAGTGTTAAATATTGCAAAGGATATAAGTCTAAACATTTATGTGCACTCCAAAGCCATATCTATATATATATATCATATAAGATCCAACCTTCATGTGGGACTTGAGATTGTCTTTGCGAGCACAGCGAAAGGGACACAGCGGACACTGATGGCTTTCAAGCCTGTGTGGATGACCATGTGTCTCTTCCAGTAGCTCTTGCGTTTGATGACCAAGCCAAACAGGACACTGGAATGGTTTGCCACCATCCTCAGGAGAGCCTTGAAGGGAACCAAAGAAAGCTTGTTATTTGTTTTTTTTTTTTATTTAGAGGCATTTAAATACTTTCAAAAAGGTAAAGCTGAATCTTTGATGCATGGAATATGGACCATTTAGCTAAAATGAAGCGTTATTACTGTAAAGCAAGCATGTCAAATTTATTGATCCAATTTGTTCACAAAGCGGCTGTGCAATAAATTCCATTAATACATTCCTCGTCCTTTGTAATAATCCTGGCATCACTGCACTAGGGCTTGCAATGCGTTTGGCTGAAAAATTGGATTTATTAATGACTTTCCTTAAAATCTTCATACTTTGAAAAGCCACCTAGCGGGGCTGGAATGGACACTTTGGCGGGCCCGTTCTTGCCCGCAGGCTGCACGTTTGACAACCCTACTGTAAAGAAATGCAAATCGCCCCCTTAATAAGCGCGTTACTCGGACAATGCTCAGATCTGTGAGAGACAATGTCTGCACACCTAATAATGAAAACTATCATGAGAGAAATGCCAGCTGGAAGCAATGGAACAATGAAAGCAAAAACTCAAGCATGTTTTAGTATCTCGATTATTGTTGTTGGCTTCATATCCGGCATCCATTACTGTTTAATTGGTCTTATTAGAAAGAGGCATGATTGCATTACAAATTCTACAAGGGCCTGTCAGGATGGCTTCATAAGTATTCCAGTGCCGTTCCTTGAAAAACATCTGGTAATCAGTGTTTGGTGAAATTACTGTGCTCAGCCATTCATTGACCTGAGGTGTAAAACCTCGAGACTGCCTATTTGCAACAATAAACCACCATCTGCGGCCCAACCTCTCCAAGCACAGCAGAGATCACAATGCAGAAATGACTTCTGCTTAGTCTAAGTTGAGACGAACAAAGCAGAAATAAAAACAGGAGGCAGCAAATATATGCGTGTGTGTGTGTGTGTGCGTTTAGTACTTAACGTGTGCATTTTCTATCTAATCCCAATCACATGTTAGAAAAAGGGAGTCGGTTTTTCTTCAACACAAATACGCAGCATACCAGCAGGATAACAGTTTTATAGTGGAACTAGCAAGGGTCTACAATAAAACAAGACACGACAGTCAATAATCAAGGTCACATTTTCAGTCTGGCGACCAAACAAACTACCTGCATTTTTACAGTGCTGCTCGACCTTGACGGCATGCCGGGTTAGAGCAGACCCCTTTTTAGCATGCAGATCACAGAATATTACATCGACTGCCTCATCTGTCTGAAGTCAATTTGATCCAGCCATTTTAGTTTTGGCGGGGTTGCGACACAATCCCTCAAAAGTGCCCATCCATCTCCCTGAAAACATTCTGTTCTCCTTAAGACTACTTAGTTGGAGCCTGCACTTTGAAACCATCTCTCCTCCTGTCCAAGAGTGAAATCTTTGTGTGCACCTTGTTTGGGTTACATGTCTACATCTGAGCACACTCTTACAGATTATACTGCATGCCATTTGTAAGTAACAGAGACAGCATGTACGAGGAGAGAAGAAAGAGCAGAGAGAGAGATGAGAGAGAGGAGAGAGAGAGAGAGAGAGAGGAGAGAGAGAGGAGAGAGAAGAGAGAGAGAGAGAGAGAGAGACGGAGGAGGAGAGGAGAGGGGAGGAGAGAGGAGAGGAGAGAGGAGAGGAGAGAGGGGAGAGGAGGGAGAGAGAGAGAGGGAGAGCGAGAAGAGGAGGGAGAGAGAGAGAGGAGAGGAGAGAGAGAGAGAGAGAGAGAGAGAGAGAGAGGGGAGAGAGAGAGAGAGAGAAGAGAGGAGAGAGGAGGAGAGAGGAGAGAGAGAGAGAGAGAGAGAGAGAGAGAGGAGAGGAGAGAGAGAGAGGGAGAGAGAGAGGAAGAGAGAGAGAGAGAGAGAGAGAGAGAGAGAGTGCACGCATCTGTATCCAGTCAGTGGAAAGTATGATGTGTTGGCCTTAAGTCTGCTGTGCTGATCAGTGCAGAGGGCTCTGGTTAGTGGGGTATGAAGCCAGGAGGAGGCTGCTGAGATGGATATGGACTCCAGGGCTCCCCACTGTGCCGAGCACACACTGACGGCCCCCTTTTGGCAGCACGCACATCCGAGCACAAACGAGCTGGTCTGGGAAGGCAGTGAGGTCTCAGTCGGAACCCCCCGTCGAGCCCACAGACCACTTCCCAGACTAGAAGGCCAGCCAGAGCTGTTTTCTCTCGGCTATGCTCTCTGCTCGGCTGACAGTTAAGCTGAGGCTACACTACACACTGCTTCAGCGCCAGTGAGGTGAGAACAAAACCATTACAAAACTAGAGAAAACATGTCACGGAAGTTCGCAATTCTGTTTCTCTGATGGCATTTTGGTGACACGCGAACCTGCTACTGCTGCACAAATGGAGAGATGTGTGTCTGTGTTTCTTGATGTCATCCTTCCAATGAAATATTAGTAATAATTTAGCACTACTGACAGTTTGACTTTGCATTTCATAGTGTTGTTTGGTGAATATTGAATGGGAAGCAGTATAATGCCTGGGGAAATATAGAAACTGAACTGATTTCAGTTGCAGTTAAATGATCTTGCACATTCAACTGTAGCAGCCTTGTTTAACTTTAGGTAGCCAGATCGTGTTTAACATAAGCCACACACATTTAAGTGTACTTTAATATTTTGCAACTCTGTTTTACTAAGAATAATAAAAAAAAAAAATACATATTTTAAGTGGAGAAATATGCAATAATGCACCTAAGCTAAGCTGGGCTGTTATCTGTACTGGTACAACCACTATTTTAATTAAAGCACTAATCTTACTATGCTTATAGTGATTACCATGCTTATTATATTCCTTTACTGTGCATTTAGATTACCTGCTTGGTTGCTGGGTTTCCCCCTGCCCTTGGGAGGAGAGGGCAACAGCAATTCTAGGCTCTGGGTGGGTGTAGAGGGCGTGGGTGCTTTCTGGTTCTTGTCCAACAGGGGCTTCACGTCCTCTTGGAGGACCCCAGTAGTTGCCAAGGGGGAACCATCTTTCTTCTCTGCCAGCAGGTTTCCTGCTGCCCTGGCTGCCACCTCTTTGAGCAAGGCAGCGGAGGAGGTCATAGACACAAGCGAGAGGAAGGAACTTGCTGCTTGGTGGTCTGTAGCAGAACTGGCTGTTGACGAGGCTTGGCTCCGCTCACTGACTTTCTTGGAGAGTGCAGCAAGGGTGGAGCTAGCTGACTGCGGGCTAAACGGAGAGTTAAAGGCATCGAAGCGCACCACATCGTCTCCTCGACCACCCCCTCCCAGGGTGGGCACTGCAGATGAGGCAGAGGTGGAGGAGGAGGATGATGTCGTTGAGGAGGAGGCCACGGCATTCTTGTCTTGAAGTACAGCATTGGCTGCTGCTTTTAATTTCTGGATTGCAGAGTCCGGGGACAGGCTAGAGCCGCATGGGGTGGAGCAGCTGGCCGGAGGCCACTTATCTGCCACACCTGCCCATACAAAGCCACTGCCATTGCTAGGAGTGACAGAGTTAAAGGGGTCTAAGGGCTCTTGCTTAATGTTGGTGGCTGAGGGGACCGTGGAGGCTGGTGAGGCTGAGCCACTGTTATTATTGGCCAGTTTTCGGGCAAGAGCACTTAACTGCTGGGCATGGTGGGAAGATGGAGAGAGGGTCAAAGGTGGGGCTAGACCTATTGGAGGCGACTCACCCCCAGCGCCTCCCCTGGATGACCGACCCAGGAGCTCCCCAGTGTCAAGCTTTAGCGACCCAGCCTCTAGGAGGCGCCGTAGGTTGCTGCTGAGGGGCTTTCCCAGGGCTCGAGATGCTGCCTCGCCGTACAGTGATGACACCACAGACGAGAGTGTGTCCTGGGCCGAGAATGCACCTCCATCCAGACCAAGAAGTTCCAAAGAGGCACGATGGACAGGTGTGGGGCAACCCAGTGAGCTTTCGCCTCCGCAGGTATCATGATCCCCAGACCCAGCGCTGACTCCAGGTCGTTCGTCAGGAGAGGAGCCCCTGGGCAGGAGGACCTCATCCTGGGTGTCTCCAAAAGACGACGACTCTGAGCGCGTGTCAGAGGCATTCCCAAACCAGCCTTCCTCCTCCACAGCAGTGCCATCAGGCCCTCCTTCCTCATTGCTGTCCACATCTGGAAGAAGAGAAACGAAATAACAAATTAATAAAATGTGTGTGAGCACTGTGGCAAAGGTTGCTTTTGTGAGCAGTTGGACAAGTGATTTTTTTTCACAGCTATACAATTGCTTTACAGCTCAGTTTTATGTGTACATTTATGATGTTTAAGAGCAATTAGGCAGTTAGGCTTTCCCAGTCAGGCTTCAGCATTGCAGAGATTAGCAAACTGTACATGTAAAATCCTAACTGGAAGTCAAAAAGCCTTTGAAAGCTGCAAAAAGGAGGGAGAGCAGTAAAATGACTTCCAGCCTAAATTCAACCTCTTTTTTATACAGTCACAAGGCACATCCAAGATGTTTGAGTAATTTAGATTTTTCTGTCTTTTTTTAACCATATTTTTCCCACCCTTGGTCTGGAAGAGCCTAGTAAAGGGGTTACCATGACAACGGGTCCTTCTGGGAGGCTAGACAGCAAAGATTAGGGTAATGGAGGTTACAGAACTAGATTAATATTCATGAGCCTGCAGATACCACCAGGGAGCCAATAAGGATAGGGTTAAGGTCACCAAGGGTCATTAATATACACTTCATGTATCAATATTCATAAGCAAAACATTACAGCTTGCCAGACAAGGGCGAACAAAGAAAAGTGAATATTCCTGATACATATTAACAAACCTCCATAAGAATATGTCAAAAGCGCCAAGCCTGGGTGAAACAAAATGTCAAAACTGACATCTCCTCTTTGGGTCAGTGTACACACCAGCTCAGAAAACATTCGATAAAAAGGAACTGGCTGAGATTCATTAAAAAAAAAAAACTGGCCACTCAAAATGAAAATATCATTTAAGATGTCTTACACACCAACATACATTTCCAAGCACACCAAAGCTGTCTTCACCTTCACGACCCTCACAGAGGCCCAGTGGGTCTGCTCTCTGTTTACAGGCAAAGGCAAAATCGTTGCCAGGCAACCCAGCCCAGCAACCTGTAGGGATCATTAGAGATGGCTGACATCTGGCCAGCATGGCTCACTGTGGTCCGCAAAGGTGACCACAATCACAACCCGCTATGACCGCTACTCTCCTGCTGCAACAGATATCAAACAGGGATTGCACACTTCCAGATATCTTCTCATCTCTAACACATCCCCACTTCCTTTCTTACATTTGACACTAACACAGAAGAAGATGTCAAAAACCAGAGCAACAGGTTATGTTATAATATCAGCCAAACTTTCTATAACCGCATGCTTAGTAGCCTTCACCTTGACGGATAATGCAGGATGCACTTTATGGGACTGATAAGTGTGTGTGGCACTTCTTCTTTGTTAAGACTATTATTAAGGTGACTGAAAACACCAAAATGCACTGATTGTGAACCCAATTTACCATGCTGCTCGAAGCCATTTTACCACCAGAGTAGGGTTAACAGGAATAAAGGGAGGGAGAGGGAAAAGGAGCCAGTGAGTCATGCAGGGCAGGGCTTGACACATTTCCATGTGACATGCGAAAAGCAGCAAGAGCCACTAATGGCTGTAATGTGGTTAGAGGGAAATCGCTAGATTACTGACCCAAGGTCTCAGCTTTGAGGCTGAACTTTCTTGCTTCCTAGGTTCATTCTTAAACCTCGGGGTTAGGTGCAGCTGCACACAACACTAAGCTACTGGGCTTCTGCCTGAGTGCTGCAGTGTGCACTCCACTACCGTGGCTTTGTGTGTCACAGACAAGCCACCCCTGTGGACAGAATGACATTTTCCAAGGTCATGGTCTCCAGGCCAGCTCTAAGGGGCCTTCATGTGAGTTCTGTACTTACGATTACTGCTACATGCCCATCACATACATGGAGACAATCTTCTTTAAAGAACAAACATACATTTTATTGTTAAGTGCTGCCCATGTTTTTTTTTTTTTCTTTTCTCTGACACACATTTAACTGTTTTGGCTCTGCAACGGTGGCTGGCTTGATGATGGAGGCATGGAGATACGGGCAGAGGCGGCAAGCGTCTGCCACTGAAAGGGAACCATTTAGCGGTGTAATGGCGGGGATGACTTGCATGTTGAGACAAACAGCTGCGGGGTGCTCAGCAGTCTGGATCTGTTATCACTCACACATGGATGATTCACTGGCAAAACGGGAGGGAGTTTTCTCTCTGGGCCACCGAGATGTATAGCACCACCTTATTATAGACAAAGACAGACCTATAAGAGGTCCGAGTCCAGACTGAGACTCCATAAAGGGAGGGCCAAAGGCTTCAAGACTTCCCAGAATAAACAGTCTTGAGCTTGACCAGAGATGCATGCAGAGCAGATAAAAATATTTTCATGTACAATGTTCAGAAATTTGTTGTGCTAACCTGTCAAAAGAAGAAACGGGGAGCTCACAGCCTGTAACTACAGCTAAAAACAGTTGGACCTTTCAGGTAGTGGAGTTGTTCATTGTTTCACCACGCAGAGCTGTCAACAATCTCCATTTGTGAACTTGGCAGGATTATTTTGGCTGAGGCTTTTTCAGGTCAGAGGGGGTGCGCGCGCGCGTGTGTGTGTGTGCATGCTCAGACATACACATTCAGAACATGAGCCAGTTAGATTTCAGCTAACCTTGTCACACAGAATGATCGCTAGTAAAAGGGAGGAGTACGAGTTAGAGAAGGGAGAGAAGAGCAAGGGACTAGAGTAAAGGTAGGTCAAGAGGTTAGCCACCACATGACTTCTGTGAGGCTGCTGACTAACATGTTCCCTCTTCTTCTTTCTCTCACACACACACACACACACACACACACACACACACACACACACACACACACACACACACACAAAGCTACTCTGTTGCTTAGCCAGGCATGAAAATTGGCCTCCCTGACCTCAGGCCCGAACAGGGTAGGGGGAGAGGAGACGGGACAGTGAAGGAAGGAAGGGACGGCTAGAGAGATGGCAAAAAAAGGAGGGGCTGATCTGACTGGGCAGGCAAGAAGAGGAGGCCATTAGCCGATTAAGATTGGAGGGGTGCATCAATACTGCGCTGATGTCAAAAGGAGAGTCATGCCCATGAGCTAATATAAGAATGAGAGAGAGAGAGAGAGAGAGAGGGAACAAGAGAGAGAAAGAGAGAGAGTGCAGGTCAGGGAACCACTAAAATCGCAAAGACTGCTGACCGCAAAGCCCTACAAAGTGAAATAACATGAAAGACTGTCACAACATACTGAGACTAAAGCCATCACATTTACAACACCAAAATGATTAGCCTCTCTTTCTTGCTAAGACTGGGAGGCTCATGGTGGTATGTGTGCATGGGTTAAGGAGGTAGGGCATAGGGTAAGGCCATAGGAAGGAAGGCAGGGAGTATGGATGTGGTGAAGAAGGAGCCGAGGTGGTAATTAAGTGTCCGGTTAGACCCTGGCGGGGGTTGCCACAGCCGCGGGCTATGCTAATGAGCACGCCCGGCGGTCAGGGCTGCCTTATTAGTGCTCGCTGGACAATATGGTGGGAGAGATGCACTACTGACGGCCTCACGTCTCTGCAAATGACTAACAGTCCTCCCAAGGAGGAAGCTAATTCCATTAATTGGGACACACTGGATCAGGATCACCTCCCTTTCCTTTTTCCACAATCCCTCACTTGCTTGATCTCTGTCAAATCACATTCATTTACCACCCCCCCCCAAAATGTTCAATTAGGAAAAATTCATTATTTATTCCCTTACACAAAAAGATAGCTGGTTTTCCATGTTTCCATGTTACCCCAACCAGGAATTTAAAAAACAAAACAAAAAGCAGCACTTTAGGAGTTTTCACTTTTGTAAACTTTTAGAAGAAGAAGAAACAGGAAGTACAAAGGAAACACAGTAATAGCAGGGTAAGAAATTGGGCAGCAATGAATTAACCGAATGTTAACATAGTAGTTTTTAAAAAAAAAAAACATTGAAGCGCATAGTCATTAGATTTGTATTTGCTTTAACATTATCAAGTGCAGCACGCCTGTAAGTGAGTAACTTTCTAAATGCACAAATCTGAAGATAAAATGTAATAAATAAATAAATAACAAAAAATAACATTTTTGAGTAGTTTAAAAAAAGGAAAAGCGATATTTGTTTACAGTAAAGACGCATCTGTAAATCAGTTGAATACTGCAGTTCCTTTGCAGGAGCAACATGACCATCATGCCATCATGTTATTTCCATTAGGAAGTTGATGAAACATGACAACCAACAAGGGGACAGGCAATGCAAATGATTACTGAGGCAAAATGTCATACAGGACAGTATGCAACCTATTTACGTTAAATGAACTTGCAAGAATCTGCCCGTCCTTTATGTTAAGCAACACCACCCCTTGAAATGCTTTGAGAAACCGTAGTCTTAACAGCTGCATGTTTAAGGTTTAGATCAGTCATTTGAATGCAATTAAGGTAAATTTCACTTTGATTGTTTAGCAGCTGCCTTGGTTAGCATTAAATCTTCTCCTTAGGTTCGTATGAATTGTGTTTATCAGGAGCAACACACACACACACACACACACACACACACACACACACACACACACACACACACACACACACACACACACACACACACACAGAATACATGTAGCCTTAAAGCCACATTCTTTTCAAATCAGTAGTGATGTGTGTGGTTACCTGTTAGCTTTCAATACTTATATGTGAGGCATTTATAGAACATCTGTAAATTGTAGCTATAGAAAATAACCTGTGTTAAAAAAAAAGTGGTAATGCAATGCTCCATCAAACTACTATTCAAACTATTAATCACAGTGATTATTAACAGTACTGTCCCATCCTTGCTCTTTCAATAGTTAATCTTGCATGCTGGTTCCATGTATGAATGACCCAAGGTATGATAACTTCTGACAGTACAGTAATTCACTACAAATATAGACCCCCACCACCACCACCACAAAAAAAAAAAAAAAAAAAAAAGTCATAGATCAGATCTGCACTGCAGGTAGGCCGGTTTAGCACCTGAATTCTTTTACAGCTTTGTCTGGCATTGCCTTGCTGAAATAAGCAAGGCCTCCCTGAAGGCCAATCATTCTGGATGGCATTTGTTGCTTCATAACCTGTATATGCCCTTCAGAATAAATGGTGTCTTCATAGAAATGCTAGTTACCCGTGCCAAAGACACTAATGCACCCCCATACTATCACTAATGCTCACTTTTGAACTATGCGTTAACCACAGGACAGTTTTCCACTTTGCCTCAATCCATTCTTAATGAGCTTGGGACCAGAGAAGGAGGCGGCCTTTGCACTGCTTTTGCATACATTGTGTTTATTTATGTGCTCCCCAGAGTCATGTCTGCTGTGCACTGTGCAATTTTTTTAAAATTATATTATTCGTTTGTGCATACCCTTTTAGATGCCTTTTTAAAAAATCATCTTATAGACCTCTTGCCATTTAACTAGTCCAGTTTTTAATGGAAAACTAATGGAAAGTCCAACATAAAGTGCCTTAGGGGAAACGTGCTACTAAAACATCTTCACTGCACCTTGGAATTATTTCTTGTTTCTGGACATCTACTGTAAGGCCTGAACACAATTTTTCTAAGATATTCCCTCGTGGTGTTTCGATGGCGGTGGTGGAGAACGCCACCTTGTCGGTGCTCAACTGGGATGAGATCATGGTGTTTCATCACATTTTTTTAATATATTCAATAAGCCAACCAATGAGCCATGATGCCCTACTGTTGAAGGCACTGGCATCCTGGATGAGACCTCTCTCATCTGGCCAGAAATGTTTTATCAGAGGATACAACCACTGCTAGAAATCAACTTTGTATTGATTTGTAGGGATGCTTTCCTCTAAGGAGACACAGGGACCCAAACCTAAACGCTCCCTCAGCGATCAAGGGTTGCAATTGTTTCTTATATTTGTCACCTGTCTGTATATTGTGTATCACCATTCAGCCTAGAGAGAGGGGAAAAAAAGAAACAAGATATGCACCCTATAGTGCTATTAATAGCAACATTCGCGTTTTTACCGTATATGTAGTAAATTATATAGTGATTTAGTGAAGAAAGCAAAGGCCAGTTGACAGTCAGGCTTTTACTTTCTTCTGACTTGGGGAAAAGAAAAAAGAAAAAAAAAAACTGGCATTCATTTTTCTTCTGTACAAGAGCAACTTAAACCATTAAACGTCCCTCTAGCTGTTAATTATATTGACACAATGTCTTTACCCTGGGAAAAAAAATCCTCCCGTGTATTGATGAAGGTTTACATTAGACATTCAAATATTCAGTTCAAACATTATGAAAATCCAGAATCAGCTCCTCCCCGTCTTCTCCAGCTACCTGTGTTATCCCGCCCAAGTGTTTGTGTCTGTGACAAAGACACAAAGAGCCCATCTTTCAGCAGGAATCTGAGGTGAGGTGATACTCTCAGCAAGGATCAGGGTTCAGGCAGCAGGGCTATATATAATGGTGGTTGAGTCGTATTGAAATGTAGCGCAGATTACCATCTGTGTATTTTCGGCCTTGGCCTCCGTGGTTTGCGGGTACTTTGGGCGGCATGCCAGAGGTGAAACAGGAAGGAGAAGTGTTCTTGGAAGAGAATGAGACGACTGAGAGCCTGAGACCTCTGAAATTCCTCAATGCAGATGAAGTGCACTTTACATCCTGGTTTATTTTTCCCTTCCATTTTTAGCATCTCATGTTTAAAAAAAAAACTTGCTCATAACCTCAGATGTGTCATCAAAGCCATGTGCCTAAACTGCTGGAGGGAGACATATATTATATCCTGCAGTCTTAAGCTGAAACATTACAAAGTTTATCACTAAAGGAAACAAATCTTCATTATAGTCACTTTGAAGTCAACTTAAAATATGAAAAATTTTAAATTTAATGAGGCACTCACATGATTTCCAGCATGCTTTGGACAGATAATACAGTGATGATTGTATCACTGCATCCAACAAAAGTCCACGCAAGAATGCAAATGTCTAACATTAAATTCATATTAAAAAGCTATCCCTTTCTCAGGAGCAAATTCTTTTTATATATTTAATTATGCTGTTTAAAATAGTAAAACACTTCACTGACTGATTTGAGTTCAGTATGAGATATGTGAGAATCATAATAGTGCATTACCTTTAGATTGCAGTTATCACACACCCCAAGCAGGCATACACACAACATAGGACACTGACGAGAAAAACAGTAATTTTACCTTGAGAAACACTGCTGATTGGTTAGTTTGCCTTCTTGCATGACCTTGATATTTAATGGTTTAGTCTGGATCTGGTATTACATGTTAAAGCACCAAAGTGAGGCAGTAAGTTTTTGTCTTCAGAGACGTGTGGCTTTGAAAAGACTCTTTTCAAGTATGTGATTTCCACAAATCAATGATTTTTGCCGAATGCTGCCACGCATAGTTTTAACATGTGAAGTTGATCTTTTGTTGTGTCTCATTCTGTGCTGCAGGACAACTTCTAGGATCAAGTGAGCGAGGACACAAACAGTGGCCGACTTTATTCAAGAAAAGCTTTATGTAACAACATCAAACCATGTCGACATATAGGATTAAGCAGTATTTGTAGCTTTTTGAAGCTATATATAAATAATATACATGTTAAATTGATTCTACCAACAGTGTCCAAAGTTCATGTATGAAATCAGCTTATGACAACTGAACACGAGTGCCATAAATTAATGTACTTAGAAGTGTGAAAGTTTGGCTCAGCAAACTTTGTTCAAAACTATGTACCAAGACTTTTAGCACCTTATTATAAAATCTTTGATTAAGCACAAATTAAAATCATCAAACTCATAAGACAACCTTTAATCTTGTAAAGAAAGCAGTTTAGAAAATGGATGAATGAAAGAAAAAACAAAAACGTTTCAAAGGCCTTTGTAGCCTGCTACACAAATATCAAGCACAGCATTAGTACAGCACAAAACTGATATGTCAGTGCAGACAAACACAAACATCAGCCACTGTCATCGCTGAATGACATCTTATTTGCCAGTGCTGATGCAGTCAACAAGGTGAATATTGACCAGTATGTTGGCTGATATTCTTATCAAAAACAATAATGAAATTGTTTTTTCTTCCTGCCAAAAGTATAAAAATTGTGTTCAGCTGTATTAAGCTGTGCAGTCACTTGGAAGCCACTTCAGATGACTGAATAATCGTCCAAAAATCTACACACACACACACACCACACACACACACAACACACACACACACACACACACCCACACACACACACACACAACACACACACACACACAACTTGTTACTTTACTTTAGAATACTCTCTGTAATTGAAGACTGAAAACATCTCACTAAATGATCAAAATTATCATTATAGCAATAAATAACAGTCTAGGCTTGAATACTCACTGAATAACCCAGTGAAAACAGACCAGGCTCTGCTGTCACTGTTCAAAAAACCCAGCTTCAGAATATATGAAACATCTATTGCACATGAAACTGTTAAATTCCTTCTCGGCTGAGTGGGCAAAAGGCAGGCATTTTCTAATCACTCTGCCTATACTATCAAACTCTCTCAAGGTTGGTGCATTTTAAGATTTTTTTTTCTTCTTCAAAAAAGGTCGACAAAGAAGAGCTTTGGGAAAAAAGAAGAATGATGAAAACTGCTAGACTGTAGTGTTTGTGTGTTATTGTGCAGACACATAGACTTCTATGATCAGAAATGAGTTTGCATAAATGTTACTTTTTTCAGCGTGAATGTTGGCCAAAGCACATGCTGCTATACAACACCAGTCAAAGGTTTTGGACACACTCACATGTAACTGTGTCCAAACGTTTGACTGGTACTGTATATCTGCTTTATGAATCCAGAGTAGGTGATGGCACATCACAAAGTGAAGGTGGGGTATTGAAACAATCCCTCTCCTGAACCAGAATGATAAAAATGAGAATGTAAATCATTCCTATCTATCAATATTCTGGAAAAGGAATCAAATGCATGTTTTGATTGTTTTGTGGTGTTTGCTAAAATACTTATTTATATCATTTATATATGCTGAGATGGCATGGCACTGGCTAGATGCGAGCACTGCAGAGAGCCTGTCCACGTTACAAGAGGCAGCTATTACATGGGCACGTGCATTTTAAATGTCTTGCAACCACAACCTCTTCTTCATCTGATGAATGCTTTCAGTTGCTGTACCTTATTAAAAGCTCTTACCATTATTGTCTGCTCCATGTCTCATCTTTCTAGAGCCTAGTTTAGTAAACTGAGAGCTCTGAAACAACATAAAGATGGTATCGTTCTGTTTAAACCATCAACGCTGCCTGTCGCTCTGGAAGGAATGACTTTTATGTACACAACTATTCAAACATTGTAGCAAGAAGCGGTCAACAGATAGTCAACGATCTGAAAGGGCAACAGTAGTTGAAATTTGTGTCCTTAAGAGGACAAAATGCAGCAAATACCTGACATGGGACCTGAGAGATGCATCTGGACCTTCAGCTTGATCCATCTACTGTTCACTGAAGCCCCATTAGAAATGGTCTCAGTGGAAGGGTGGCTGTCAAGAAGCCATTATTAAAGAAGGGAAACAGGGAGAAAAGGCTGAGGTATGCCACATTACACATTTAAGTGGAGTGAAAAATCTATGGCAGCAGTTCTTATGGATTGATTAATCCAAATTTGAAGAATATATATAGTTTACAAAGTTCACAAATATAAACCTGTCTAATGTAGTTTCATTTTATCTTATTTATGGCAAATAACAGCTAGCTAGTGGCCACCAGTGGAGATGTGCGCTACATGCTCTTTAGCGGTGCAACACACTTATTTCTGCACAAGAGATCAGGCATGAATGTAAGGTGCAAATGCTGACTACCTATCAGATGATCATTACCGGACTTCAAGGACTTCCCTTCACAATGATAAATCATCTGCCTACAACATATCCAGCTTTCAAAGGTGCCAATAGAAGCTAATAATAAATTGCAAACTGAGAAATAATCACCAGACATGACTGTCAATTTTAGGGATAAGCCAGCAAAGTCAAATACTAGAAAAATCTAAGTGCTTCATCTCATTGATGCAGAAAGCATGCATTAATATCATTAATATCACATATACATGGTTGCCACGGTTACTTTCATCAAATGAAAAAAGAAAACACAGAGCGGCTCATTTATTGTTCTGTGGATGAATTTGCTTCTTGGAGTTGTGGATATTTTGTGTATGTTGTGTGTGTTTGTGAAATTGTAGTTTGAAAAACAACAACAAAAAAATATATAAAGTTATGATATGGATGGCAAACATACCATTCACGTTTATATGTTGTTGACTTAACGTTGCTACTGAATCCCTGACATAGCAAAATAACAGTTTCCCAAAATT